>NW_027208201.1:3444833-3758000 GCF_964237555.1 Oryctolagus cuniculus | reverse complement strand
GTCTCCCAGGCCTGTGGGAGCCGTGAGGGATGGCTGCTCCCCCTCCTTCCAAAGTCAAACCCGGAGTCAAAACATCCCAGGAGTCCCCACTGTTCAGACGGGTGCTTGGCATGTATGCTTTTTATATAGTCCGAGAGTACACTTTTACTTTTAAAAATGTAAATAGTTGTTCATCTTGCTCACTCTTAAAAGAAAATAGCACATCAAAGCAACTTGGGGCAAATTGTTTCTCTGGTTCCATGCTGTCATGTAAACAACAACAACAGCAAACACCAGCAAACAAAATAGCAAGCAGATACGGGCTGAGCATCCCTCACTGTAAAACCTCAAGTCTGATATGCTCTGAAAAGTTTTCAAGCCCCAATGTGACACCCTCAAGTGGAAAATTCCACACTTGGAATCATGGGTGTGGGTCAAGGTCAAAACGCAGGTGCACTGAAAATAGTGTGTAAAAGTACCTTCAAGCTATGTGTGTAGGACGTGCATGAGACATTTGAGTCTTGTGTTTAGACTTGGGTCCCATCCCCAAGATGTCTCATTATGGGTGTGCAAATATTCAACACTCTAAAAAAAAGAAAAACAATTCTTTCTAGTCTCAAGCATTTTGGATAGGGACACCCGATGTGTGGAATGGGTAAAGCCCCCGCCTGTGGTGCCAGCATCCCACATGGGCACCGGTTCAAGTCTTGGCTACTCCACTTTAATCCAACTCCCTGCTAATGACCTGTGAATGCAGAAGAAGATGGCCCAAGTGCTTGGATCCTTGTGGGAGACCCGGCTGGAGTTCCAGGCTCCTGGCTTCACCCTGGCCCAGCCCTGGCTGTTGCAGCCATTTGGGGAGTGAACCAGCAGATGGAAGATCTCATTCTCTCTCCCTCTCTCCCTCTCTCCCTCTCTCTCTCTCTTTCCTCTCTCTGTAACTCTGCTTTTCAAATCTATCTATCTATCTATCTATCTAAAGATAAAGGGAAGATGGTCTTGAACAACAGTCAGGTAGGAAGACCTCAGTCTAGGTTTTCATCTGAGCTGTGGTTTGTACGAGTTGAATGTGACCTTGGCTACACTCTGAGTCTCAGTCTTTTCTTCTCTAAAATGGGGGTACTGCTGCTCTCTTGCAGGGCCACTGTGTGGGTGACACGGTCCACACTGGGCAGTGTGGGCATGGGGTCCTGCCCGTGGCATGCCCTTGGTCAGTGCATGGAGATATCTTGCATTTCCAGAGTCAGGGACCTGCCTCTTCACAGGTCTCTGACAGCCCTAGATGGAGTAATAGGGATCCCCTGACTGCACGGAGCTGATTGATAGTAACTAATAACCTAGCTGTTAGAATCAAGTGTGATGGAAGATTCCAGGCAGCAGGCTGGGGGACAACCGAGCCTGCAGCTCACTCCAGGAGGGCTTCCTGGAGGAATGAGGAGCTGGCCAGGCAATGTCCTGCTCTCCACCCCAGCATGCCCTTCCCTGGAACCTGAAGTCGGACAGGAGGAGCCCCAGAACCAGCCCAGGGCCTGACATGAGGTCCATCATGGACCTGCACCACTGAGGGCCTTTCTTCCAGGGGCCCGGCTTCCCAAGTCAAATGCTTGGAGAACGGGTAACCAGGGCAGAGGGCAAGGATGCAGCTGTGCAGTCAGATGAGGTCGGGCTTCTTGCTTAGCTGCCAAGGGAGCTGAACTAGGGCAGAATGCCTTTCTAAGTTGCATTTGCTTTTCCTGCCTCCCTGCCCTCCGCCTGCCCGCCCTCCCTCCCTTCTATCCATCCATCTACCTATCTTCCTTCCATGCATCCATCTATCCATCTCTCTCCCTCCCTCCCTCCTTCTTCCCTCCACTTCTTCTACCCATCCATCCACCCTGTTACCCACCCACCTGCCTTCCCTCCCTCTGTCTGTTCCAGAAAGAACGCCAGTGTCTTCATCTGTAAAACCAGTTTGTAACTGCTTGCCCAGCTCTGACGAGAGCTCACTGAGAAAATGATGTATGTAAAGGCTTGGCAACATGCCTGGGCTAAACACTGTTGTCATCAGCCCCTGCCCATCTCAGCAGCCGGACACCTGCCTGCTCGTCCTCCATGGTGGAGAAGAAGTGCGGGCCAGACTTCCAGGGTCCACTGCTGCTCTTCGTGGCTGGGGCCGAGGCTCCTGAGTCATAGGACGGGGCGCATGGCTTGGGCTCTGAGCCTGTGGAGAAAGCAGAGCCCAGGAGTCAGGGCTAAGCTGGCACCCAATGCCTGCATCTGCTGCTGCTTGCTCTGGGTCTCAGTTTTCTCATCTGTAAATGGGGGTGATGGTGGTGAGGAAGGGACTGAGGTCTTAGCAAAGATCTTTTAATGATCTTTCTTTTTTTAAAAAATTATTTATTTGAAAGGCAGAGTTATGGAGAGAAAGGGAGAAGGGGGGAGGGAGGTATGGAGAGAGAGAGAGAGAGAGAGAGAGAGAGAGAGAGAGAGAGAAAGAGGAATCTTCCATCACTGGTTCACTCCCTAAGTGGCTGCAATGGCAGGATCTGGGCCAGGCTGAAGAGCCAGGATCCAGGAATGCCATCTGGGTCTCCTGCATGGGTACAGGGACCCAAGCACTTGGACTGTCACCTGCTGCTTTCCCAGGTGCATTAGCAGGGAGCGTGATAGGAAGCAGAGCACCTGGGACGTGAACCAGTCTCATATGGGATGCAGGTACCAAGATGCTTGGGTGCCAGCTCCAAGAAGTTTCTTTTTTAAAGATGTATGTACTAATTTGAAAGGCAGAATTATAGAGAGAGAGGGACACACACACACACACAAAAGTTGGGGGGAGAGACAGAGAAGGAGGCAGGAACAGAGATTGAGATTTTCCATCCCTGGTTCACTCCCCAAGTGGCTGCAATGGCTGGGGCTGGGCCAGGATGAAGTCAGGAGCCTGGAATTCCATCTGGGTCTTCCATATGGGTGGCATGGTTCCAAGCACTTGGACCATTTTTTGCTGCTTTCCCAGGTGCATTAGTAGGGAGCTGGGTCAGAAGTTGAGCAGCCAGCTCTTGAATCGGTGCTTATATGGGATGCTGGCACTGCAAGCAGTGGCTTAGACTGACATGCCGTAACAGCGGTCCACATGCAACTTTTCAGCCAACATCCATGCTACTTCTTTTCCACCCTGAGCCTGTAGCAGACATTTGCAATCAACAATGAAACTCCTTCCTGCTGAGCCATTCAGAATCATCCCTGCATACATTTCCAGCAGCTGTCTCCAGCTGATCATGAGCTGAAATCCATTTGTTATGCCTATCAGAAAGCCTTTATTTGGGGGTGGTGCTAAGGGGTTCACAGATCAGATGCCCACATTTGAAGAAGAGTCTCTGAGGGTGGAACTTCAGGTTGTCCCCTTCTCCTCAAGCCCTCCTCTCTCCCTCCAATTAACTCCGAGTTAATTCTGGGTGGGACGGAAAGAGAGGAGAAACTCAGGGCTCTGGGGCCAACCAGGACCTGCCACTAACAATTGCACAAGTCCAGGAAGTGTCTCTCTGAGAAATGGGAGGCGGGTATGGCAATGTCCACCCTTCAGGGGCTTGGTAAGGATTGTACGTCAAGCACTGGTCCTGGTGCTTGGCCATTCTTTGTGCTTTCCTTGTCCTCTAGGTCAACAGGGTGCCCTGGCTTAACGCTAGGGCTTGGGCTGAGCCCTCTGTTGCTGGAAGAGTGGCTTTCTCTCTTCTGGAGCTCCCTGCACTGTGGCTGGATCATGTCCACCCCTGCTTATTCAATTTTCTAGGCAGGCTCCTCACCACTTATAGGAAAAAAGTTGAATCTCTTGGCCCAGCTACTGATGCCTCAAGGATCTGCCTGCTGTATCTTGTTCTTGCTGCCTGTGAACTTTCCCATTCATACCCTCACATGACCTTGCATGAAGATCATACCCTTCTCCCCCCAAAAACCCCTGTCCAACCCCCAACTTCCAAAGATCTTGTGCCTCTCCTGAGTGTACATCCCATTGCCTTGTTATCTAGATTCTCCTTATTTCCCCTCTAATACCACCTTCCCAAACATACCACAGGTACTGTTGAGTGGATGGATGGATGGAAGGATGGGGGATGGAAGAGTGGATGAATGATGGATACACAGATGGATGGATGGAAAGTTAGAGCATACATAGGGTAGAGGTAGAGTGTACATAAGGAAGAGTGGATGGATGGATGGATGGGGGAACAGAAGAGTGGATGAATGATGGATACACGGATGGATGGATGGAGGGATAGAGAATACATAAGGAAGACTGTATATATGGTAGAGTGGATGGATGGGTGGATAGATGGAAAGATGTATGTAGTTTGGATGGATGGGTAGAAGGGAGGATGGACAGGTGAATGGGAGAGTGGACGGGTGATGGAGAAATGGATGGATGGATGGTAGGGCTTATGAATGTGAGGAAGAGTGGATGGCTGGGTAGATGGACAGAAGGATGCATGGATGGATGGAGAATGCCTGGAGGTGAGGCTGGAGGGGTGGGTGAAGGTAGAAGAGAGGGAATAGACCATTGAGGGGGACACACGTGAGGAATGATCATCATGTTCACTGGGAAAGCAGTAACTTCCCGAGGTGGGACAGAAATGGGGACTGGGAGTGGCACGGCAGACACCTTGGGAAAGTGCCAGGTTAGTTCCTGTTCACTCCACAGCTCGGCTTCCCTGAGGCTCAACGCCCCAGTTTGTAGGGGGAAAGTCCTTTTATAAAAGCAAGGGTGATTGTCAACAATACCCCAGAGTTCCCCCTGCAAAGTGTGTGGCTGGGGGCCCTGTCTTTAACTCCTGCTGCTAGCAGAGGGGAAGAGAAGGTGAAGACGCCACTCTGCATCCTAATACGGAGGCACAGGGAGCGGTGGGCAGAGATGGGGCTGTCTGCAGCCACCTCACCGTCACCCTGCTTTCAGCTGTGTGAACAAAAATGCTTATAAAGTCTTGGGAGTCTGATCTTTTCCAACTTGAGCAGCCTTCTTTAAGCAAAAGAATAAAAAATTATGAATTTGTGGCTGGTGTCATGGTTCAGCAGGTAAAGCCGACACCTGTGATGCTGGCATCCCATATTGGCATTGGTTCATATCCTGGCTGCTCCACTTCTGGTCCAGCTCCCTGCTAATGGCCTGGGAAAAAACAGCAGAAGATAGCCCAAGTGTTTGAGTCTCTGCCACCCACGTGGGAGACTTGGGAGCAGTTCCTGGCCCAACGCTGGCCATAGCAGCCAGCTAGGGAGTTAACAGCAGATGGAAGATCTCTGTCTCTCTCTGTCTCTGTCTCTCCCTCTCTCTGTAATTCTCTCTGTAATAAATAAATAAATCTTTAAAAACAATTATGAATGCAAAATTTCTGGGGTCCTTGGCACATACCAAGAGCATCAGGCCATACCAAGAGCCACGGCAGAAATTAAACCATTTTATAAATACATGAATGAAATGAGTTACATGTGCACCTGCATGTGTATCAAAAAATCCCAAGGAGATTGATAAATAGAAGGGCAGTTCCTCAGAAAATCAATTTTAGGGTTAGCATGTGACCCAGGAATTTCACTCATAGGTTGTTACCCTGGAGACTGGAAAACATCCATCTGTCCAGAAACATGTATATGCCTGTGTATAGCCGTATTATCCCTGGGGCCCACTGTGTGATGCAGTGGACTAAGCCACAGCCTGTGATGCCAGCATCCCATATGGGCACTTCTTTGAATCCTGGCTGCTCTGCTTCCAACCCAGCTCCCTGCTAATGCATCTAAGAAAGCAGCAGAAGATGGCCCAAGTGCTTGAGTCCCTGTTATCCATGTGGGAGACCCAGATGGAGCTCCTGGCTCTTGGTGTCAGCCTGGCTCTGCCTTGACCATTTTGGCCATTTGGGGAGTGAACAAGAGAATGGAAGATCTCTCTCTCTCTCTCTCTCTCTCTCTCTGTAACTCTGCCTTTTAAATAAATAAATAAACTTTATAAAAAAGAACAAGTATTTTTTTTTCCAACAGCCAAAAGGTAGAAATAATCTAAATCTCTTTTCATGGATGTGATGGCTAAACACAATGTGGTCTATCTACATAATGGAATACTATTCAGCCACAAAATGGAATGAAGTGCTGGCACATAATTCAGCAGAGATAACCCTTGAAAACATTACATTATGTCAAGGCAACCAGTCACCAAAGAACACACAGTCAAGAACTCCATGTACACGAAATGTCCCTGTCGTTGTTCAAGGCTGGCTTAGGGGGAGGACTGGAGGATTATGAGTTGAGAAATAAAGGATGCAAGCTTCTGTTTGAGGAAAATGTTCTAAAGTGGATGCAATCATGGTTGTACAATGCTGCGCATACACCCAGAACCCACTGAATTATATACTTCACATCGGTAATTTGAGGGCTGGCGTGTGGCGCAGCAGGTTAAGCCTCTGCTGGCCCATATGGGTGCTGGTCAAGTTCCAGTTGCTCCGCTTCCAATCCAGCTCCCTGCTAATGCACCTGGGAAAGCAGCAAAAGATGGCCCAAGTGCTTGTGACCCTGAACACACATGGGAGACCCCGATGGATTTCCAGGTTCCTGGTTTCAGCTCAACCTAGCTCCGGCCATTGCAGTCATTTGAGGGAGTGAACCAGCAGATGAAAGAGCTCTCTCTCTCTCTCTCTCTCTCTCTAACTCTAACTTGTAAATAAATAGACAAATCTTTATTTGAAAATGGGTAAATTGTATGGTGCATGAATTACTTCTCAATAAAGTGGTTACAAAGAAGTTGCTAGAGCACTGGTTGGGGCAGGTGCACAAGGGGTCTGAGGTTTCAGCTATGCTCAGTTCAAGGCAAATGCATTCGGAGGCTAACCTTGCATCAACAGTGAATGGATAAACAATGCCATGGTTTCTGCCATGGCCGTTTTCCTGGCCGCCTTCCCTGGCCTGTGGCGAGGACTCTGCCCTTGTGGAGCTTTGCATCTCCCCATCCCCTGCCCTGAAGTCAGGGCAGCATCTATGACTCAGAGAAATGTGGGAAATAAACACACAGGCTGTGAAGGAGGAGAAAAGCCAGATGTGGGGATGTGTCCTGGAGGCTTATGGGAGCTCAGGAAGAAAGGGCCATTGCCGTCTGCCGGTCAAGTAGAGGCTGGAGGTGAGCCTCCAGGGTCTGTCTACCTCAGCAGGCAGAACTCTTACAGCCTGGAGAGGCCAAAGGCAGAATCCCACGCCCTGTATCTGTGAACCCTGAAGGGCCAGGGTCCAAAAGCTAAAGGCGAAAGAGCAGGGATGAGTTCAGCTTTTATGTGGAAGATTCTGACCCGGGAGCAGATTGAACTTGACCTGATGATGACGTCAACTCTGACACTGTTTCACAGATTGAGCCTCAGTTTTTGCATCATAAACTGAGCTTCCTCCTGGTTTCATATACTGAGTCTCATCCTACTATAATAGGTTGGGCCCTGATCCCAGTGTCACTGACTGAACCTCATCCCGAAGCCATGATCTAAGCTCTGATCCTTGTGGTATATCCTGAGCCCTGATCTTGCTGCCATAGCTGAGCCTCATTCCGCTCTCACAGGTTGAGCCTGGTTGTTGGTGTCATATCCCAAGCCCCTATCCTAGTGCCATAAACTGAACCCCAAGTCCGATCACAAACTGAAGCCTCAACCTGGTCCCAGGCTGAGCCCTGATCCTGGGGTCACACACTGAGCTCTGATTTTGGTGGCAGGTTCTCTTCTCTGAGCTCCAGATTTTGTCATCACTACCCAATAGTGGCTCACACACCCCAATACCAAGCTGTCCCGACCTCAATTTCCCTTCCTCTCCTGTATCCCCATACGGGTGCAGCCATCCTGTGTTCCCAGTGAGCAGACCAGACACCTGGAGCTAGCCTCAGCTCTTCCTCTCCCCTCAGGACACCAAGTCCTGCTGATTTCGCCTCTATGACATTTCTCTATTCCATCCCTTCTTTACTCTGCCACTGTCTTAATATCAGCCTCTTTCCCATTATAGCTCTCCCTACACAACTTCAATTCTTGATGTCACAGACTGAGCCCTGATCCCAGTGTTACAGGCTGAGTCCTGATCTTGTGTACTAGGCTGAGCCCCAACATTTGTGTCATAGACTGAGCTCCAATCCTGGTGTCACAGGACAAATCCAGATCTTATATCATACACTGAGCCTCAATCCTCATGTCAGTCTGAGCCCCGATCCCAGTGTCACAGGATGAATCCTCACCTTGTATCATGGGCTGAGCTTCAACCCTTGTACTATAGACTATAGACTACAGTTTCCACTGACCCTCAGTCTCCAATCTCTCCTCTCTGGTCCATCTTCTGTTCTGGAATTGGACACAATACTCTGATGGTCACTCCCCTTCTACTGCAGCCCACCATAGACTGCAGTTCCTTTGGCTTGATACACAGAGACCTTTTCAGTCAACCCTCTCAACTCCTTCTCTCACACATGAGTCCCAGACTCACCACTATCCTGCCTATTTCTGTAATGGTCCCATTTCCCTCCTTACCCTTGCAACCAAGGGCTCTGTTGGATCCCATGTGGATAGTTTTAGCCAGAGGACTTTGGATATCTCCTCACTCTACCCATGCAGTACTTGACTTGCCATCCCTCAAATCAGGGCTCTGTAGGCTATGGACCAAATCCAGCTCACTGCCTGATTTTGTAGATAAAATCTTATATTCACACAGCCATACCCATTCATGTGTGTATCATCCATGACTGCTTTTGCACTACAGTGTCAGATGCAGAAGCTGCTTCAGAGACCACATGGCCTATAAAACTGAAGGGATTTATTGCCTATTCCTTTACAGAAAGATTTGCTGATCCCTGCTCCAGGGTATGAGGTCTGTGAGGGCAAGGACAGTATATGATTTACTTTTTTTTTTTTTTTGACAGGCAGAGTGGACAGTGAGAGAGAGAGAGAGAGAGACAGAGAGAAAGGTCTTCCTTTTTCCGTTGGTTCACCCTCCAATGGCTGCTACAGCTGGCGTGCTGCAGCTGGTGCACCATGCTGATCTGAAGCCAGGAGCCAGGTGCTTCTCCTGGTCTCCCATGCGGGTGCAGGGCCCAAGGACTTGGGCCATGCTCCACTGCACTCCTGGGCCACAGCAGAGAGCTGGACTGGAAGAGCAGCAACCGGGACAGAATCTGGCACCCCAACTGGGACTAGAACCCGGTGTGCTGGCGCCGCAGGCGGAGGATTAGCCTAGTGAGCTGCAGCACCGGCCTATGATCCACTTTTATACACACAAGTTCCAAGTAGTAAAATCATATACACAGTGGTCACTTCCTATATGCCTAGCCTACGCTAAACCCATCCTGGACTTCTTATCTTCACAGCAACCCTATGAGTTCTCATCTTATAGAGGGAATGCTGAGGCTTACACAGGTGTGCTATTTTTCTTTTTTTTTTTTTTTTTAACCAAGATCAGTATGTTACAAGGAAGAGCACAGATTTGAACTCAGATATTTCTGAATTCAAAACGAGGGTTCACAACCTTTTGGTTGTCCTGTGCTGATTTAGGCTGGGTATAGTCAGTGCTCCTAAGTTTGGTGATGAAAGGATGGATAGTTGGATGGATGGGAGGAAGGAAAGAAGGATCAGTGAGTGGGTGGATGAGTGGTTGACTGGGTGGATGAATGTGTGTATGGATATATGGATTGGTGGATGGATGGATGAACGGACGGATGGATGGGTGAGTAGATGTATATATGTATAAGTGAATGGATGGATGGAGGAGTGGGTAGGTAGGTTATGGGCAGATGGATGGATGGATGGGTGAATGCGTGTACGTATATATGCATAACTGAGTAGATGAATGGGTGTTTGGATACGTGGATGAATAGGTGGGTGGTGAATGAACGGATGGGTGGGTAGACGGGTGTATGTATGCATATGTGTATAGGTGAGTGGATGGATGAATGGGTTAGTGTCCGGTTGTCTGGATGACTGGGTGGATAGTCGGCAGGTAAATGACACAACCGTGTCCAGGTGCTGTGATGCACCCCATTCAGGAGATTGCATTCTGAGGGGATGATGGGTAAAGATGTAGAAGGTAGGGGGGCAGAATGGTGGCACAGAAGTCTAGCAGGAAGGGAACCGAAGTGCGACCCGGAACTCACTCATTCCGTGTGCACTTATTATAAATGTGGAAATGAATGAAAGAGCATGGCCAGAATGGGTAGCTGGAACAGACGAGGGCAAGAGGCAGGGAGAGGATCCTACCTCAGGGAAACTCAGCAATGGTCTCCGTCCTTCTCTCCGGAGACTTGCCCGCCCCACCCCCCACCATGCTGAACCCCAGCATTGCTTCAGGAAGTCTGACTCAGGGCTCTGACAGCAAACGACAGAGCTTAAGAAGGACACAAAATACCCATTCAGCCCAGAGCTAGAGACAGGAGAGATGCTGCGAGGGAGACCCTCTCCCAGGAGAGCTAAGCTGTGGCAGGGGGAGGTGCTCCCTGCTCCCACCTCCATCCAAGCAGCCGCCATCAGCCTGAGTTCAGGTCCCAGGCAGCCTCCTCCTCCTCCATCCCCCGAGCACCAGCCATAAAAGGGTGTAAAAGTCGCCGAGGTTCTCGGAGCTCATTCCCCCACCTGCTGGCCTATAAATTACATCATCGACCTGTGTGGGAGGCAGGGTGGGCTGGGCGGCCAGGAGGAGAGCAGAGCCTTCAGGAGGACTCCCCAGGATCGCCATCCACAGATGGACTGGAAATCCCTCCCAGGGGACCCCATTCAGAACACATCCCAAAGGCGGCCTCACACATGACTGGCTTCAAATCCGGGCTCCTCTGGTGCTGCACCTGCTGTGTGACATGGGGCAAGTCACTCAGCCTCTCTGAGCTCAACTCTGCAAGGGCTCAACCACGGGCAGTGGCTGTACTCTGCATGTCAGTCGTCTTTTCTATTGCGGCCCCATTTCCCAGCCGCCCTCTCTGTTCCCAACCCCAGCCTTGGGTTCCCTGGTTCTCCTGCCTGCTTCCTGACCCCAGCAAGTCTGCCAGGAGTCTGTGGAAACGATGAGCTAAAGAACTTTCCCACCAGCCCCCTCCTTCGGGGAAACTCCTTGCTACCTCGAAAACCGATGGTGCCAGTATTTGCCGAAGCCGAGCAGTGCAGCTGGCCCGACCAGGTGGGGCTCGGACAGGAGGGCAGGGGGTGTGAGGGACACGCAGGAGGCCAACTCCTTTCACTCTCCCCTACCTGTCCCTGGCTCCATCCGCTGGGGTCCCAGACACCATCTAATTCTCTCCAAGGGTTGACCCTCTCTTCTTTGCAAAGATGTCTCTTTGTAAGCCCAGTGCACTGAGACCCTAGGGGATAAAGGGACTCTGTGGTCCCCCGTAGAAGTAAACTGAGGCACTGGAACCCTGGGTAGGTGAACACCGAACCACCCATTCGGCCCCTGAATGTCACCCCTGTATGCACCACCCCGAGCCTGGTCCTGGAGAGACCCCAGGGGGCGTCACCAGGGTGCCCCTAGGAAGTCCTCCACACTAGACAACTTCATGGCTGGGCCTGGGAGGAGCCGCGCCTGACCAGAGAAGGAGACAGGATGCCCGAAGCGGCTCCTGGGGAGTCCAGGCGGTCTGCGCCTAGGACAGGAAGGGCGCGCGGAGGTCGGGGTGGGGGGTGGGAGGGGATGGCGGGCGGGCCAGGGAAGCCGGGCGCGGAGGAGGGGGCCAGCCAGTCGCAGCTTCCCCTTACCTCTCTTAAAGGCCCACCGTCGCAGCCAGAGCTTGGAGAAGGCCGGCCAGGAGTGGTGGAGTGCAGAGTCAGCCATGGGACCCCCGTGTGCGCGCGAGACCGTGAGTGCGCGGCGGCGGCGGCGGCAGCGGCGCGGGCTGGGGAGGCTGGGGAGGCAGGAGCCGGCTGGGGATCCCTGCCAGCCCGGGGCTGCCAGCAGCAGTGGCGGAGGCTGCCTCCAGGGTCCGCCAGAGGCTTCAGCTCATGGGCTCCTGGGGTTTCGGGCTGAAGGGCGAGGGACTCAGCGGTTCTGGGCTCGGGGGAGGCCATAACCAGGTCCTAAGGCTGCCCCTGCCCTGGCTGGATCGGACGTTCCCAGGGAAAATAAAGCAACCAGGGAGTTGAGGGGAGTTTGTGTGCGCGCGCCTGTGTGTGCGGGCACGCGATCGTTGGCGTGTGTCATCACTGTGTGCACCATCATCCATGTGTGGGTGTCATCATCCATGTGTGTGTGTGACAGTGCAGGCTGTGTCAGGGTGAAGAGTGTGTTTTGGGGTGTCTGAGTGTGTGTTTGAGTGTGACTTGTGAGTGTTGGCATGTCTGAGGCCAGCTATCTGAGAATCTCTGTGGGGCCGGCACTGTGGTATAGTAGACTAATAAGCCTCCTCCCGCCGTGCCAGCATCCCACCTGAGTGCCCGTTCCTGTCCTAACTGCTCCTTTTCTGATCCAGCTCTCTGCTATGGCCTGGGAAAGCAGTGGAAGATGGCCCGAGTCCTTGGGCCCCTGCACCCACATGGGAGACCCAGAACAAGCTCCTGGCTTCAGATCGGCCCAGTTTTGGCTGTTGCAGCCATCTGGGGAGTGAACCAGTGGATGGAAGATCTCTCTGTCTCTCCCTCTGTCTGTTATTCATGGGGTTGGATCCACAAGCAACACCTTTTTCTGGAATCTTGGAGTTGTGATGTCTGTGTCTGGGTTTCTGTGAGTCTACATGCTTGTGTCTTCATCTTTGTGTGTGTCCACCTGTGTGCTGTGGTATGTATATGACATGTGTGTGTGATGTCCATGTGCTATGTGTATGGTATGTGTGCTGTGTCTGGGGTATGTATGATGTGTATGTCCAAGTATATAGCATGCGTGTGGTGTGTTTGATTTGTGTGCACAGTGTAGTGTGGTATGTGTAGCTCATGTGTGTGCTGGGGCCTGTGGGTGCTATATGTGGGGTATGGCATGGGATGTGCTGTGTATATGGTATGCATATGATGTATGTATGGTGTAGTATGGTATGTGTAGTATGTAGGATGTATGAGTGTACTGTATGTGCTATGTGTAAATGTGTATGCTGTGCCGTGGTGTGTATGGTGTGTAATGTGTGTATGGTATGTGGGGTGTATGATGTACTGGCATGTGTGTGCTCTGTATATATTGTGGCATGTATAGTGTGTATTGTGATGTATGATGCATGTGGCATGTGTGTGCTGTGTGCTCTGTGTGCAACATGGCATGTGTGGTGTGCTGTGATGTGTGTATGATGTATCTGGTATGTGCATGCTCTCTGTGTAGCGTGGCATGTGTGGTATGTGTGCTGTGCTATGTGTGTGATATGTGTGCTCTGTGTATAGTGTGGTATATATGGTTGTGTACTGTGATGTGTGTGAAAAGTGTGTGTGCTCTGTGTGTAGTGTGGCGTGTATGATGTGTGTGCTATGGTGTCTGTATGCTGTGTGCTCTGTGTGCAGTCTGGTATGTATGATGTGTGTGGTGTGCATGTGCTCCCTATGTAGTGTGGCATGTATGGTGTGTGTGCATGTGCTGTGTGTGCTATGTGTGAGAGCCCGCACAGGCCTGTGCTGTTTGCTGCCCCTGGTGGCAGATGCCAGGCCTTGCGTCTTCACTCTTGCATGTGAAAACTCTGCAGCTGCAGACAAGCAAAAGAGGAAGTGCTGGGTGCAGACGTGTGCTTGTCAGGCTCTGTTTTAATCCTTGCTAAACACCATTGGCGGGGGAGCATACCCTGCAGTTTAATGACTCTGTGAGTATGTTAACATGTGCATGAACAAGGTTAAACATTTTTCATCTGATGATTGCCCTGCTGGGCTGTGTTCTCACTGCTTTTTATTTGCTGAACTCATTATTCAGTGGAGCACTAAGACTTTGGCTATGATATAAATTTAAAAATATAATCTCAAAAATAATACATAAATGGGGCTGGCGCTGTGGCATAGTGGGTAAAGCCACTGCCTGTAGTGCCAGCATTCCTTATGGGTGCCAGTTCAAGTCCTGGCTGCTCCACTTCCAATCCAGCTCTCTGCTATGGCCTGGGAAAGCAGTAGAAGGTGACCCAAGTGCTTGGGCCCCTGCACCTGCATAGGAGACCAGGAAGAAGATCCTGGCTCCTGACTTCATATTGGGTCAGCTTTGGCCATTGCAGCCATCTGGGGAGTGAACCAGCAAATGAAAGACCCCCCCCCCACTTCCTCTCTGTAACTCTGCCTTTCAAATCAATCAATAAATATTTTTTTAAACTACACAATATATTAAGTTGAAAATAAAAATTTCTGGGAGCCGGTGCTGTGGTATACTAGGCTAAGCCTCTGCCTGCGGCGCCAGCAACCCATATGGACACTGGCTGCTCCTCTTCTCATCCAGCTCCCTGATAATGTGCCTGGGAAAGCAGTGGAAGATAGTCCAAGTGCTTGGGACCCTGCCACCCATATGGGAGACCCAGGAGAAGTTCCTGGCTCCAGGCTTCAGCCTGGCCCAACTCCAGCTGTTGTGGCCATTTGGAGAGTGACCCAGCATATGGAAGACCTTCTGTCTCTTCCTCTCTCTACAACTTGGCCTCTCAAATAAATAAATACATAAAATCTTTAAAAAAGAAAAGTTCCTGGCTCTGTTCCTTCAGGACCCCCTCCATATGTGGCCCGGATCCACCTTGCTTTGCCTCGCAGGCAAGAGGGCCCAGGATGCCCCCTCCTCACCTCCTGGCCCACCTTGTCTCTGCTCTGCCCTCAGGAGCCATCTCTAGCCTGGCTCTATGCGTGACCCCTAGCCTGCTCCTCTCGGATCTCCCTCTGGGGTCCACTCCTGGGGGCCTTCCAGCATCCCCTTCCTGGTACCATGGGCTCCTCCTCGGTCCTTCCCAGCATCTCTCCCTGGCAGGACCCATCTTCCTGCTGCTGCCTGCCTTTCAGCTCTGTGTCCCCACAGTGTCCTTGGCCACTTCTTGCCCCCTCCACTGGCCCTACCGACTCCCTCTGGTCCTTGCTCGTGACTCTAGCTCTCACGGCATAAACAGATGACCCCCACGTCTTCCCCTCACAGGCACACACCGGAGGGAGCCTGCGTCCCCTCTCAGAGTGCCCGGGTTCTGTCCCTGGCTCCAGCTCCTCATTCCAGCTTCCTGGGAGGCAACAATGATGGCCTAAGGGTTGGGTTCCTGTACATACTATTCTTTTTCTATTATAAAAGGTTAATTTTTAAATTAGGCACAGTAGGGAGTTAGCAACAATAGCTAAAAGAAACAATTGTAACAGTTAACTGTAATAGAAGTTATGTGAAGTTTCCCTCTCTTCTCTGTCTCTGTCTCTCTCTCTGTCTCTGTCTCTCTCTGTCTCTCTGTCTCTCTGTCTTTCTCTCTCTTTCTCTCTCTCTCTCTCTCTCACACACACACACACACACTTTTTCATAGTATATAATGTTTTCAGACTGCGGCTGGTCACGGGTAGCTGAACCCACAAAAAGCCAAAACAGTGGCTGAGGCGAGGCTACAGTACTTCCCCAAACACTGGGAGCTGGGTGTGTATTTGGTGCAGCCATTAAGATTCAGTTAAGACACCTGGGTCCCAAATCAGGGAGCCCAGGTTCAATTCCCTGCTCCAGCTCCGGCTCCGGCTCCTGCTTCCTGCCGATGCAGACCCGCAAGGCAGCAATGAAGGCGCAAGTGCTTGGGTCCCTGCCACCCACCTGGGAGATCTGGACTGAGTTCTGGGCTCCTGGGTTGGATCAGAGCCCTGCTCTGGCCACAGTGGGCATGTGGGGAGTGAACCAGCAGATGGGAGCTCTATGCTTCTGTGTCTCTGTCTCTCAAACACACAGAACCCAGGAAGATCGGGATCTATCACGCATCCGTCTTTGGTCACTCAGAACCACAGGCTGGTGTGTGGGAGGGGACTGCTTCAGAAGCAAGCCTCAGACAGGGACGGGGTCGGGAGGGGCTGTTCCCAGCTCCTCTTTTGTGCCCAGCCCTGCGCTAAGGGCTCAGGTACGAGGTCTCCAGACGACTCTTTGAGGAAAGCAAAGTCTCTGCCCACAGCCACGCGGGGGCGAGCGAGCCGGGACTGATACCCACATCTGTCCCACACAACAACATCACACTAACACGGTACTGAGCCCAGGCACACATGTTGCAGTGTCACGGGCTGGGGGAGACCCTACCACACACTCCCAGGTGTTTGCTGCTGAGACTGAAGAAGTCACAGAGCTCACCTCTGCTAGGAAGCCCTCCCAGAGGCACTCACAGTGCAAGGCGGTGGTGATGGCAGGGATGACCCCTCGACCTCCCTGGCTACCCTGCCTTCGGAGCCCATCCCCAGCCCACTCCCCTGCTCTGCCCTGCTTGATTCTGACCACCTGTGCTCCAAACTCTCCCCCTCCTGGCTCTGGGGCCGCCCTCTCAGACCCCGGAGCCTCTGGAGCTCGTGTAAGGAACACATGACACTGGGCTGGCAGGAAGCTGCCGACACGGGTGTGCCTCACACAAACCACAGCCCCCTCCCCTCCTCGCCCCACCCCTAGGCCAGCAGCTGGGTGTGGGCGTTCCCCCCCCAGGGGAGGGGGTTGGGTCCTCCCATGGCAGCAGTGGGGGGAGGGGTTCGTCCAAGAATGAGGGGGAGCCTTTTCCCATCAGCCATAGCAGCTTTAGTGTGCAAGCTGGATCTCCCACCCCCACCCCCCAGCATCCCCTTTAGGAAGGGCTGGGAGTGGGAGACCCTCCCAAGTCAGCACTTTAAGAAGGGAAGGGTGGGCGGTGGCATTGGCACAGAGTGCTCGGGCTGCCTTTGTCCCACATCAAGAGGCTTGGGTTCAAGTCCCAGCTCTGGCTGCTGAGGCCAGCTCCCTGCTACAGCACACTTGGGGGGCAGCGGGTGATGGCTCAAGTGCTTGGGCCCCCCTCCACTCACAAGGGACACCCACACTGAGCCCCTGGCTCCTGCCTCAGCCTGACCCAGCTCTGGCTGTTGCAGGCATTTAAAGAGCAAACCGCCGGTGCCGCGGCTCACTAGGCTAATCCTCCGCCTAGCGGCGCCGGCACACCGGGTTCTAGTCCCGGTCGGGGCGCCGGATTCTGTCCCGGTAGCCCCTCTTCCAGGCCAGCTCTCTGCTGTGGCCAGGGAGTGCAGTGGAGGATGGCCCAAGTGCTTGGGCCCTGCACCCCATGGGAGACCAAGAGAAGCACCTGGCTCCTGCCATCGGATCAGCGCGGTGCGCTGGCCGCAGCGCGCCGGCCGCGGCGGCCATTGGAGGCTGAACCAACGACAAAAGGAAGACCTTTCTCTCTGTCTCTCTCTCACTGTCCACTCTGCTTGTCAAAACAACAACAACAACAACAACAACAACAACAAAAAACCAGCCGATGGAAGATTTCTGTCACTCGGCTTTTCACAGACCCCAGCCCCTGGGTGACCTCTCGTGACCACAGAGCAGGCTGATGGCAGGGTGGACAGTCGCTGTGCCCCGTCAGTCCATCTGCTGCCCCTGGTCCCCCAGTCTCTGTGTCCCTTCACACCCAGTTTGGTGACTCACCAGATGGAGCCTGGATCTCCGTGCTGGGGAATCCTGCAGCCCCCAGGCCGCACGGCCGTGGTTTCAGGGGCGCAATGGCCGGCCAGAGCGTGGCGTAACCACAGGGTGACCCAGCTCTTCCCCCAGCTTCCTCTTCCTCAACCGCCCGCCGGCCTGTGCCACCATGCAGGCCCCGGGAGGCGCACAGAGGGCGGAAAGAGCTGTCCCCCCACCCCTCCCTGGTGTCTGGGCCTGCAGGTGTGCTGAGGCAGTGGGGCGGGGAGCCGGGGGTGGGGGTGAGGACAGCTTCCTGTGGAAGCCATGGGTGCAGGGAACGCGCATGTGAGTTTGCACTGGCTGGCCCGTGAGTGCACACAGGGAGCATGGGGCAGGTGTGTGTTCACACTGCCCATGGCCTCTCAGATGGGCAGTACCTGGTGCAAGACGGACAGGAGCGGTTAGCAAGGCTGCGAAGTGTAACGGGGCCCGGCGCCTCTCCAGATGGATCTGAGATGAGACTGCAGTCCATGCTCAGGCTGGGGTAAGCAAGGCTGCAAGGTTTGGTGGAGAGGATTCACCCGTGGGGCCAGGCTGATGGCTCAGCACAGGGAGTGGGAGCTGGGAACGTACTCTGTATCCAGACCAGGGCTTGTAAGGGAATGGGGCCCAGATCTTCCTGCCACTTCTGGTCCCCTCGGCCACTTCTCTGGGACAAAGGCTCTGCTGAGTGTGGAGCAAGTGGAATTCCCCGGTGTTCTCAGATGATGTAGCGGATTCCTCTGGGTGCCTTCCTTGGTGGGGAAGCTGGGCTCACCTGCTTAGTTGCCATGGCACGTGCAGGACTTGGCCGTGTAGGCTTTGGCTGCGCCCCAGGTTGCTGCACCTCCTTCCACAGGGGGCTTTGCCTTCCTCAGGCCTCACTCTCACGCTGATTTCTGTCTTCCCACGTAAGGGGCTCAGCTGCTTGAGAGCAACTCACTGAGTGTGGGTTGGGAGGAAATGCTCAGATGTGGCTTAAAAAAAAGAAAAAAAACATGATTAATTAATTAGAGAGATGAGACAGAGAGAGAGAGGTCTTCCATCCGCTGGTTCATGACCCAATTGGCCTCAGCGGCTGGGGCTGGGCCAGGCTGAAACTGGGGGTCTGGAATTCCAGCCTGGTCTTCCACACAGGTGCCAGGGGCCCAAGCACTTGGGCCATCCTCCACTGCCTTCCGGGTGCATCAGCAGGAAGCTAGATCAGCAGTGGAGTAGCAGGACTCCAACCAGCATGGCAATGTGGGATTCTGGTGTTGCAAGTGGTGGCTTACCTCACTGTACCACCATATCCGGCCCTGATATGGCTTTTTTTCTTTTTAATGATTAATCTGGGTCTGGCATTGTGGTGCAGCAGGTAAAGCTGTTGACAGCAATGCTAGCATCCCGTATGGGGCTTGGGCTCATGTCCCAGCTGCTCCTCTTCCAATCCAGCTCCCTGCTGGTGGCCTGGGAAAGCAGCAGAAAATGGCTCAAGTGCTTGATAAGGGATATGGGTGTCCAGAGACACCCATTGGGTGCTCCACCCATATGGGAGACCCGGATGAAGCTTCTGGCTCCTGGCTTCAGCCTGGCCTAGTGCTGGCCATTTTGGCCATCTGGGAAGTGAACCAGCAGATGGAAGATCTCTCTCCCTCTTTCTCTATAACTCTTTCAAAATAAATACATTATATATAATTAATATATATACACAATATATTATATATATATAAAACTTGATGGGCCAGTGCTGTGACGTAGGCAATAAAGCTACCACCTGCAGTGCCAGCATCCCATATGGGTGCCAGTTGGAGCCCCGGCTGCTCTACTTCCAATCCAGCTCTCTGCTATGGCCTGGGAAAGCAGTGCAAGGTGGCCCAAGTGCTTGGGCCCCTGCACCCACGTGGGAGACCCGGAAGAAGCTCCTGGCTCCTGGCTGTGGATCAGCGCAGCTCCAGCTGTTGCAGCCTTCTGAGGAGTGAGCCAGCAGATGGAAGGCCTCTCTCTCTCTCTCTCTCTCTCTCTGCCTCTGCCTCTCTGTAACTCTGCCATCTAAATAAATAAATAAATCTTTTTAAAAAGATACTTGAGAGATGAGGGAGAGAGAGCCCGCCAAGGAACTTGAAAACGGTCACAGTAGTAAATGTTATGTCATTTCTTTTACCACAATAAAAATGCCCACTACTTCCTAGGTGTTGTCTCATGTTTTCCTCCTGGGAGCTGAGATTCCTTACGCCAAGGCAGTGCTGGAAGCATACACGCCTTGCCCCACCTCTGTGTGCAGTGACATCACACTGGCAGCAGGAAATTGGCATGAAGTGTATTTATTTTATTGATCAATTTCACTAAAACCCAGAGGTAACAGCATTTAACATTTTTCCCCCCATTTATTTCCATTTTATATGAAAGGCAGAGAAACAGACAAGAGAGATCTCCCATCTGCTGGTTCACTCCTCAAATACCAACAATGGCCGGGGCCTGGCCAGGCCAAAACCAGGAGCCAGTAACTACATGCAGATCTCCCATGTAGGTGGCAGGGACCCAAGGACTTGGGCCATCCCTGCTGCCTCCCAGGGGGCAATTAGCAGGGAGCTGGATGGAAAGTCATGTTGTCCTGTAGTGGGTTAAGCTGCTGCCTGTAATGTTGGCTTCCTATATATGGAACACCAAGTTCTGGCTGCTCCACTTCCGATCCAGTTCCCTGCCAATGCACCTGGGAAAGCAGTGGAAGATGGCCTAGGTGTTGGGTCTCTGCACCCACATGGGAGACCTGGATGGAGCTCCTGGCTCTTGACTTCAGCCTGGCCCAGTTCCAGTCATTGTGGCCGTTTGGGGAGTGAACCAGCAGATGGAAGATCTCTCTCTCTCTCCCTCTCTCTCTCTCTCTCTCTCTCTCTCTCTCTCAAGTTGTGGGCATCCTAAGCAGTGTCTCGATGACTGAACACCCGCCCCAGGGAGAGCGTCTGTGCCATGGGCACCGGCACCTGAGAACTGCTCAGTGGACACTCGCTGCTCCCACTGCACACAGTGGACACTCGCCGTTGAGTCCCACTGCACACAGATGCACATGCTGGAACACCGTGGGACCATGACCCCTAGAAACATGAAGCTTGAGGCACAGCTTTAGACAGGGGCCCCGAGGAGACACAACCACAGCATGAGTTCCTGCATGAGCGCACACCTCCACGTGGCCGCACGGAAGGGACACGGAGATGCACGCCCTGTGGCTGCTTGCAGAGGTGCAAACAAAGCCATGTTGAGCCTTTTTACAATAAAGATGAAGAAGAAGAAGAAGAAGAAGAAGAAGAAGAAGAAGAAGGAGAAGGAGAAGGAGAAGGAGAAGGAGAAGGAGAAGGAGAAGGAGAAGGAGAAGGAGAAGGAGAAGGAGAAGGAGAAGGAGAAGAAGAAGAAGAAGAAGAAGAAGAAGAAGAAGAAGAAGAAGAAGAAGAGAGAAGAGAGAGAGAGAGAGATCTTCCATCTGCTAGTTTACTCCCCAGATGGCCAAATGTCCAGGACTAAGTCAAGCTGAAGCCAGGAGCCAGGAACTCCATCCGGGTCTCCCACATGGGTGTAGGGGTCCAAGCACTTGAGCCATCCTCTGCTGCTTTCCCAGGTCCATCAGCAGGGAGCTGGATCGGAAGTGGAGCAGCCAGGACTTGAACCTGGCTTCCAGCATGGAATGCCAGTGTCGCGAGTGGTGGCTTAACCTGCTATGCCACAGTGCCAGCCCCACACAAGAGACTTAAACACACACATGTGGCAAATACTGGGCAGCTGTGGGAACCCATGGAGACCCTGCATTCCCCTCCTGGGGCTCCCTCAAACCCCTCAATACAACTATCATTAGGGCAGGCACCTGGCTCTCTGGATGCCCATATCCCTTATCAAAGTGCCTGGGTTCAAGTCCAGACTCTGCTGCTGATGCAGCTCCCTGCTAATGCAGACCCTGGGAGGCAGCAGTGAAGGCTTGAGTATTTGAGTCCCTGTCACCCACATGGGAGACCCAGGTTGAATCTGGGCTCCTGGCTTTGCGCTCACCCTGCCTTGGCTGTTGTGGTCATTGGGGAGTGAACCAGCTGGTGGAGGATGTCTTCCTGTCTGTCTCTGTCTCTCTGCCTTCTAAATAAAGAAATAGAAAATGAAGCGTTCACTGACCCAGACTTCCACACTTGTCCCCAGGGAGGCACATGAGGCACAACCCCACCCCCTCCCCGAAACAGGCTCAAGGCAGGGGACTCAGGCAGACACCACAGCACAGATGCTATAGTCGGTAAGTTGAATGCCACATTTGCTTATGGGGTGCCTACTGTATACAGGGCACTGTCATGGGTGTGAGATCACACAGGCAACAAGAGAGATGTGACCTCCCTACCCACTTCCAGCCCCGGAAGGAGTTCACGGTGCAGTGCAGGAAGCACACCCCGGAGGAAGTCCATGAAGACAGGAAGTGAACAATGAGACTGGGTAGGGCAGGAAGGTTGGGGCGGCCAGGGGAATGAGAGCGGGGTGCTGAGCCCTGGATTGGAGGAGAAGCATTCTGGGTGGCAGGAGGTGCCCGGGCAGAAGCAAGGAGGTAGGACTGAGCTCCGGACAGCTGACAGACAGGAGGCAAGCATGGCTGGAGCCGTGCTGGAGGAGAACAGAGTGCTGTGCACGCAGCCCCCCCCCCCCCCACGGCTGACGGCCCCTCAGCTGTGCAGTCTGGCTCTCCTCTTGCCCTTTGCCCTTTCACCTGCCCCGTCCCACCTCCAGGGAGGGCCCTCAGCCCTCTTGGCTACTTCCTGCTTGCATTGGTGGTGAAATCCACGAAGCATTAAACGCACCATTTAACCCCTGTCAGGTGCACGGCTCAGCGGTAGTGAGCGCGCTCCCGGGGCTGAGCAGCCCTCACTTCTGTCTGCCTCCAGAGCCTTCTCCTCTGACCAGACTGAAGCTCTGTCCCTCCCCAGCCTCGGCACCCCCACCCCCACTCCGCATCCTGTCTCTGTGGCTCTGAGCACTCCAGGGTCCTGTTAGGAGTGGGGTCCTGCAGGGTGTGTCCTTCCATGTCTGTGTCTCCCACTGAGCACCGTGTCCCCGGAGTCCCTCCACGTTGTAGCAGGTGCCAGTACTCCCTTCCTTGTTGTGGCTGACTAATATTCCATTGTACATATGTGGGTGGCATGTATGACTGGTTCGTCTATCAGTGGAGAGTTGGGCTGCTTTTACCTTTTGGCTGTTGTGAGCCATCCTGCTAAGAACATGGTGTCTGTGTGTCCACTTGAGTCCTTGCTCTCAGCTTCATGGGTTTATACCCCTGGGGAGTGGTACAAGCAAGGGCCTGGGAACTAGTCCTGCTTTTAGCTTTAAGTGATTTAAGCCTGGGGCTGGCGTTGTGGTGCAATGGGTGAAGCTGCTGCCTGTGGTGCCGTCATCCACTATAGCTGGTTCAAGTCCTGGCTGCTCCACTTTGGATCCAGCTCCCTGCTGATGTACCTGGGAAAGCAGCAGAGAATGACCCAAGTTTGTGGGCCCCTGCACCCACTTGGGAGACCCAGATGAAGCTCCTGGCTCCTAGCTTTGGATCAACCCAGCTTCAATTATAACCATTTGGGGAGTGAACCAGTGGATAGAAAATCTCTCTCTGTCTCTGTGTCTCCCTCTCTTTCTGTAACTCTGCCTTTGAAATAAATAAATATGGCCAGTGCCGTGGCTCACTAGGCTAATCCTCCGCCTGCGGCGCTGGCACACTGGGTTCTAGTCCCGGTCGGGGCGCCGGATTCTGTCCCGGTTGCTCCTCTTCCAGGCCAGCTCTCTGCTGTGGCTCAGGAGGGCAGTGGAGGATGGCCCAGGTGCTTGGGCCCTGCACCCCATGGGAGACCGGGAGAAGCACCTGGCTCTTGGCTTCGGATCATCGCGGTGCACCGGCCACAGCACGCCAGCTGCAGTGGTCATTGGAGGGTGAACCAACGGCAAAAGGAAAACCTTTCTTTCTGTCTCTCTCTCACTGTCCACTCTGCCCGTCAAAATAAATAAATAAATAAATAAATAAATATTTAAAAAGTTATTCCTTCCTTTTTCATAAAACAATAGTGTACAACAACAATTAACTATACATTTCCAAATAATCAGAAAAAATTTTGTAACATACAGAAATGAGAATATTTGAGATGGAAATGTTAAGGGCCCTGATTTGATTGTTACATGCTGTATGTGTGTGCCAGAATATGATGCTGTTCCTCACAAGTAAGTAAAAATGCTGTTTGCCAACTAAAATTAAATACAAGAAAGCTTAAACAAAAAATCACTTACTTCCGCCCTTTATTGCTATCCTCGAGATGGCCACTAGAGGGCAGAGCTTTCCCATAGGACCACAGCAAGCAAAACGGAAAAAACCAGTCGGGCAGGCCTGGAAAATAGTGGGCTGTACAACTCAGGTGGTCCTTGGGTCCACCATTCCTTCGCCTGTATTTGACAGAGACATGGTAGAGCAAAAATAGTTCAGTGTGTGGGAAAAAAAAGCAAAGCAAAATTTCGAGGTGGGCTAAAGTTGCAATGTGAAAAGGCAAGTGATGGTATTGGGAATTTACAGAGCGACTTTTACAATATCGTTTTAAACCACGAGCCCAGGAGCCAAGAATGAAAAGACCTTATGTACGAAACCCATCGGTGTAAGCTTATAATATTTTACATACAAACTAAAACAATTTTATAAATTTTTTTTTGACAGGCAGAGTGGACAGTGAGAGAGAGAGACAGAGAGAAAGGTCTTCCTTTGTCGTTGGTTCACCTTCCAATGGCCGTCGCAGCTGGCGCGCTGTGTCCGGCGCACCGCGCTGATCCAATGGCAGGAGCCAGGTGCTTCTCCTGGTCTCCCATGGGGTGCAGGGCCCAAGCACTTGGGCCATCCTCCACTGCACTCCCTGGCCACAGCAGAGAGCTGGCCTGGAAGAGGGGCAACCGGGACAGAATCCGGCGCCCCAACCGGGACTAGAACCCGGTGTGCCGGCGCCGCAAGGTGGAGGATTAGCCTAGTGAGCCACGGCGTGGGCCAATTTTATAAATTTTTAAAAAGATTTATTTGTTTAGTTGAGAGGCAGTGTGTGTGTGCGTGAGAGAGAGAGAGAGAGAAAGAGAGAGAGAGAGAGAGAGAAAGAGAGAGAGAGAGAATCATCCACCTGCTGGTTCTCTCCCCAGATGCCCATACCAGTAGGAGCTGGACCAGGCCAAGGTGAGGAAGGAGCCAAGAACTCCATCTGAGCCTCCCTACTCGGGCCAGCTTCCATTACCTTCCCAGATGCATTAACAGGAAGCTGGGGGGCCTGGCGCTGTTGCGTAGCAGGTTAAAGCCCTGACCTGAAGTGCTGGCATCCCATATGGGTGCCAGTTCAAGACCCAGCTGCTTCACTTCTGATACAGCTCTCTGCTATGGCTTGGGAAAGCAGTGGAAGATGGCCCAAGTCCTTGGGCCCCTGCACCCATGTGGGAGATCTAGAAGCAGCTCCTGGCTCCTGGCTTTGGATTGGTGCAGTTCTGGCCATTGCAGCCAACTGGGGAGTGAACCAGTGGAAGGAAGACCTCTCTCTCTCTCTGTCTCTACCTCTCTCTGTAACTCTGTCTTTCAAATAAATAAAATAAATCTTAAAAAAAAAAAAAAAAGCAGGGGCTGGCGCCATGGCTCACTTGGTTAATCCTCCACCTGTGGCAGCAGCATCCCATATGGGCACCGGGTTCTAGTCCCGGTTGCTCCTCTTCCAGTCCAGCTCTCTGCTGTGGCCCGGGGGGGGCAGTGAAGGATGGACCAAGTGCTTGGGCCTTGCACCCGCATGGGAGACCAGGAGGAAGCACCTGGCTCCTGGCTTTGGATCGGCGCAGTGTGCCGGCTGTAGCAGCCCTTTGAGGGGGGTGAACCAATGGAAGGAAGACCTTTCTCTCTGTCTCTCTTCCTCACAGTCTATCTCTATCTGTCAAAAAAAAAAAAAAAAAACAAAACAAAAAAACAAACAAACAAAAAACAAAACAACAACAACAAAAAAAAAAAAACAGGGAGCTGGACCAGGGGCAGAGTAGCTGAGACCTTAACTGGCAGTTTGATACGGGATGCTGGCATTGCAAGTTGGGACGTAACCGGTTGAGCCATAATGCTGGCCCCAAAGTTTTTATAGATTACTAAGAAAAGTTATATTACAGGGGAATATCACAAACAAAACCAATAAGTAGAAAATATATTGTTTGTCTGAGACACCTGTAAGAAAAAAAAAAAACAACATAAATGGAAAATGGAGAAAATATAGGAAGAGGTGTTTCTCTGAAGAATAGGGTTAAGAGGTTTAAGAAACATCAGGGCTGGGAGGGGAGAAGGTGGGGTCGGTGCAGTGGCTCAGTGGGTTAACGCCCTGGCCTGAAGTGCTGGCATCCCATATGGGCGCTGGTTCAAGACCCAGCTGCTCCACTTCCAATCCAGCTCTGCTGTGGCCTGGGAAAGCAGTAGAAGATGGCCCAAGTCCTTGGGCCCCTGCACCCATGTGGGAGACCTGGAGGAAGCTCCTGGCTCCTGGCTTCGGATCAGCGTAGCTCTGGCCATTGTGGCCAACTGGGGAATGAACCATCAGATGGAAGACCTCTCTCTCTCTCTTTCTTTCACTCTGTAACTCTGACTTTCAAATAAATGAATAAATATTTTTTAAAAAAAGAAACATGAGGGGACTTCAATGAGTTCGTGGAAAGTGGAATTGCAAGACACGCTTATCTTGGTGCGGAAAAAAAAAGTTTGGAATCCATGCACATGAAGGGGTCTTTAAACTGCTCATGGAAAACAAATGACGGAAAAGCAGTTGAGGGTGCCCGGATTTCTTTGCACCAAAATGAAGATCCTTTCATTCCAGTTTCCACAAACTCCAAAAATATTCATTTATATATTTGTTCGAAAGGCAGAGTGTTAGGAGAGAGGGAGAAAGAGAGAAAGCAAAAGAGAGAGAGAGAAAGAGAGAAAGAGAGAAAGAGAGAAAGAGAGAAAGAGAGAGAGAGAGAGAGAGAGAGAGAGAGATCTTCCAGCCTCTGGTTCACTTCCCAAATGTCCATGCAACAGCCAGGGCTGGGTCAGATCAAAGCCAGGAGCCAGGAGCTGGGAACTCCATCTGGGTCTCCCGTGTGGGTGGTAGGGATCCAAGCACTTGGGCCACCTCTGCTGCCTCCAGGGTGCATCAGCAGGGAGCTGGATTGGAAGAGGAGGCAGGAGTCCGCCCCAGGCCCTCTCCTGTGGGCTGCGGGGGGTCCTCAGCAGAGACTTAAGGGCTGCACCGCTACACTCAGCCCTGGCGGGAACTTTGCAGCCCTTCTGTGCAGTCCCCAGGAGCCCAGAGGGTGCATTTGCATAGATTTTGACAACAGCCCTTCCCCATGTGAGAAAAACAAGGCCCTTGTGCATGCAGGAGGCATGCGCAGTGTGGGCCAGGGATGGGACTGCCCAGTAAACCCCAGGAAGCCAGGCAGCCCGTGTGTTCTGCTAAGCACAGCTTCCCCACCCAGGGATACTCGGGGTCACAGCACAGTCCCCAGGCACTGGTTCCCAGTTTGTGGGATGGGGGGAGGGGAGCCAGGGCCCTTTCCACCATCGGCTGCAGTGCCCTACCTTCCCCTCCCCTGCAGCCACAGCCTTGGACAGGAAAGCCATGTCTTAATATAACCCGGGAATGTAGCCGGCCTGTGGCAGCTGCATTTCTTGACCAACTCCTCTCATCAAGATGTGTGTACAATACCTTGGCCCCGGAGCACTTTCAGCACTGTCTGCTGAACCCCATCTCACTGGCTCAAGTGTCCCTGGGAGGCCAGCCTGGTTGGGTCCATTTTGCAAATGGGAAGGTTGAGGCTGGTCCCCTAGAGGTTGCAGCGTCAGAACCCCTCAGGAGTAGACCAGTAGCTGGAAGATCTGTCTGACTCTGCCTTTCAAACAAATAAATCTTTTTTTTTTTTTTGACAGGTAGAGTGGACAGTGAGAGAGAGAGAGACAGAGAGAAAGGTCTTCCTTTTGCCGTTGGTTCACCCTCCAATGGCCGCCACGGCAGGCGCGCTGCGGCCGGCGCACCGCACTGATCCGATGGCAGGAGCCAGGTGCTTCTCCTGGTCTCCCATGGGGTGCAAGGCCCAAGCACTTGGGCCATACTCCACTGCACTCCCTGGCCACGGCAAAGAGCTGGACTGGAAGAGGGGCAACCGGGAAAGAATCCGGCGCCCCGACTGGGACTAGAACCCGGTGTGCCGGCGCCGCAAGGTGGAGGATTAGCCTATTGAGCCGTGGCGCTGGCCTCAAACAAATAAAGGAGATGTGATATATATATATATATATATATATATATATATATATATGAGATGTGATACTGATCATCTCTCTGTGATGAGAGGTAGTGAGCTCCCTGACACTAGGGTCATTCAAGCCCCAACTCAGGGGGTCCAGTTTTCAATGTTTAGATTCTAATTCTGTGCTGTGCACCAAGGCCCCTAGGTCTTGGGCAGGAAAGCAGCAGGACTGTGGAGGGTTACTGCTAAGTCCCTGGTCTCCACCCTCTCCTCTCCCCAGAGTGCTCTCTGCCCGTCAGAGTCTGCCTGAGGCCTTCCTCCCCTCACACGTATCATGTCACACGGGAACACTGGATGACAGAGATGTGGGAGAAAGACAGACAGCTAAGTGGGAAGCAATAGGAGCAGGTGCCAAGGGGGCGGCCAGGTGCATGGTGAGTCCAGAGCAGACTCCCTGAAGGAAGAAGGAGGCAGAGAGGAGTTGGTGACAGGCACCTGTGACAGCCAGGAGAACTGTGAGGTGGTGTGGCCACTCCAGAGGGGGCTGCACCCAGACCTCTGTGTGTGCTGGGTCCCACAGCAAGGGGTTTGGAAAGTGTTTGAGATTGTATCCTGGGGGCAATGGGGAGCCATGGAGGGTTTAAGCAGAGGGGCAGCAAGGTCTGGGCTTTGTTCCAGAACATTCCCTGAGGAGGGGCATTAGGGAGGTGTGGTCCAGGAGGCAGGAGGTGCTGAGGCGGCATTGCTGTCCTGCACGGGGGCAGGACTGTGGCCCAGGCCTGGGATGGAGAGAAGCATCCCAGGTGGCTTGGAGGGAGGCTCATGAGATGGACAAGCTGAGCATTGGGGTGGGGGTCAGGGTGCCTCCTGCCTCTCAGCCTGGACTCCCCAGGTACAGGGGTCTGGGGGGGGGGCTCCTGGTTGCACCTGGGACCCGCAGCCTCGATTCCTGTCAGCCTGTGGGTGTAGCACCCTGCCCCTTCCTGCCATTTGCCTGTCTGCATTTCCTGAGCCTGGAAGGTTCCAGTCACCGCTGCAGCTGTCCTGGAAACCACGGGGCTAGGCAGGCGGCCCCCACCCCATGAGGCCACAGTGGCCCTGGGCTGATGCTCTTCCTCTTCCTCCCGGGTGGGTCGGTGCCAGGGCCTCTGGGAATCCTGGCGGAAGGGCAGGGAGAGCAGTGGGTGAGCCAAGGTCATCGCCAAGGCTGCCTCTCTTCCCAAGCCCTCTTGGACACACAAGGCAGCCTCGGGTCTGCAGACCCCCATTTGGGTGCAGGGGACCCCTGTGTGCCCATCACCCTGGGGCAGTCTGGCTCCCTCTTAGCTCAGCCTCCACTTGGAGCACTTGGTAGGGGCCTCTGCCTGTGTCCCCGGTATTCTCTGAGCCTCCTTAACTCTGTGATTTTCTGTTCGTCTTTATTTATTCATTTGTTTTTGCCACTTTCTGAAATCATCATCCACACTCGTGTCCCACCTGCCTCTTGCGTGGGGGTGTGTGTTCCTGGCAGCAGCAATTTCCCCCTCTCTCTGTTGTCAACTGCACCCCCAGTGCCTGGCCTGGGCACACCATAGGTGTTCAATAAACGCTAGTTGAAAGAAAGGAGGAGACAGTAGCTGCTGTCTCCCCCTGGAGACAAATGATAGAGAGGCCTAAAGAGGAGGAAGTGAGACAGGAATGTCAGGGAGATGAGTGCTTAGGCAGTGGCACAGCACGTGCAAGGGTCCTGAGGCAGGAGCATGGCTGAAGCAGAGTGAGCAAGGTGGAGAGTGGGAGGTGGTGAGGGCAGGGAGGGGCTAGGAGCTGTCCCGCAGGGTCCTGTGGCCACTGGGGAACTTGGTTTTTTTTTTTTTTGTTTGTTTGTTTGTTTTTTAAAGATTTATTTATTTGAGGGGCTGGCACCACGGCTCACTTGATTAATCCTCCGCTTGCGGCGCCGGCATCCTATATGGGTACCAGGTTCTAGTCCCAGTTGCTCCTCTTCCAGTCTAGCTCTCTGCTGTGGCCCAGGAGGGCAGTGGAGGATGGCCCAAGTGCTTGGGCCCTGCACCTGCATGGGAGACCAGGATGAAGCACCTGGTTCTTGGCTTCGGATTGGCACAGTTCTGGCCATAACGGCCATTTGGGGAGTGAACCAACGGAAGGAAGACCTTTCTCTCTGTCTCTCTCTCACTGTCTATAACTCTACCTGTCAAAAAAATAAATAAAAAAGGACTTATTTATTTGAAAGTCAGAGTTAGAGAGAGGAGAGGCAGAGAGAGAGAGAGAGGTCTTCCATCTGATGGTTCACTTCCCAATTGGCTGCAATGGCTGGAGCTGCACCGATCCAAACACAGAAGCCAGGAGCTTCTTCCAGGTTTCTCACGTGAGTGCGGGGGCCCAAGGACTTGGGCCAACTTCTGCTTTCCCAGGCCACAGCAGAGAGCTGGATGGAAAGTGGAGCAGCCAGGACTCGAACTGGTGTCCATATGTGATGGTGGCATTGGAGGCGGCGGCTTTACCTCCCGTGCCACAGCTGCTCCCCCCACCCCCCACCCCGCCCGGGACTTGGGTTTTGACCTTAAAAGAGGTGAAACCTACTGGGGCCCTGCTCACAGGTGCCCCCTGGTGGCCACCTCAGGAAGGACAGATGCCACTGTGGAGGCAGGAGAGCTGAGCGGTGCCACTGCCCCTTGTCCAGGCTGAGCCATGGTGAGATGTGAGACTGGGCTACAGCTGAGGACTGAGATAGGCCGTGTGGCCGAGGGACAGGAAGGGCAAGAAGACGCCCTTGAGGGTCTGGGGACCCTGGGGGGCGGAGCTGCCCTTACCTGATGTGGAGAAGGGGCAAGGGGAGTGACGCTGGGTGGCAGTGCATCCAGTGTTCCCAGCTGGTGTGATCCCCATGTGTGGGGCCTCTTGGAGACCCCACAAGCTGGAGCTCAGGAGAGAAGCACGGAGGCGGTGTTTTGTTTTGGGTTTGCAGTGCTTCGGGCATATTCTCGCTACTTTGGGGATGAGCATGGCTTGGGAGCGTGCAGGGCTGCCTTAGTCCAAGTGTTAGAGCCGGCTCCAGAGGCCCTGGGAGCAAAGGGCTGGTTCTCAAAGGTTTAGGTTTTAAACAGTGATTGATTGATTGATTTTACTTGAAAGAGCCAGAGATACAGATAGAAGAAAAGAGAGAGAGAGAGAGAGAGAGAGAGAGAGAGAGAAATGGATGGATGCAGAGGCTGGGCCAGGCTGAAGCTAGGAGTCAGGGAGTCCATCCAGGTCTTCCATGTGGGTTGCAGGGGCCCAAGCACTTGACACCTCACCTGCTGCCTCCCAGGGTGTCCATCAGCAGGAAGCTGGAGTCAGGAACAGAGCTGGGACTTGAACCCAGGCCCTCTGATGTAGGATGTGGGCATCTCCGAAAGACAACTTGACCACGGCACCAAGTGCCAGTCCCCCCGAAGTCTTTTGTTGGTTGTTGGTGTTAAGAGTGTGGATACTAGGGGCTTGCACTGTGATGCAACGGGTTAAAGCCCTGGCCTGAAACACCGGCATCCTATGTGGGCACCGGTTCTAGTCCCGGATGCTCCTCTTTTGATCCAGCTCTCTGCTATGGCCTGGGATAGCAGTAGAAGATGGCCCAAGTCCTTGGGTCCCTGCACCCATGTGGGAGACCTGGAGGAAGCTACTGGCTCCTGGCTTCGGATTGGTCAGCTCTGGCCATTGTGGCCATCTGGGGAGTGAACCACCAAATGGAAGACCTTTCTGTCTCTACCTCTCTCTGTAACTCTATCTTTCAAATAAATAAAATAAATATTAAAAAAAAGAGTGTGGACACTGAACCCCGTGGTGGGGTTGAAAGGTGGGGCCCTTGAGAACTGATTGGATTGGGTTTGCTCCTTAGGGTGCAGTCCCCTTGGTCACATCCTGGTGACTCAGTGAGGAGAGATCCCTGCCATGGATGCTCTGGGCCACCTTGGGATCTGCCAGGGAGAACTCCATTGCCCAGTGCCCAAACCTCCAAAATCATGAGTCAAAAGAAAGCTCTCTTCTCTTCAACAGGTGTGTTATGATAGCAGCAAGAAGCAGACTGATGCAGCCTGTGACGGGCTCACTCCAACATCACTGTCCCAGGCTCCCAAGGCAAGTTCAAGTCCTTTGCTCTGCCCCATCCACTGGCCCAGACCAGTGCCCCCCAGGCCTGGCTGGCCAGTTCAGGTCAATGTGTGAGAGTGTAGCTGAGTCTGAGACACTGGGCTCCCCTCCTCTGACCTGGGCCCTACCACCTCGTGTTAGCCCCTGCAGGGCACCCCACCTCAGTATATATAAGGTGCTCAATAGACATTTGTAGACACAAATCACATGGCTCTGGCTTTTTTTTTTTAAATAAAAGATTTACTTTTATTTCAAAGCCAGAGTTACAGGAGAGAGAGAGAGAGAGAGAGAGAGAGAGAGAGAGAGAGAGAAATCTTCCATGCTCTGGTTCACTCCTCAGATGACCACAGCTGAAGCCAGGAGCCAGGAGCTTCTTCTGGGGCTCCCATGTGGGTGCAAGGCCCCAAGCACTTGGGCCATCCTCCGCTGCTTTCCCAGGCCATAGCAGAGAGCTGGATCGGAAGTGTAGCAGCTGGGACCCAAACCGGCTCCTATAGGAGATGCCGGCATTGCAGGCGGTGGCTTTACTCGCTATGCCACATCACTGGTCTCTACTTGTTAATAATACGTCCTTGAGCAATGTATAAAAGATAAAGCTGCAATATCCAAATATGTTGGGAAAAATAAGCTTCAAACTTTTTTTTTTCCCATGAAAAGATCAAGAAAGCAGCCAGCTGTCACCTGGAGGATGTTTCTCAGCAGAATAGGAAGATGGTGCTGAGCCTCTGAGCCCCTTCCTGGCAGCTGTGAGGCAGTGACCCCAGAGTCAGGGCTGAGGATCCGGGAAAGTGACGCCACGGCCAGGCAGGGCCTTCCTGAACCCCACCCGGCCCAGGTTCCCACGGCAGATGCCTGTCCCGGGAACGTATCCCAAGGCCAAGGGATTTGCGGAGGCGGCGTGGAGGAAGGGGAAGGTCAGCTTCCGGGCAGCCACAGCGACTCCCACCCCTCCCAGGACACGTAGGGGACCCTTGTCACACTAATGACGTGAGGGCTGCATGCCAGGCCTCAGGCCAGGTCGTAAAAACCATTGGATGTCTTCCTCTCCTGCTTCCCACGGTGTTCCAGCTACATAGGGGCTGCCTCTGTGTCCTTCCCACGATCTTGCTCCAGCCCCAGGGCCTTTGCATCTGTGGTGCCCTCAATTTGGAGCTCCTGCAACCCCGGGCTCCACCTTCATGGCTGCCCTCTTAGGTCAGACACTTCCCAGGGTCCTCCCTCTTCCGAAAAGTGGACCCCACACCATCACTCACAATTATATCACTGAACTCCAGTTTCCTGGTTGCATGTATGATGTTGAACAATCACTTGTTTCCATTTTATTTGAAAAGCAAAGAAACATAGAGATCTTCCATCTACTGGTTCACTCCCCAAATGCCTGCAACAGCCAGGGCTGGCCCAGGCTGACGCCAGGGTGCTGGGAACTCCATCGGGGTCTCCTATGTGAGTGGCAGGGGCCCAAGTCTCCGAGACATCCCTGCTGCTTTCCCAGGATGCACGTTAGGGAGCTGGGCCTGAAGTGGAGAGGCTGGGACTCTGCTACGGGTGGTGAGTGTCCCAAGTGGCAACTTACCCACTGTCCCCGATGCCTGCCTCTGTGTCTTGCTTTGAGCTTAGTCGTTGTTCCTGGGCTTATCCTAAGCTTTGTGCGAGTGGGAACCTGTCTGCTATTTCCACCTAAATTCCTTTCTGTCTCTACCTCTCTCTGTAACTCTATCTTTCAAATAAATAAAATAAATTAAAAAAAAAAAGAGTGTGGACACTGAACCCCGTGGTGGGGTTGAAAGGTGGGGCCCTTGAGAACTGATTGGATTGGGTTTGCTCCTTAGGGTGCAGTCCCCTTGGTCACATCCTGGTGACTCAGTGAGGAGAGATCCCTGCCATGGATGCTCTGGGCCACCTTGGGACTCTGCTCCACGTGGGAAAGTCACTTTGTGCCTCCACGCCTCCTGTCTCTAGTCTATACAATGGGTATGAAAATAATGCTTCATTCAGAGTGGACCCTTGGAAAGTGTTTGGCAACAGTGCCTGGCGTGTGTGCTCCCAGGCTTCCCGTTGCTTTCTAGGATCGGGTAACTGCCATGTTAGGAACTTGGTCTCTGGGCGGTGACGTTAGGAGGTGGTGAGACATGTATGAGATGGGGCCTCGTGGGAAGTCCCTGTGTGGTTTTTCGGTGCAATCGTAAGTTCCTCGAGGGCACATACTATTGAGCTTTAGTCTAGTGCCATCTGCAGAACCTGGTTTCCCTGGATCAGCTAGGTGGGTTACATTGTATTTAAAATAAGGGACTACTTGAGGCTGCAGTGCCAAGAATGGGCTCTAGGGGGCAGTCGGAACTGATGCCAGTGGGGAGACGAAAGATCAAGAAAGGGCGGATCTGGTGGGAGGGTGTGCCTTTTTTGGCCTGTGATGGACATGCACCCAACTGCCAAATTTAAAGCACCGATGCTGAGTGTGTTCTGCTGTACCAGCACATCGCCCCCAAGTTTTCTGGCTGTCCCTTGTGTGTGTGTGTGGAGGGGTCCTTCCTTCCCAATGAAAGTAGCAACAATAAAGAAAAACAAGACAAAACAACAAAAAGGCAACCCCAGCAGTAAAACCATCATCTCCAACAATAAAAGCAAAAACACAAGTGACAGCAACAACCGAGCCCTAACCGAAGCCTCTTGTGGCTCAGGAATATTTTTTTTTTCTTTTTTTGACAGGCAGAGTGGACAGCGAGAGAGAGAGAGAGAGAGAGAGACAGAGAGAAAGGTCTTCCTTTGCCATTGGTTCACCCTCCAATGGCCACCACGTCTGGCACGCTGTGGCCGGCGCACTGCGCTGATCTGATGGCAGGAGCCAGGTGCTTCTCCTGGTCTCCCATGGGGTGCAGGGCCCAAGCACTTGGGCCATCCTCCACTGCACTCTCAGGCCATAGCAGAGAGCTGGCCTGGAAGAGGGGCAACCAGGACAGGATCCGGTGCCCCGACCGGGACTAGAACCCGGTGTGCCGGCACTGCTAGGCAGAGGATTAGCCTATTGAGCCACGGCGTCGGCTGGCTCAGGAATATTTTATCAGCTAAGTTTCTCCCATGCAGCTCCCTCCATCCCAGCTCTGGGCCCGGGAACCTGGCAGAGCTGTTGCGGGGACCCACTAGGGATAGGGCTGCTGGATCAGCCACTGCTTCTTTCCTTCCTGCCTCGCAGGTCCGTGTGACTTCAAAGCTGACCTGTGGGGCCTCCCAGCTTTGGGTCACACGTGAAGGTGCTGGAAGGTAGGGGTTTGGTTTTAGGAGTTTGGCAGGAGGTTACCATCTGGGGTGATGGTGGGGAGGATGTTTTTTTTTTTTTTTCCCACAGGGCTTCTGGTGATGGCACATCTTTCATTGCCACTATAAAAGGGTCCATTTCTTTTTGTGTTGGTGTTCTTGGGAAGCAGTGCCTGGCCGGGGTTTCCTGAACATTTGTCATGTGCCAGGCCCAGGGCTAGACACAATGCCTCCATCATCTCATGCTGTTTCTCTGTCATCCCATTTAATCCTCTGGATTCCATGTCACCAGGTGGCTCTGAAGTTCTACAGTGGCCTAGGAGACCGTGGTGGGTCCAAGGATCAGCCCTCACTTGCTGCTCCCTGTCCCAGGCTGTGGCATCCACGCCAACCTCCTGGTGCTCCTCCAGGGCTGCAGCAGCACCACCTGCCTCGGGGCCTTTGCATTGCTCATCCTCACTTCCCAGAATGCTTCTCCTCAAGCTACCCACACGTCTCCTGCCCTATCCCCCTTGGATCTCTGCACAGAGGCCACCATATCACAGGAAGCATCCTGATCTTCCTATTTCAAATTCCACTCCTTACCTGCCCACCGTCCACCTCAGCCCTGTGTTACTTCCCTGAGTGCCCTCCAGATGGATGGAGTTCTTGTGTACATAGGGCCCCTCCCTCCCCTAATACACGAGGAAAGCGCCTTTTTATAAAGATTTTATTTATTTATTTGAGAGGTAGAGTTACAGACAGAGAGGGAGAGACAGAGAGAAAGGTCTTCCATCTGCTTGTTCACTCCTCAAATGGTTACAACAGCTGGAGCTGTGTTGATCTGAAGCCAGTAGCTTCTTCCAGGTCTCCCACATGGGTGTAGGGGCCCATCTTCCACTTCTTTTCCCAGGCCATAGCAGAGAGATGGATCGAAAGTGGAGCAGCTGGGATTTGAACTCACACCCATATGGGATGCCGGCTTTGCAGGTGGTGGCTTTACCTGCTATGCCACAAAAGCGGCCCCAGCACTTTTTTTTTTTTTTTTTGACAGGCAGAGTGGACAGTGAGAGAGAGAGACAGAGAGAAAGGTCTTTCTTTGCTGTTGGTTTACCCTCCAATGGTCGCCGCGGCCGGCGCACCGCACTGATCCGAAGCCAGGAGCCAGGTACTTCTCCTGGTCTCCCATAGGGTGCAGGGCCCAAGTACTTGGTCCATCCTCCACTGCGCTGCCTGGCTACAGCAGAGAGCTGGCCTGGAAGAGGGGCAACCGGGACAGAATCCGGCGCCCCAACCGGGACTAGAACCCGGTGTGCTGGCGCCGCTAGGCGGAGGATTAGCCTAGTGAGCCGCGGTGCCGGCTGCACTTTGTTTTAAATTGACAAAGAGTATACATTTTGTGCGGGGACCAGAATTTGTGTTCTTGTTGCCTGGTGTAATTCACTCAACGTAGCATCCGCAGGTTGTAGCTGGAGTTGGAATTTCTTCCCTTACGGAGGCTGTGTAAGGCTCCATTGTGTGATGGATGCTGTTGCGTTTGTCCGTTCATCCGTGCGGACATGTGGGCTGGTTCGCTTCCCGGCTGTGTGAGTAATCACGCAGTTATGAGCATGGATGGGGAAACACAGCTTCAAGCCCTGCCTGGAATTCTTGTGAGCATACCAAGCCGTGAAACGGCTGGAGCAGACTTACGTATAACTTTTTAAAAAATGTTTGTGTATTTGAGAAGGAGGAGAGAGAGAGAGGAGGGAGTAAGAGAAGAGAGAGGAGAGAGATAGAGAGAGAGAAATATCCCATCTGCTGGTTCACTCTTCACATGACTAAATGGCTAGGGCTGTGCCAGGTGGAAGCCAGGAGCCAGGAATTCAATCCAGGTCTCCCAAGTGAGTGGCAGGGACATAAGTAGTTGAGCCATCATTGCTGCCTCCCAGGGTGTGCATTAGCAGGAAACTGGGCAACAGGGTGGCTGGAACTCCAATGAGGCACTGCGGGCTGAATGGAATTTAGCTGTTGCATGCATCTGGGGAGTGAACCAGTGGCTGGACAATCCCTCCCTCTGTCACTTTGCTTTCCAAGTAAATATAAATAAAGAAAAATACAGCACAGCAGGGTAAGCTGTCTTTTGAGATGCTGGCATCTGATATTGGAGCGCTGGTCCGAGTCCTGGTTGCTCTGCTGTCCATGCATCTCCCTACTAACACACACCCTGGAAGGCAGCAGATGAAGGCTCAAGAATTTGGGTCCATCTCACCCATGTGGGAGACCTGGATGAAGCTCCTGACTCCTGGCTTCAGCCTGGCCCTACCATGGCTGTTGTGAGCACTGGGGGAGTGAACCAGTGGATGGATGTACTCTCTCTCTCAGAGCCCCAGTGAGACTGATTGTTTTACAGAATGGGAGCTGGAGACTGAGAGAAGGTCATGGCCGAGCTGGAACAAGGGAAGCAGTGCACACCATCTGGAAGGATACAGACACAGGCTGGAGGCTCCTGGAGATGGGAGCCAGAGATGGGGCTCAGACCTCGGTACTCCAAGGTGGAGTCCGGGTGCCTTAACTGCTGAGCTAAACGCCAGCCCCTTAACTGTGTGTTTTAAGCCAGACACAGTTCCTGTGATCTAGCCCTTGCTAACTCTGCACCCACTCACTTGGGACCTCCAAAGGGAGTTTATCAGGCTCCCAGGCGATGAGTGGTCTGCAAATATTCCAGGAGGTAAAAAGGGCAGCACATCTCCCGAGTGTGGAGTGGAGCTCTCGCCCCAGGGGTTGGGAATCCGCCTGTGTTAAGTATTCCCAACCTGGGAAACATCCTCCTATTGTTGGTAGCTGAGCTTTGAAAGTTCAGTTCTTTACATATTTGGTGAGGTTCTGTGGACAGAATTGGCCACGCCGACTTTGCTTTGAAAAACATGATTTTAACTGTATGTACTTTTGGGACCTGGTGTTATCTTTCAATCCATACATTCAAAGCATGACGATGGAGTGAAGCCACTGCCTGTGATGCTAGCAGCTGAGATGGGTGCCTGCTTGAGTCCTGGCTGCTCTGCTCTGACTCAGCTCCTGGTGATGCACCTGGGAAAGGCCCAAGTGCTAGGACCCCTGAACCCGCATGGGAGACCGGGAGAAGGCTCCTGGCTCCTTGCTTTGGATTGGCACAGCTCCTGCCATGTGGCCAGCTGGGGAGTGAACCAGCAGATGGAAGACTCCTCTCTTCTCTCCTCTCCTCGTCTCTCCTCTCTTCTCCTCTCCTCTCCTCTCCTCTCCTCTCCTCTCCTCTCCTCTCCTCTCCTCTCCTCTCCTCTCCTCTCCTCCCCTCCCCTCCCCTCCCCTCTCTCTCCCTCCTACTCCCCTCCCATAACTCTGCCTCTCAAATGGAAAAAAAAAAAAAGGGTGGTGGTGGTGGTTTATGATCAAATCAGATTGGTTACATAGTTTCAAAATAAAGTGAGCCCTTTCTGCTGAACACTTAGTAGTTGTATGGATGGGGCACAATGTGGTATTTTAACCCACATATACAGTGTATATACATCATGTCATATTCCTGTCCACACATTTCGCTCCTGTCCACAGCCCCGTCTCTGCATCACCAATCCCTGGCCCTCAATTCCGCTCGTTGATGAGGGCAGGTGCACAGCCCTGACCCTGTCATGCTCTCCTGGGGTCAGGGCTGTTGGTGGCTTCGGTTCCTGGTGAGCTGCTCTGTAATCAGAGAAGGAAGCTTTCAAACACACGGCAGGGTTTGCGTCAGATATCACAGGCGGCATTTATGGTCCTATAAGTGCTTTAATGAGTGCGGATCAATAGTCAGTTTCCACTCATAACTCCAAGAGCAAACAGCAGCTGCTCCCAGTGTCCTGGTGGACGGCAGGGGTCTGATTGATTGTGTCCTCCAGCCTTGGAGCACAGAGGAGAGATGGCTAGCAGCTGTAGCGGGCTTGGGCTTAGCAGTAAAGACACTGACATGCCGCATCAGGGTGCATGGGTTAGATGTCCACCTCCTGCTCCTGGCTCCAGCTCACTGGGAGGCAGTGGTTAAGGCTCAAGTAGTTGGGTCCCTGCCACCCACATGGGACACTTGGATAGAATTCCTGCCTCCTGGCTTTAGCTCCCAGCTGCAGTTATCTGGGGAGTGTATCAATGGATAGGCACTTGCTCTTGGCTTTTGCTCTCTCAATGTTTACAGAGAGAGAGAAACATCAAGATTGAGATCTACCATCCGCTGGTTCATTTCCCAAATGCCTGCAACAGCCAGAACTGAGCCAGACCAAAGCCAAGAGCCAGGAACGCCATCCAGGTCTCTCATGTGGGTGCCGGAGTCCAAGCACTTGGGCCATCTGTTGTTGCTTTCCCAAGTGCGTTAGCAGGGAGCTGGATAAGAAGTGGAGCAGAAGATTACTCAAGAGTTTGGGCCCCTGCCACCCAAATGGGAGACCCAGATGGAGTTCCAGGCTCCTGGCTTTGGCCAGGCCCAGTCCTGGTCATTGCAGCCATTTGGGGAGTGAACCAGTCAGTGAAAGATTCTCTCTCTCTCCCTCCCTCCCTCCCTCCCTCCTACCTCTCTCTCTCTCCCCCTCCTACCTCTCTTTCTTTCCTCTCTCTCTTCCTCCCTCCCTCCATCCCTCTCTCCTTCCCTCCTTCCTTCCTCCCTCCCTCCCCCAGGCTCTTTTCGCTCAGTGGTATTCTTTGGAGGCTCACCCCTGTTTGTCTATTGATAGCTTCTCCCTTATCATTGCTGACACCTTTCCATCACACAGAAGAGTCACTGTTGATTTATCCACTCCCTGATAGATATCCTGGTTGTTTCCAGGTGTGAGTCATACACAGACCTAAAGCGTGGACCTGGAAGATTATTTTGTTAAAAATTGTAAAAGTTTGTTACTTGGGAGACACCAAGGGCCAGCATCTGCTGGTTCACTCCCTAAATGCTTGCCACACCCGGGGCTGCGCCAGTATGAAAAGGGAGGCTGGGAGCTCCATTCAGGTCTTCCATGTGGGTGGCAGGGGCCCAAGGACTTGAGCCATCATGGCTGCATCCTGGGGTCTGCAGCAGCAGGAAGCTGGATTGGAAGTGGAGCTGGGACTTGAACGCAACCAATTGATATGGGATATGGAGGTCCCAAGCAGTGGATTAACCTGCTGTGCCAGACCTCTGCCCCTTCAGTTTCTACTTTAATATTTCAAAAACTTTATTCATTTGAGAGGGAGGAAGAGAGCACTCCCATCCATTGTTTTACTCTCCAAATTCCCACAACAGCTAGGAATGGGCCAGACTCAAGCCTAGAGCTGGGAGCTCTTTCCAGGTCTCCCGCATGGGTGGCAGGGACCCAAGTACTCAAGCCATCACTGCTGTCTCCCAGGGTCTGCATCAGCAGGGAGCTGGAGTCAGGAGCTGAAGCAAGGACTTCAATTCAGATGCTCCCAGTGTAGGTCATGGGCACTTTCACCACTAGGCTAGATGCCCACACCCAGAGCCTCTTTTAAAAAACCATAGTTCAGGGCCAGCGCTGTGGCATAGCAGATAAAGCTGCCTCCTGCAGTGTCAGCATCTCATATGGGCACCAGTTCGAGTCCTGGCTGTTCCACTTCCGATCCATCTATCTGCTATGGCCTGGGAAAGCCATTGAAGATGGCCCAAGTCCTTGGGCCCCTGCACCCATGTGGGAGACCAGGAAGAAGCTCCTGGCTCCTGGCTTCGGATTGGTACAGCACCAGTCATTGTGGCCAACTGGGGAGTGAACCAGCAGATGGAAGACCTCTCTCTCTCCCTGCCTCTCCTTCTCTCTGTGTAATTCTGACTTTCAAGTAAATAAATAAATCTTTAAAAAACATAGTTCATCCTAGAAGATTTGAGATGAGTCATTTAAGATTGTGAATAAAGCAATGCCATTTGGTTTTAAAATTTTTATGCTAAACCGAATGTTACTATGATTATGTAAAACTTTAAAAAGAATGCAAATACTGCTTATAATTTATCTCTCTAAACATATTTATTTATTTATTTATTATTTATTTTTTTATTTTTTTGACAGGCAGAGTGGACAGTGAGAGAGAGAGACAGAGAGAAAGGTCTTCCTTTGCCGTTGGTTCACCCTCCAATGGCCTCTCTAAACATATTTAAAAAATAATCCCCTTGTCCAGTGTTTGTGACCAATGTCTACCACTGATACACAACATCTCATCAGTGATTATTCTGCAGTTTACCAAACCAACCCCACACTTCTGCCTTGAGACGTTCTCATTTTCTCCAAGATGCGGTATCTGCCACAGCCTTATAGATAAAAGGCAAAGTCTACCAGAGCAGGACCACTTGGTATACAATAGGCACTCAATCGATGCTAGATGAATGAATCAAAGTTTGGATTCTTTTCCTCAGCCCATTTTCTTAGACGTAGAATTGCTGCACCAAAGGGAATATATTTTGGAGCAGGTGTTGAGCCTGGCCAGCTACGGTGCCTGCATCCTGTATCATATCAGAGTACCCAGGTTTGATTCTCTGCTAGGGCTCCAGACTCCAGTTTCCTGCTAATGCATATCGTGGAGGCAGCAGTGATGGCTTAGGTGATTGGGTCCCTGTCACCCACGTGGGAGACCTGGATGGAGCTCCCACCTCCTGGCTCTAACCCTGACCCAGTCATTGAAAGCATTTGGAGAGAGAATCAAGCAGGTAAGAGCTCAGTTTTGGACCTGAACTGTGGGATGGTTGGTTAAACTGCCATTTGGAATGCTGGCCATACCACATTAAGAGCTGGCTTGAGTCCGGGCTGCTCTGCTTCTGATCCAGCTTCCTGCTCAAGTGCCTGGGAAGATAGGGGATGACAACCCAAGTACTCACCTCCCTGCCACCCACGCAGAAGACCAGGATGGAGTTCCTGGCTCCTGGCTTTGGACTGGCCTGCACCTGGTTGTGGCCATTTGAGAAATGAACCAGCAGATGGAAGATCTCTCTCTGCCTTTCAAATAAGACAAATAAATATTTTTTTTAAAAAGGTATCTCTCAAATAAATTTTTAAAAAATCATGTACTTTTGTAAGCCCTGATAGTTTCTTTTTCCAAACCGGTGGTGACTGGCACTGGACAGGCACTGGACAGATTTTCCTGTGCTCCAGGGTGGCCACGCCCCTCAAAGGCCTGCCGCTGACACAGGGCTTGCTTCCAGACTGCTGTACTGGGACCTCTTATCGGATCCTGGGGCTCATTCCTGTTTGCACTTATCTTTATTGCTCTTCCCTGAGGTTTATCGCTTGTTTTCCATCGCTGGCTGGCATGTCAGCACGGCAAACAAGGACAGGGCTGGGGCTTGTTTCATCTTCAAAGCATTAGGCAAGGATGTCCACATCCTAATCCCAGGCATCTGTGAATATGTCAGGTTCTGTGGCCAGAGGGAATGAAGTTTGCTAATTTGCTGGCAGATGGGGAGTGTTCCCAGCAGGGTCCAGCGAGAGTCTCTACATGCAGAAGTGGACAAGAGATAGAGAGAAGGGGCTTGGCCAGACACTGCTGGCCTTGAAGGCAGAGGACTGACCTCTGGGCTGTGTGATACACCACCCCCTGGGCTACGTGACCCACAGCCTCTAGAGAAGGAAACAGATCCTCCCTTGGAGGAAGGAACCAGCACTGGTGACGCCTCCATTTTTGGGGGAAATATTTTAAATTTTTATGTATGTATTTAGTTGAAAAAGAAATAGGTAGATGATAGATAGATAGATCGATAGATAGATAGAAATAAACATGTGATAATAGATAATAGATACATGGAAATAGCTGATAGGTAGATAGATGTTAGGTAGATGATTGATTGATAGATGATAGAGAGATAGATCATCCATTCACTGGTTCACTCCTTAAAAGCCTGCAACTGCCAGGGCTGGGTCAGGCTGAAGCCAGGTTCCCAGAACCTTATCTGGATCTCCCATGTGGGTGGCAGGGGCCTAAGTACTTGAGCCCTTACCTGCTGTCTCCCAGGTGCAGTAGGAGGAAGCTGGAACAGGAAGCAGAGTTGGAGACAAACCCCAGGACTCTGATGAGGAATGACCAAGCAGTGATTTAACTACTGTTCAAAATGTGTGCCTGAGACTTGATTGTGACTCAGCGAGACCCCCTTCAGATACCATACAATCCCATGTCCCACAGCCACATCTCAGTCAATGATGGGCCAACGAGGAGAATATTTCAAAAGGAAATCAGAGGGGCTGGGCCGTGGTGGAGCTAGTTAGCTGCCCCCTGTGGTGCTGGTGTCCCATATGGGCTCCTGTTTGAGTCCCAGCTGCTCTACTTCCAATCCAGCTCCCTGCCAATATTCCTGGGAAAGCAGTGGAAGATGGCCCAAGTGCTTGGGCCCCTGAACCCATGTGGGAGATCCAGAAGAAGCTCCTGGCTTCAGCCTGGCCCAGCCTGGCCCAGCCCTGGCCATCATGGCCATTTGGGGAGTGAACCAGAGGATGGAAGATCTCTCTCTCTCTCTGTCTCTGCCTCTCACTCTCCTTCTTTAACTCTGACATTCAGATTAAAAAAAAAAAAAGAAATGAGGAAATGAAATTTAAAAGATGTTCATTTGGGTGCTAACATTTTTGAAATCTATAATACACATTTTCCATGAACTTTAAAATATATTATTGGGGCCAGTGCTATGGAGTAGTGGGTAAAAGCTGCCACCTGCAGTGCCGGCATCCCATATGGGCGCCAGTTCGAGTCCTGGCTGCTCCACTTCCGATCCAGCCCTCTGCTATGGCCTGGGAAAGCAGTAGAGGATGGCCCAAGTGCTTGGGCCCCTGCACTCACATGGGAGACCTGGAAGAAGCTCCTGGCTTTGGATCAGATCAGCTCCAGCCATTGCAACCAGTTGGGGAGTGAACCAGCAGATGGAAGATCTCTCTCTCTCTCTCTCTCTCTTTGCCTCTGTCTCTCTATAACTCTGCCTTTCAAATAAATAAATAAATCTTTAAAAATTATTTATTCACATTCATTTGAAAGGGAGAGAGAGAGAGAGAGAGAGAGAGAGAGAGAGAGAGATCTTCCATCCACTGGAATATACCTACAACTAATGCCTACAACAGCCGAGACTGGGTTAGGCTGAAGCCAGGAATTGAGACCCCAGTCCAGGTCTGCCATGTGGGTGGCAGGGACCCAAACACTTGAACCACTTCCTGATGCCTGCCAGGGTGTGCATCAGCAGGGAGCTGGATCAGAAAGGAGTTAGGAGTGCGGCTTTTTCAGCCTGGCTTCTTTCACTTAGAGATAGGCATTAAAGATTCCTCCACGTCTTTTTGAAATGTTGGTAAAAAGCATGAAACCTAAATGTTCCCATTTTAATGATTTTTTTAATTCATCAATTTATTTGAAAAGCAAGGTTATAGAGAGGCAGCAGCAGAGCGGTGGGGGGTGGGGGTAGGCTTCCATCAGCTGGTTCACTCCCTAGTTGGCTTCTTCTGGGTCTCCCATGTGGGTGCAGGGATCCATCTTGAGCCATCTTCTACTGCTTTCCCAGGCCATTGCAGAGAACTGGACTGGAAGAGGAGCAGCCAGGGCTCAAATGGGCACCCATATGGGATACTGGCACTTCAGGCAGCGGCCTCATTTTAGTCATCTTTAAAGTAAGTGCACAGCTCAGTGGCATCAAGTACATTCTCGGGGCTGTGCAGCCCTCACCTCCATCATCTCCAGAACTTTCTCCTCTTCCCAACCTGAGGATCTGTCTCCAGGAAGCACTCACTCCCTAGCCCCTCCCCAGCCCCCGGTACCCCCGCTCTGCTTCCTGTCTCTGAGGATCTGATGACTCAGGGACTCCAAGGAGTAGATCCTGTAGGCTGTGTTCTTTTGTGATTGGCTTATCCCCACCCCCAGCCCCCCAGCCCCCCAGCACCAGGTCCTCAAGAGTCATGACACCATGGCAGGTATAGGAACTCCCTTCTTATTATGAGGCTGACTCATATCCCACTCCATGGATGTGAGTTTATCTCCTCTTCAATGGGTGCTTGGCTGGCTTCCGCCTTGCGGCTGTTATGACTCGCTTGGCAAGGAGCACAGGTGCACAGGTATCTCGCTGAGTCCCTGCTTTTGCTTTGGGCAGATCCCAGAAGTGAAACCGTCAGTTCCTATGTGAATTCTGTGTTACATTTCTTCTTGTCTTTTTATAGATATGTATTTATTTGAAATGCAGTTACAGAGAGATAGAGATAGAGATAGAGATAGAGATAGAGATAGAGATAGAGATAGATAGAGATCTTCCATTCATTGGTTCATTTTCCAAATGGCCACAACAGCCAAGACTGGGCTAGGCTGAAGCCAGGAGCCAGGAGCTTCTTCCAGGTCTCCCACATGGGAGGGAGCAGGGGCCCAAATACTTGGGCCATCTTCTGCTGTTTTCCCAGGCCATTAGCAGGGACCTGGATTGGAAGTAGAGCAGCTGGGACTTGCACCTGCACTCATAGAGATGCCAGTATCACATGCAGTAGCTTAACCCACTGCCCCCAACACTGCCCCCTGTTCCTGTCTTTTTTCAGATTTCAAGTGTGATAGGTAACATATAGTGCCCACTAAGTTGCTTTTACTCCTTTTTTTTTTCTTTAAGCATCAGATGGAACACTTGGCTCTTGGCAGTTTTATTTTTGTCTTGGGAACATTTCCTCAATGCCCCTGGCTTTTTATCTGGTTAAGGTGCTTTAATTCCTCTCTTATCAACTTGAAAGCATCCTTTTGCACAGATCTGAGCTTTTTCCTGTCATTCTTGTTAAATGAATTTTCCTATTAGCTTATCTGGCTTATATTTTCATGGCACTCATTTCTTTTTGGATATGTAGACATTTTCATTTTCATAAAATGAAATCTTGAAATAGCCCTTTCCTTTAGTGACTTTATACATCTCCACTTTTTTTCTTCTTTTAAGATTTATTTATTTATTTATTTGAAAGTCATAGTTACACAGCGAGAGAAGGCGAGGCAGAGATAGAGAGTCTTCCATCTACTGGTTCACTCCCCAAATGGCCGCAACAGCCAGAGCTGCACCAATCCGAAGCCAGGAGCCAGGAGCTTCTTCCAGGTCTTCCATGTGGGTGCAGTGGCCCAAGGACTTGGGCCATCTCCTGCTGCCTTCCTAGGCCATAGCAGAGTGCTGGAACAGAGGTGGAGCAGCTGGTGCCCATATGGGATGCCGGTGCTGCAGGCAGTGGCTTTACCCGCTATGCCACAGCACTGGTCCCTATCCAGTTTTCTGCCTTGGGATTGATCCATACCCAATTCTATATTCTTTGAGTTTGTTCTATGTTGCCAGTTGTAATCTATGCTTAAGTGCACTTTTAGATCTATTTTTTTAAAAAATATTTATCTATTTGCTGGTGCCGTGGCTCAATAGGCTAATCCTCCATCTTGTGGCGCCAGCACACCGGGTTCTAGTCCCTGTCGGGGCGCCGGATTCTGTCCCGGTTGCCCCTCTTCCAGGCCAGCTCTCTGCTATGGCCTGGGAGTGCAGTGGAGGATGGCCCAAGTGATTGGGCCCTGCACCCCATGGGAGACCAGGAGAAGTACCTGGCTCCTGCCTTCGGATCAGCGCAGTGCGCCAGCCGCAGCGCGCTGGCCGCGGCGGCCATTGGAGGGTGAACCAACGGCAAAGGAAGACCTTTCTCTCTGTCTCTCTCTCTCACTGTCCACTCTGCCTGTAAAAAAAAAATTAAAAATTTATCTATTTAATTTTATTTTAGAGGCAGACAGAGAGACTCGGGGGGAGAGGGAGAGAGAGAGAAAGAGAATCTTATGTTTGCCTGCAATAGCTAGGGGTGAAGTGAGGGCTGGAGCCAGGAGTCAGGAGCTCCAGCCAGGTCTCCCAGGTCAGTGGCAGAGACCCACTCACCTCCCAGGGTCTGCTTTAGCAGGAAGCTGGAGTCAGGAGCTAGACTCAGGAATTGAACTCTGGCACACCGATATGGAATGCAGGCGTTTTAACCACTAGGCTAAACCCATGCTCCTGTGAATTATTTTTTAAGGGAGAAAGATGGTCCTTATTCAGTCTTCGGTTTTCCTACTCAGAATAAGGTATCTTCCTGCATTCCTTCCAGTCTTATTTCATGTCTTTCTATAACACAGTATAGTTTTTGAAACTTGGATTAGAGCCGTGGCTGTTAAATTGTTCCCTCTGATTTTTACTTCCTGTTACTTTGTAGCCATGGTGATGCCATTCTGAAAAAGTGTAGCTGCCTTATGTTGATTTATTTTTAAAAACTTTTATTTGGAAATCATTTCAAACTTACAGAAAAGTTGCAAGCAAAATACTGTGACAAAGACCACTCAACTCTACCTTTCCTGAGCTTTGAAATGATTTGTCATTTGCTTACTGTCCATTACATTGATGTCATTTTCTGACACATTTGGAGTTCAGTTTGTGCTTTTAGCAAGAACTAATGTGAGGGTACTTCACAAAGTTCATGGAGAAAGGAATGAAAAGATACTTATTTTTGGTGCACAGTTTTTTGTTTTGTTTTGTTTTTTGAAAATCCCTGCATAGTTTTTCATAATATGCATTTTGGATGAACTTTTTGAAGTCCCCCATATACTTCATTAAATTAAGTGAGGCCAGGGTGGCATCATGGCACAGAGGGTTGAACAGTGGCCTGCAGTGCCGGCTTCCCATGTGTGAGTTCTGGCTGCTCCACTTCCAATCCCAGCTCCCTGTTAGTGCACCTGGGAAAACATGAGAGGATGGCCCAAGCGCTCAGGCCCCTGCCACCTACATGGGAGACCCAGATGGAGTTCTTGGCTCCTGGCTTAAAAGGGGTCCAGCTCAAGCCAATTATGATCATTTGGGACAGTGAACTAAGAGTTGGAAGATCTCTCTCTCTCTCTCTGTAACTCTGCCTTTCAAATAAAGAAACAAGCAAATACTTTAAAAATAAGTCAGGCAGACAAAGTGAGTTTCCAGTTTCCTATGCACTCTTTGAGTGATATTGCAGGATTCTAGAACTATCCATGAGTGGGTGTTGTTAGCAGGTGCTACATGTTCTCTTCCCTTTTAATAGAAATAGCAATATTCGATGTACACAAGTCATTTTTTTTCATAGAATCATTTTATTTTGTACGTTTTCATTTCAGGATCGAGTTTGTACTCTTCTTGGAAGCTCACAGATATTTTCCCAGAATTTATGTCAGAAAAACAGTTTTACTTAATTTAAAAATTTTACATGATTATTTTCTACCTAGATGCGGGTGACTGCCTCTCTCAGTCCATGGAAAAAGGTCTTTGTGTGTTTAAAGAAGTACTTTTGAGAACCAAAGATGTTTTATGATGGTTCCATCTTCACATCTCATGAGAAGTACACAGGGTGGAGGGAAAAGGGAGGAAGTGGAGGATGGCACCCAGTGAAAAGGCTTCTGAGAAGGCGGTAGCATTGTCTTCATGTCGCCTGCCCCATTCCAGGACACGAAGCTGTTTCCTGTCTAAGCATTTTATATACTGAGTCCAGTGGCTATTTACACCCTCTCAGACTCTGTAAGAGGAAGTCTCCATTTTATTAATTTTTTAGAATAAAATCATTCAAGAGGCAGACAGAGAAAGTTCCAGCCAGTGAGAGCTCCTGTCCACTGGTTCACTGCCCCAAGCGCCCATGTGGGAGCTCCATCTGGGTCTCCCACACGGGTGGCAGGGAGCCCAGCACTTGAGCCATCATTGCTGCCTCCCAGGGTGCGCATCAGCAGGGAGCTGGAGTGAGGAGCCAGAACCAGGGTCTGAACGCAGTCACTCGGATGTGTGCCATGGGCATCTTAACTGTCAGCCAAACACTGCCCCTTGGATGTCTCAGCCTTGACCTTGGCCCTGGCAGCATTAGAAGCCAGAAGCTTGTTCTTCCAGAAATTTCCACAGGTGGCTTGGAACTTCCAAAAGTTTGGGTTCCAGGTAGGAACATGCAGGGGGTCTGAGCATTTAAAACCCAAGGTGGGGCTGGCACTGTGGTGCAGGGGGTTAAAGCCCTGGCCTGCAGTGCCAGCATCCCATATGGGTGCCGGTTCTAGTCCCAGCTGCTCCTCTTCCAGCCCAGCTCTCTGCTATGGCCTGTGATAGCAGTAGAAGACGGCCCAAGTCCTTGGGCCCCTGCACCCACGTGGGAGACCTGGAGGAAGCTCCTGGCTCCTGGCTTCAGATTGGTGCTGCTCTGGCCGTTGTGGCCATCTGGGGAGTGAACCATCAGATGGAAGACCTTTCTCTCTGTCTCTACCTCTCTCTGTAACTCTGTCATTCAAACAAATAACAATAAAAATAAAACCTAAAAAAAAAAAAAAGAGGCCGGCGCCGCGGCTCACTAGGCTAATCCTCCGCCTAGCGGCGCCGGCACACTGGGTTCTAGTCCCGGTCGGGGCACCGGATTCTGTCCCGGTTGCCCCTCTTCCAGGCCAGCTCTCTGCTGTGGCCAGGGAGTGCAGTGGAGGATGGCCCACGTGCTTGGGCCCTGCACCCCATGGGAGACCAGGAAAAGCACCTGGCTCCTGGCTCCTGCCATCGGATCAGCGCGGTGCGCCGGCCGCAGCGCGCCGGCCGCGGCAGCCATTGGAGGGTGAACCAACGGCAAAAGGAAGACCTTTCTCTCTGTCTCTCTCTCTCTCTCACTGTCCACTCTGCCTGTCAAAAAAAAAAACAAAAACAAAAACAAAAACAAAAAACAAACAAACAAAAAAAAAAAACCAAGGGAGAACGTCATTGTTGGCACAGGAAGGAATGGAGCCAGGATCAGGCTGTGACAGCATGGAGGGCTTGAATGTATTCTATTCTGTTACATGCGAGTGACTGTCACAGATCTCACATGATTTGATCCCATTTATAGGAAAAGATCAGAAGAGCCAAATCCCAAATGTGGATCCGTGGTTGCCAGAGGCCATGGAGGGGAGAGAAATGGAGGAGGTTTTGCTTCATGGAAATGGGGTTTCTGTTTGGGATGACAAAAGCCTTTGGGGACGACATGGTGGTGACAGTCACATGACAACATGGCAGATGACCCTGGATTATGCCCTTTAAAATGGTTAAAATGGTGAATTCTACGTTCTGGGTATTTTTTTTTTTTGACAGGCAGAGTGGACAGTGAGGGAGAGAGAGACAGAGAGAAAGGTCTTCCTTTTGCCATTGGTTCACCCTCCAATGGCTGCTGCGGTCGGCACACTGTGGCCAGTGCACCGCACTGATCTGAAGCCAGGAGCCAGGTGCTTCTCCTGGTCTCCCATGGGGTGCAGGGCCCATGCACTTGGGCCATCCTTCACTGCACTCCCAGGCCACAGCAGAGAGCTGGCCTGGGAGAGGGGCAACGGGGACAGAATCTGGCGCCCCGACCGGGACTAGAACCTGGTGTGCCAGCACCACAAGGTGGAGGATTAGCCTAGTGAGCCGCGGCGCCGGCCCTCCACCAAGTACTTGTATTATGAATTTGGTCATCCTTCATGTCTATAAACTATTTCTGGGTTGAGAATGGAGTTTCCTAGATTGCAAGAACTGCCCCTGAAATTATGTGTACCTTCAGTGTTCCTTGATAGTGATGCTTCGGATCGGCGCAGCACCAGCCATTGCGGCCATCTGGGGAGTGAACTAGTGGATGGAAGACCTCCCTCTCTGTCTCTACCTCTCTCTGTAACTCTGTCTTTCAAAGAAATAAAATAAATCTTAAAAAAAAAGAGGTGAGCAGGGAAAATTAATGATAGGTGAACTGATGAGTGTTTGGAAGAGAATGTAAAGGTCTCTACATTTGGTGGTGGAAAGGATGCGTTAGTGTAAATTACAAGGATACTTTAGAAAGTTCATGGGAAAATGAATGAAAGGATAAGCTCATTTTGGTGTAAAAAACATTAAACCCATCAGAGTTACATAGAGAGAAGGAGAGGCAGAGAGTGAGAATGAGAGTAAGAGCTAAATCTTCCACCTGCTGGTTCACTCCCCAGATGGCTGCAATAGCCAGGGCTGAGCCAGGCTGAAGCCAGGAGCCAGGAGCCAGGAGCCAGGAGCTTCTTCCAGGTTTCCCTTGTGGGAGGGCACAGGGGCCCAAGCACTTGGGCCATCCTCTGCTGCTTTCCCAGGTGCTTTAGCAGGGAGCTGGATCGGAAAGTGGAGCAGCAGGGACTCCAGCTGGTGCCCATGTGGGATGCTGGCACTGCAGATGGTGACTTTACCTCTGCACCACAGCTTCAGGCCCCCATTTTGAATTTTTAAATGTCTTATGTACCTCTCTCTTTCCCCTATATATTATGGAATGGAATTGTTGTACAAAGCTTCCCTTTATCTGCTAGCTATCTTTCAAATAAGAGGGTACTTCAAAAAGTTTGTGGGCAGATGGAATGAAAAGATACATTTATTTTGATACAGATAATTTTGGGATCCATGCATAGTATTTTTCATACTTTATATTCTCCATGAACTTTTTGGAAGACTTCTTATATGCATGGATTTCAACATTTCTTTGCATCAAAAATCTTATTCTTTATTTTATTTCCTGTGAACTATTCAAAGCCCACTGGTAACTTGAAAAAGTTTGTCTTTCCATATGATGTATTTTTTTGCTTTTCATATAATCTGAATTTTCACATAGCTAAATATGTTATTTTCAATTTTTACATTTGAGATTTGTATCTTGCTGAGAGAAATTTTCCCTGCTCTGAAATTATCTCTATCTCTATCTATCTCTATCTCTATCTCTATCTCTATCTCTATCTCTATCTCTATTTCTATCTCCATATAGAGAGATATCTTCCATCTACTGGTTCACTCCTCAAATGACTGCAATGGCCAGAGCTAGGCTGAGCCAAAGCCAGGAGCCAGGAGCCAGGATCTTCTTCTGGGTCTCCCATGTGAATACAGGGGTCCAAGGACTTGGGCCATCTTCTGGTGTTTTCCCAGGTGCATTAGCAGGGAGCTAGATTGGAAGCGGAGCATCTGGAACTCAAACCAGTGCCAGTATGGGATGCCGGCACCGCAGGTGGTGGCTTTACCTGCTATTGCCACAATGCTGGCCCTGGCCCCTGGTTTCATTCTTGAATGGCTGTTTAATTCATCCAGTGTTCTCCAGCATCATGGAGACTCTGTCCCCTCCTTGGGTCTAGGGATTCAGTGACCTCTGTGAACAGACACCTGGGAACGGAACCATCTTCAAACCTCTGGGCCAGAACTCCCCTTGGTCCTGGTGTGGGGGCTGTGCTCTTTCACTGTTGTGGTTGGTTCAATGAGTAAATTCATTTCTGAAAACATTCGAGACAAGTTTTAGTGGATTCTGGACTCTAGGCGCTTGCACTGTGTATTGAGGGAAATCACTCTATAGCTCTTTTCTCTTCCCCCTCCCAAGTGTCAGGCATGAAATAATCGGGTTTCCATAGCAACACAGGGGCAGGATTTACCTTTGGTGCTTTGCTTTAATGAAAACCAGCTCCATTTAGGAAGCATGTGCCAAAGAGACCTGCTGAAGAAACACTCCACAGACCCAGAAATGCAACAAGAGTAGAAGTGTTTGGTGCCTATATACATGGACTATGAAATGATCTCTCTCTCTCTCTCTCTCTCTCTCTCTCTTTCTTCTGTTCAGAACACAACCTACTTAAATGTCAAAACCAAAGCCAATCTGTTGAAAACAAAGCAAAGGACTTGAGTCCAGCCCTCCAATTAAGATGCTGGTGAGGACGCCTGGGTTCAACCCCCAGCTTCAGCTTCCTGCTAACGCAGACCCTGGCAGGCAGTGGTGATGGCTCAAGCAACCGAACTCCTGCCACCCACGTGCTCAGGGACTGGTTTATTGAGTTTCCTGCTCCCAGCTCTGGCCCCAGCCCAGCCTCAACTGTTGTGGGCATCTGAAGAGTCACCCAGTGAATGGGAGATCTCTTTGGCTCTGTCTCTCTTCATCTTTCTCTCTCTCTTTTTCAAACAAATAAATTTTAAAAGGTAAAAATGGGGTCTGGCATTGTGGTGTAGTGGGTTAAGCCATCACCTGTGACTACAGCATCTCATATGGCTGCTCCACTTCTGATCCAGTTTTCTGCTAATGCACCTGGGAAAGCAGCAGAAGATGGTCCAAGTGCTTTGGCCCTTGCACCCAGATAGGAGACCTGGATGGAGCTCCTGGCTCCTTGCTTCATCCCCACCCAACCCAGGCCATCATGGCCATCTGGTGAGTGAACCAGGGGATGGAAGACCTCTCTCTCTCTCTCTCTCTCTCTAACTCTTTCAAATAAATAAATACATTTAAAAGCAAGTGAAAATGAAAACAAAGCACAATTTTGAAACTTTTTTAACTGTCAAATTTTGAGATGCTATCAGGTTACTAGAAACTTGTGCAAATCATACAGTGAATTCCTGTTTCATCACTTTTACTGAATAACTTGCAAGCAAGGGCAACGTTATGCCTTAAAAAAAAAACCCATATTTGAAGTGAGATACTCAGCAGACTCATAGAATGGCAGATGTCCTAAATAGCACTCTGGCCTCAGAATCAGCCCTAAAGGCATTCGGATCTGGCTGAAAAGCCCATGAGAGTATTTCAGGCATGGAAAGCCAAGACACTCTGGCAAAAGATCTCTGCGAGTGAGATCCCAGTGGAAAGAACAGGTCTTCAAAGAAGGAGGTACCTTTCTCTGAAGGGAGGAGAGAACCTCCACTTTGACTATGACCTTGTCTAAACAAGATAAGAATCGGAGAACTCACAGGGCTTCCATAGCCTTGGAAACTCATGACTGGAGCATAGGGAGACTACTGATGCCATAGACAGGAGTGTCAATTGGTAAAGTCAACAACAGGAGTCACTGTGCACTTACTCCTCATGTAGGATCTCTGTCCTTAATGTGCTGTGTATTGAGATTTAATGCTATAACGAGTACTCAAACAATATATTTCACTTTGTGTTTTTATGGGGGTGCAAACTGTTGAAATCTTTACTTAATGCATACTAAACTGATCCTCTGTAAAAAAAAAAAAAAAAAAAAGAAAGAAATTATCAACTCCCAACTTGACTCTCACTGGGATTAAACATGACAATAAGTCTGATCTGATTTCATCATCATTTAAAAAAAAATCATCTATTATTTCTCACTTTATGTTTCTGTGTGAGAGCAAACTGTTGAAATCCTTACTTAATGTATACTAAGCTGATCTTCTGTATATTAAGATAATCGAAAATGAATCTTGATGTGAATGGAAGGGGAGAGGGAGTGGGAAAGGGGAGGGTAGTGGGTGGGAGGGACGGTATGTGGGGGAAGCCATTGTAATCCATAAATCATACTTTGGAAATTTATATTCATTAAATAAAAGTTAAAAAAAAATAAAAAAAATTACTTAACTTGTATCAATTGTTTACTCTGTACCGACTGATTTATATAATGATTGATTTTCTTTGTCTAAACGTGTATAAAAATCCTGACCCTTAACTCCTCGGGGCTTCTCTGTTCAGGGAGCCCCAGCATGCTGTTCAATAAACCCCCTGCTGATTGCAAAAACAAAACAAAACAAAACAAAACAAAACCATATTTATTTATTTGAGAGGCAGACTTTCAGAGAGGCAGAGGCAGAGAGAGAGAGGTCTTTCATCCACTGGTTCACTCCCCACATGGCTGCAAAGGCCAGAGCTGGGCCCATCTGAAGGCAGGAGCTTTTTCCAGGTCTCCCATGCAGGTGCAGGGTCCCAAGCACTTGGGTCACCTTCCATTTCTTTCCCAAGCCATAGCAGAGAGCTGTATCAGAAGTGGAGCAGCTGGGGCTCAAACCAGCACCCATAGGGGATGCTGGCACTGCAGATGGCAGCTTTATCTGCTATGCTGCAGCGCTGGCCCCAACATTATGCCTTTTTATACCTATATATCTCTATATGTATTTCCTAGAACCTGTGATCAAAATTGACGTTGCAACATTTCTATTATTTAATTGACACACTTTTCAGTCTCTGCAAACCTTCCCAGTCTTGTCTTTCAGGGTTAAGGACAGCCCAGGATCAACTCTGATCACTTAATTTTGGTGGTGCCGGCCAATTTTTCTCCAGTGAGCAGCTACTATTTTTTTTATTGTTCTTGATCAACACAATCATGCACCACATGGTAAGGGTTCAGTCACCAAAGGTGCATGTACCATGGCAATCCCGCTGCACAATGGTGCACTGAGTTAAGCCCAGCATCCCCTATCAGAGCACTGTTTATAGAGTCCTGGCCACTGGCTGTGGATCCAGCTCCCTGCTAATGCACCTGGCAAAACAATGGAAGATGGCCCAAGGGCTTAGGCCCCTGCACCTATGTAGGAGATCCGTAAGAAGCTCCTGGCTTCAGCTGAGCCCAGCCCTGGCCATTGTGGCTGTCTGGGGAGTGAACCAGTGGATGCAAGACTGCTCTTTTTGTAGTGTGCAAGCTACAGGCTATGGACCAGGTGGCCAGGGTGTGTAGCAGGCTGTGCCATCTCAGTTTGTGCAAATGCTCTCCGTGATGTCCGCATGGTGACAAAATCTACCGCACCGCGCATTTCTCAGCTCACATTGCTGTGGTTCAGTGCTGCACAGCTGTACTTTGCACTGACAGAAGCGTGCTGTCTGAGTCCCTTTACTTCCCACGAGTTGTTCTTGTCTGAATCAGTGATTGCAAAGGTGACTGCACAGTGCTGATTTCCAACTTGCCTCCCAGTGATTTTATTATTATTATTATTTGGACAGGCAGAGTTAGACAGTGTGAGAGAGAGAGACAGAGAGAAAGGTCTTCCTTTTCCGTTGGTTAACCCCCCAAATGGCCACTACGGCCGGCGTGCTGCACCAATCCGAAGTCAGGAGCCAGGTGCTTCCTCCTGGTCTCCCATGCGGGTGCAGGGCCCAAGCACTTGGGCCATCCTCCACTGCACTCCCGGGCCACAGCAGAGAGCTGGACTGGAAGAGGAGCAACCATGACTAGTACCTGGCACGCCAACCGGGACTAGAACCCTGGGGTGCTGGCGCCGCAGGCGGAGGATTAGCCAAGTGAGCCACGGCGCTGGCCATGATTTTATTATTTTTAAGGATTTATTTTATTTATTTGAAAGAGCTAGAGAGAGAGAGAGAGAGACAGAGAGAGAGAGGTCTTCCATTCCACTGGTTCGCTCCCCAGATGACTCCAACATACAGGGCTGAGCCAGGCTGAAGCCAGGAGCCAGGAGCTTCCTCTGGGTCTCCCATGCAGGTACAAGGAGTTGGACCATCTTCTGCTTTCCCAGGCCACAGCAGAGAGCTGGATCAGAAGGGGAGAAGCTGAGACTTGAACCATGGTTCATATTGGATGCTGGCACTGCAGGCTGTGGCTTTAACCTGCTGTACCAGAGTGCTGGCCCCAGCCTCCCAATGATTTTAACACAAGGAGGAGTTTGGGAGGCTGGAGTCAGCATCTCACTGAGTCTAAAAACCAACTTGAAATGAATGAAAGACCTACGTGTCAGACCTAACATCAGGGAATTACTAGAAGAACACATACAGGAAACACTTCCAAACATAAGAACAGGCAATGGTGTTTTAGGTAAGACCGCAAAAGCACAGGCAATGGAAGCAAAACCAGACGAATGGAATTATATCAAACTAAGACGCTTCTGCACAGCAAAGAAAACTATCAACCAGCTGAAGAGAGGATCTATAAGATGGGACAAAATATTTGCAAGTGATCTAGCTGACAAGAGTTAGTATACAGAACACACAACAGCAAAAAACCACGCTGATTAACACAATAAGCAAATGCTCTCAACAGAAAATACAGAAATGGTCAACAAAGGTAGGACAAACTGCTCAACATTGGTAACTTAGGGAAATGCAAATCAATGCTTGGATTTTTGGGGGATGGGGAGGGATCCAAGGGGCTTGCTTCACAAAGGAAGGCTTGTGCGGAGCGATGGGCTCTTGATCTCCCAGCCAGTCTTGGCTTTACACCCAACATAGAAGTTCCACATCCTAAGGGATTCCCACGCCCCTTCTACTGCCTTTGTTCAGCACACCATGCCTCTGCCTGGAATTATAGAAGTCTTTGGGGGTTCCTCTGAGTCCAAGGAGGCCACAATATCCCAAGGACATGTTTGTATGAGAAGAAAGGAAAACAGCTCCCATTCAACTACAATTTTGGATATCCTGAGGCTGGAACTGCCTCCTTTGAGGAAATTTGAAAAAAATACCTGGGAAAATGGAATGATAAGATCAGTTTATCTTGGTATATAAAAGCTTTGAACTGTATTAAGGTCTTTTAAAAGTTCATACACAGGGGCCAGCATCATGGCACAGTGAGTTAAGCCACTGCCTTGTGATGTCAGCATCCCGTATGAGAGCTGGTTCAAGTCCTGGCTGCTCCACTTCTGATCCAGCTCCCTGCTAATGCACCTCGGAAATCAGCAGAGGACGGCCCAAGTGGCTGGGTCCCTGCCTCACAGATAAGAGATTTGGATGGAGTTCCTGGATCTTGGCTTGGGCTTGGCTCAGCTGTTTGGCATCTGGGGGGGTGGACCAGTAGATGGAAGCTCTCTCTGTCTCTGCCTTTCAAATAAATAGATAACTATTTTTAAAAAGTTCATGGACTCTTTATAGATAAATTTTTTTAAAAAGTTCATGGAGGATGTCTATCATGAAAAAAACATGCATGGACTTCAAAATTCGGAGGGCTCCAGTCCTTCCAGAAGTCCATGGAAAATGGATACAATGAAAAAAAAAAAAAAACTGTTCATGGATTTTCTAGACGTTTTGCATCCAAACAAACTTACCCTTCAAGTTCATTTGTTCCTGAACTTTCTGAAGTACTTTGGGGGTGTGTGTGCCTGAATGTGTAGTGATGATGTCCAGAGAACAGGACATGACAAAGGTCCAACCACCTTACTGCATCCAAGGAGCCTGGCGTCCAGTCACGAGTGGATGGGAATGGCGGCTCCTCCACTCTCACCTCCTAGGTGCTCTTGGCCCTGGGGTTCCACCACCTCCACACTCTGCCTCACTGGTATGTTGGGTTGATGGTATCTGCAGGTCAGATTTGGGGAGGTGCATGGAAAAGACGACTTGGGAAAGTCCTCAGGAGGACCCCAGACCCAAAGCATTCATATTCTCATTTTCTCTCTCTTTCTCTCTCTCCCTCCTCCCCCTATGGTTTACTTATTTATTTAAAAGGCAGAGTGATAGATCTTCCATTCACTGATTCATCTCCCAAATGACTGCCACGGCAGGGGCTGGGCCAGGTGGAAGTCTAGAGCCAGGCGCTTCATCTGGATCTCCCCTGTGAGTGTCACGGGTCCAAGCACTTGGGCCATCAAGTGCTGCTTTTCCCACGTGCATCAGCAAGGAGTTGTATTGGAAGTGGAGCATCTGGGCCTGGAACCTGGTTCCCTTTCCTGTCTTTATTCAGCAAACAGAAGTCCATGGGGCCTTGGTTGGCCACACCTTGCAGATCCAGTTCTCTCTGTCTCTTCTCTGTATGCCCCATGGTCTCCATAACATGCTCATCTCAGAATTCCTGAGTGTTTTCTGCATTTCTTTCCTGTTTGTCAAGGCAGACACCACGTCAGTGTTGTTTGGTTCTTCGTCCCCTGAGATGTATTAGTGGGCTGATCAATATTTGTTTAATGGGAGAATCAACAAACTATAAGGGGTTTATAGTGAGCAAAACAAACATAACCCATTTCCTTCTAGAAACCGAGTTGCCTGCTGGAAACCGCGCGAGTCCACCTGCGCCTTATCTGGGATCCCCCACGACCTTGCGAGGGACGCTTCTCCAGCTTGGACCCCAGGCCTAGGAGCGCGCGGGGGACGGCGACCAGGACGCACGCGTGCTGGCAGGCGGCCGTCCCCGGGGGCCCCTGGCGCGGGTGGGTCGCGCCCCGGGTTGGGGCGCACGCGCGTTCGCCCAGCTCCGGGGCCCAGGCGCGCCGCGGCGAGCGGGCTGCAGCCTTTAAGGGAGTGTCGAGTCACCGAGACAAATCACACGGGTGTGCCATATGGTGACAAGCCTCCAATGTGAACAAAACAGCAAAATGGCCAAGAAGGGGAGGCTCGGCCCGGGCCGCGTCGGGGCCTCGAGGGTGGGGAGGGGCGTCCCCGGGCTGCGGAGCGGCGCTCTGTCCGGGCGGGGACCTGGCGCGCCCCCTCGGCCCCCGAGCGCTCGGGGCCTCTGGCGCGCTGGGCGGGGCCGGGCGGCGCCGCCCTCGCTCCCTCCCCTCCGCGGGCCTCCCCCGGGCCGCTCCCGGGCGCCGAGTCCCTTCCGAGGCCAGATCCGCGCCGCCTTTTCCCGCGGCCCTCACGGGGCCCAGCTGACGGGCCGCGTTGTTTACGGGCCCGAGGCCGCCCTCGCTCCCGCCCGCCGCCCGCCAGCCCGCCCGCCCGCGCGCCCCTCTGTCTGGGGGGCCGCCGGTAGCGCAGCTCCGAGAGCACGCGGCCGAGCGTCCGGAGGCCCGAGGCGCAGCGCAGAGCTCCCGGGCCGAAGACCGCGGGCCGTGGGCCGCGCAGCCGCGTCTGTGGCGTCCGCGGAGGCCGCGCGCCCTTCGCGGCGCCGTCTCCAGGGTCCTCCCCGGCGGGCGTCTCGGGTCCGCGGGCCGTCCTGCCCCAGCGCCTCTCAGGAGGCCGGCTCCGAGCATGAGCCCCGCGGGCCGGCGCCGCGCGCTCTGATCCGCGGGGACCCCGCGCTCCCGCAGCCATGGGCGCTGGGGGCCGGCGGGGGGCGGCGGCCGCGCCGCTGCTGGCGGCGGTGGCCGCGCTGCTGGTGGGCGCCGCGGGCCACCTGTACCCCGGAGAGGGTAAGTTTAGGGAGGCTTGGGCGCGGGCTAGGGGCGCCGCGCAGGGGACGGGACCCTCCCCCACCCCCCTCGCCAAAATGGAGCCCTCGTAGTGGACTGAGCATTCTCCCCGCTGAGGGAGGAGCGGTGGCCGGGCCGGCCGCTGCGGCCCCGCGCGGGGCGGGAAGCCACTGACCTTGGCCTTTGGTCGCCCGGCCGCGGGCGCCTCTCCCGAGCGCGCCCCCTCAGAGCCCGGCTCGCTCCGGAGACGCCACCCGCGCCCTCTCCGGGTCGCCTCTGGGCTGTGGGGTCACTGGGTCGGGGCAGCCGAGCGCCCGCCCAGCGCGCACGGTTTGGAGCCGCAGCTCAGGGAGTTCCGCAGTGGGTGCCGCTGTCTGCGTGGAAAGGCTGGGGCCCTCCCTGCTACCCCATTCCTTGGCTCTAGGACTCCTGGCCGACCGGACTTCCGAGGCCCCTTGGTAAGGCCTGGGCATCAGCAGCCGTGAGAGCACCACCCGTAGTGGCCTAACTGTTGTCATTAGTGTCACCGTTAACCCCACCAGTGACCCCTGGAGGCGATTAGCGTCCTGCACCCATTTCACAGAGGGATTAATTGAGGTCTGGGCAGGACATAGTCTCACTGTCCAGAGCCAGGACTGACCTTCTCTGTGTCCAGTTCTGTCTGAGGCACTGGACTGCTGTCCCTTGTCTCACGTCTCCCAGGTACCCCCAGCCCCTCAGCTCTGCCCTTGGAGACAGGCAGGGAGTGACCCTCTGGTGGGCAGCCCTCCTGGGTGCTCCTGCCTGGGCAGCAGGCAGAGGTGGACCCCAATCCTTGTGTCTTCCTCAGACTTGAGAGCAAACCCCTTTGTGGGGACCCTGATGTTGTCCACCATGAGGTCTGAGGCTGTTGTGCAGCTGCTTTGGGTTTCTCGTAAAAGATCAATCAGGGTGAGGAAGGGGCTGGAACGAGATGGAGTCGAAGCTCCTTAACTTGCAGGTGGCCACCGACCCCAGTGTGCAGAGGGAGGGCCTGGTATACAGTAGGTGCTCAGTCCAGTGTGCTGAGGGAGAGCCTGGAATACAGTAGGCGCTCAGCGGCAGGTGGAAGTCGCTATTAGTTCTTGGTGAGAATACCCGTGATGGGTGGTTATACCTGTGGCAGGCTGTGTGCACGTGCTCTATGTTCTGTGCGGCTTTGGTAACCAACCATGGGTCTGTGCCTGGGCTTTCAGGGGTCAGCGAACGCATTTGCCGGCTTTTCACCTGTTCCTGGTTTCCACCAGGGGCACAGCTTTTACTGTTTTTGTTCACTTCTGCAGTTCTTGAGCCCAGAACAATGCTTGGGTGCAGCAGGCGGTCAGTATCTTTGCTCCCTGGGGAGCTGACCTGGGTGCCTGCAGTTCCTTTATCATCCAAAGAAGCACCTTAGTCTCTGTGTGATACCTGCCTAACACTCAGCTTGCACTGTCTTGTGGGTTTGGCAGGCATAATCTTGGGGCATCCTCACCACACCCTAAGAGGCAGGTCGATGAGGAAATGTTATGAGGTTATAGGGCCAGCGTACCTGCTGTCCTACAATCCCCTGAGATCAATGAGATGGGGAGGGGCCAGCGACTTGCCAGGCTACCAGTCACTGACACCTGCCCATATGGTGTGAGATCAGTGTGATGGCTGGGGATGGACTGGTCTGGTCTATTCTCCCCTTGGAGGTTTTGCTGCTCTGCGCGGGATTGGGCGAGGATCTCGTCCTTCATTTTCTGCTGTGCCCTGAGCTTTGGGAAGTTAGAGGAGCAGCGTGAGACTGATTAAAGCAGGGGTGAGCGGAGTTTTGGGGGCACTCACTCCTCTCTGTGATGGTCACCTCCTTGCAGCTACCCCTTAACTATTGCTTCTCTCCTGGAGACCAGCCCCTCACCCCTTCCTTACTTGTTCCCAGAGACTCTGGTGGGGACCCCTCACCCTGGTCCCTCCGTGGTTGACACTGATTGCCCGTGGCTGCAGGGCCATATTGGGCACTGTGGGGTGTGGGGCAGCATCTCCTTGCCGGTGGCATTCCTCTGGCCCCTGGGTCGCGACAAGCACAGGTGCCTCCCGAGCCATTGCACGGGAGGGTGCTGGGTGTTGATTCCGCTCCCCTAGGGCTCTCTGCCTCTTCCTCTCTTTGTTCAGGAATTTTCACCTGCCCTGAGCCTTTCCCTTTTCAGCCCACATAGAAGCCTTGCACTCGGTCACCCAACCTTGACCTGAAGCCCCCTCCCTCCCCCCTTCACCTTTCACCCACTGGTCTGGCTATGGCGTCTTGCTGGTGTCTGCACCGCCCCTGGCTCTCTCTCAAAGGTAACCTACCCCTCCCAGTTGTGTCTCCTGCAGCCTGGCCTCTGCTGACCCTTCTTGGTCCAACAGTGCCTGCCCCGGAAGGACAGGTCAGCTCCTGTTCTTGTCTGTTCCGTCCCTCATGCCCAGCTCACACACGTGGGCCCCTCCTCCTTCCAGGGCCAGTATCTTTGACCTTCTTCCAACCCACTGTGTGATTTTCCTATAGTCTGACTCCTTCACCTAAAACACAGATCTTGGTCTGGTCTGCTGGGCCTTTGGGCCAAACCCACGGGCTGTTTGTGTAAATAAAGTTTTATTGGCACGGGGCCACGCCCATGTGTTTGTTGACTCATGGTGTGTACCCGCTGCCTTGTGTCCTAAGGCCGCAGGGTTGAGTGGTTCCCCGCCCACGAGGAGTATGTGTGGACACTTTGACCCTTCACAGAGAAAGTGTGCCACCCTAGGATTTGCAGGAAGCTCCCCGGGGCTTGGTTCCCCACGCCTGAGAGCTTGTCTGGACCTTGCTGCCGTGAGTGGGGATGAGTCAGATGATGACTGGGGTTGTGTTGTGTCCCTGTCTGCTGCACAGCTGTTACAGGAGCCCCTGGCATTTGCTGGGCTCATTGTATAGGTCCCCAAGGTGAGAGAACCCCTCACCTCCTCCTTTGCTGTGTTTGGGATCTTATTTGATTCATTTCATCAGACATTTCGGCATTCTGTGCCCTTAACCCTGCCCCTAGGATACCCAAGGGATCGCTGTTTGTGATTTTCTTAAGATCGCTTGTGGTAATTTCTGTTAAGGATCGACTGGAGGTGTCGGGGTTTATGTTTTGCAATTGAGTCATCATTGTGGTTTTTTTAATTAGAAACCATGGGTGGGCATTTGACAGAGTGGTTAAGTCACTGCTTGGGATGCACAACATCTGGTGTCAGAGTCCCAGCTCCTCTGCTTCCAATCCAGCTTCCTGCTCCTGCACCTGGGAGGCAGTGAATGGGGGCTCAAGTACTTAGGTCCCTGCCACCCATGTGGGAGCCCCGGATGGAGCTCCTGGCTTCAGCCTGGCCCAGCCCTGGCTGTTGCGGGTATTTGGGGAGTGAACGAGCGGATGGAAGATATCCGCTCTCTGTCTCTCTCTGCCTTTGAAGTAAAATGAAAATTTAAAAAATTAAAAGCTACTTTGCTATAAAAAATGGTGAAAAGCAACACATTGCAAAAAAAAAAAAAGTACAGGAATGTAGAGAGGAAAAAAAATGAAAGTCCCTCTTTAACACCTTGACCACTGAAGCCCGTTTCATTCCCATCCTGGGAGGTGTCTGCGCCATCCCTGCGGTGTGTATCTTTTTAACCTTTGAAACATTTTTATTTTTAAAATCAGTGGTGAAATTGACTTTTTTGGGTGCAGTTTCATAAATTGAAAGCCACGGATAGACTCACATGCCCATCCCTACAACCAATCATTGTCCACACTCCTTTACTCGTTTATTATAACACCTCTATCCTGACCCGTGGCAACCACTGGTCCCCTGGGGCACTTTGTGGAGGGGCTGGCGTTGTAGTGCAGTGGGTAAAGCTGCTGCCTGCAGTGCTAGCATCCCATACGAGCGCTGGTTCAAGACTTGGCTCCTCCTCTTCTGATTCAGTTCCCTGCTAGTGCACCTGGGAATGTAGCTGAAGATGGCCCTAGTGCTTGGGCCCCTGCAGGAACATGGGAGACCTGGAGGAAGCTCCTGGCTCCTGGCTCCAGCCTGGCCAGCCCTGGTTGTTGCTGCCATTTGGAAATTGGTGGGTCAAAGATCTCTTTCTCTATTTTTCCCTCTCTCTCTGTAACTCTGCCTTTCAAATAAATAAACCTTTAGAAAAAAGTTTGTGGGGGCTGGCAGTGTGGCATAGCGGGTTAAGTCGCCACCTGTGATGTCTGCATTCTATATGGGTGCTGATTTGTGTGCCGGCTGCTTCACTTCTGATCCAGCTCCTTGCTAATGCACCTGGGAAAGCAGTTAAAAATGGCCCAAATGCTTGGCCTCTGCACCCACATGGGAGACCTGGAAGAAGCTCCTGTTTCCTGGCTTTGGTCTGGCCGAGCTCTGGACATTGCAGCCATTTGGGGAGTGAACCAGTGGATGGAAGTCTGTCTGTCTCTCTCTGTCTCTCTCTCTCTTTTAAGGATTACTTATTTATTTGAAGGATAGTATTTCAGAGAGAGGGAGGGAAGGAGGGAAGAAGGGAAGAAAGAAGGGAGTCAGGGAGAGAGGAGGAGAGGGAGAGAGGAGGAGAAGGGGAGAGAGAGAGAGAGAGAGAGAGAGAGAGAGAGAGAGAGAGATCTTCCATCCACAGCTTCAGCTTCTTTTCCAGGTGCATTAGCAGGGAGCCGGATCAGAAGTGGAGTAACCAGTGCTTGAACTGGCACCCATATGGGATGCCAGTGTTGTAGACAATGGCTTAACCTGTGATGCCACAGTGTGAGCCCCAGTATTGTCAGATTTACCTGCTGGCTTAAATTGATTCCTCATCCTCAGTCAATACTTGAGGCAGATTTGTGGTCATTTGGGGACACTTGAAAAATTTAACTCTTGTAGTTGAGGTCAAACAAGGTAGCAGCCTTGTGTCTGCTTTCGTGTTGTGGGTTCAGACAGTTCTCCTACTGAGGGTTAAAGTGTCCTTTCAGCGGTGCATTTGCTGTCATGAATTTTGGCATTTTTGAGCTTGCTCTTGGTGATTGGAGTGTTTAAAATAGCTCCCAAATTTTGCATCGACATGCAGCCTGTGTGTTTCTGAGTGCCAGGAGACTATGATGTGTCTCCCCGAGACCGTAGGTGTGTTAGACAAGCTTCATCTAGCCGAGGTACGGCGCTAACCAATCCATCATCTATAGTCAACAAAGTGTCCTTCCACTGAGTACACATAAAACAGTTGCATACTGAACTGCTGATACACCTGTGGCCAGCAGCTCACAGGAGCCTGACCTTGTGTTTCCCTTTGGAGCCATCCTTTGCTGCCTTCCTAGGCGCATCAGCAGGGAACTGGATTGGAAGTGGTGCATCTGGGACTGGACCCAGCCCTGGGATATGGGACATGGGACATGGGATGCCAGTGTTGACCGGGGCTGCTTAACCCACTGTTCCACAAGGCCGGCCTTTGTGCAGATGGTTTGTTATCACTGTGGTGTAAAATGTGTGAATTTGAGTTGTCATTTGCTGTTCAGACTCCTTTGGGACATAATTGCCCCTTTTGGTTTTGTGTGTGTGTGTGTGTGTGTGTGTGTTTGCCATTGGTTCACCCTCCAATGGCCGCTGTGGCTGGTGTGCTGTGGCCGGCGCACCGCGCTGATCCGAAGCCAGGAGCCAGGTGCTTCTCCTGGTCTCCCATGTGGGTGCAGGGCCCAAGCGCTTGGGCCATCCTCCACTGCACTCCTGGGCCACAGCAGAGAGCTGGCCTGGAAGGGGGGCAACCGGGACAGAATCCAGCGCCCCGACCGGGACTAGAACCCGGTGTGCCGGTGCCGCAAGGCAGAGGATTAGCCTAGTGAGCCGCGGCGCCGGCCCTTTGGTTGTGTTTTTTATCTGCGTGCATATCCTCTGTTCCCCCGTGGAAGCCTGTGAGAGGGTGCGGAACTCCTGGCCTGAGTTTCCACAGTAACGCCGGTGCCAGGGGTGCCGCAGTGGCTTTTGGGGTTTCGGAAGCATGTTTTGTTTTCAGCAGAACAAGAGCTGCTGTTCCGGGTGGCCACCTGCAGACTGGCTCTGAGCTCCAGTTGGAGTTCCAAGCGGACTTGTGAGGATTAGCATTGAATTTGGAATCTGGCTTTGTCTTCCAGTTCCTTGAGTGCATGGTGTCTCGTCAGGTTCACGTAAAAGCCCTGTCTTGTGTTTGGGAGCAGCAGGATGTTGAGATTCTGTTTCAAAAGTTTGCTTTTTATTTATTTATTTATATTTATTTTTGATTTATTTTATTTATTTGAAAGAGTTACAGAGACAGGTAGAGCCAGCGAGAGAGAGGTCTTCCATTCCACTGGTTCACTCCCCAAATGACCGCAATGGCCAGAGCTGAGCTGATCCAAAGCCAGGAGCCAGGAGTTTCCTCCGGGTCCCCCATGTGGGTGCAGGGGCCTAAGCATTTGAGCCATCTTCTACTGCTTTCCCAGGCCATAGCAGAGAGCTGGATAAGAAGAGGAGCAGTCGGGACTCGAACTGGCATCCATGTGGGATGCCAGCACTGCAGGCTGGGGCTTTAACCCGCTGCGCCACATCACCAGACCCTATTCATTTATTTTTTTAAGAGTTTATTTTATTTATTTGAAAGGCAGAGTTACAGAGGTGAGGAGAGAAAGAGATTGGGGGGAGGGGTAGAAAGAGAGAGAGAGAGAGAGAGGTCTTCCATCTGCTGGTTCACTCCCCAAATGGCCACAACAGGTAGGGCTGGGCCAGGCTGAAGCCAGGAGCCAGGAGCCTCATCTGGGTCTCCCACGTGGATGCAGGGGCCAAAGCACTCAGGCCATCTTCTGCTGTTTCCCAGGCACATTTGCAGGAAGCTGGATCCGAAGTGAAGGAGCTGGGACTTAAACCAGCGCCCATATGGGATGCCGGTGCTGTAGGTGGTGGCTTAACCTGCTCTGCCACAGTGCTGGCTCTTATTTATTTTTGAGAGAGAATGAACTCCTGTACATTGGCTCACTTCACAAATGCCCACAATAGTTGGGGCTGGACCAGAGCTGAAACTGGGAGTCAGGAACTCCATTGAGGTCTCCTGTAAGATGACAGGCACCCAATGACTCGAGCCTCCATTGCCACCTTCCAGAGTCTGCATTAATAGGAGGCTGGAGTCCTGAGCTGGAGCTGGGCACTCTAAAGTGGGATGCAGGGGTCTTAACCACGAGGCTAAAAGCACCTGCTCCTAAAAATTCAGCTCACATGTAGTAATTGCATACGTTCCTGGGCCACCGTGTGATTTTTCAACACATGTGTGTGCATGAAATTTTATTTCTCTCCTTTGCTTTTCTGGGAAGCTGGGATACATAGGTACTTTCCAACGACTGTGTTGGTCCTACAGACAAAGGTAGTGGACATGGAGAGGAAGGATATGACTGACTGGTCACTGCCAGTCTCTGGCTTCTTGTTGCTGATCTGTCCTTAAGGTTGTGCCCTTTTGTTTTAGCCTAGAACAGAAAAGGGTGCGGTGGTGTGGTAGATTAAGCCTCCACCTGCAGTGCCAGCTTTCCATGTGGGTACCAGTTTGAGTCTCGGCTGCTTCACTTCCAATCCAGCTCTCTGCTAATAGCCTGGGAGGTCAGCAGAGGTTGGCCCAAGTGCTTAGGCCCCCACACCCAAGTAAGAGACCCGGAAGAAGCTCCTGGCTCCTTCAGATTGTCCCAGCTCCAGCTGTTGTGACCATTTGGGGAGTGAGCCAGCGGAATGAAGATATCTTTCTCTCTCTCTCTGTAAATCTGCCTCTCAAATAAATAAATCTATATAAAAAGTATTTATTTGAAAGGCAGAATGTCAGAGAGAGATCATTCGATCTTGTATCCACTGATTCACTCACCAAATGGCTGCAATGTCTATGCTGAAGCCAGGATCCTAGAACTCCATCCAGGTCTCCACATGGGTAGCAGGAGCCTGAGCACTTGGGCCATCATCTGCTGCTTTCCCAGGCGCCCCAGCGTGGAGCTGGATCGCCACAGCCCTGGCTGCTGTCCTGTTGACATCATTTACAGGTGAGGAAACAGAGGCACAGAAAGAAGTTGAGGTCACGCAGGTAGCAGGGCTGGTGCGAGGACAGCATCTGTGTGGGGTGTCTAACGTGTGCAGCCCCCACACCTGAACCCCAGGCTTGTTGGGGCAGGGCCCCCTTGAATTTAGGAGGAAAGCCGAGGTAAGAGTGGAAAGAATGCGAGAGGAACGTGGGGGCCCCAGCACAGGTCACCAGGGAACGTCTGAAGAATGCAGTGACGGAGCGGCGGCGAGGGCTCCCGGGATGGGAAGCAGAGAGCGTGAGCCAGGAGAGGAGCTCAGGGTGTGCTAGCTGCTTCCTCCCACCGCCCACCCCCGTGCTTCCCTTCTGCTGTTTGCTTTGTGGGAAGAAAACCAGAGGCCAGGAGATGCTCTCCTGCCAGCCTTCTCTTCTGGGAAGTTAAGGACCAGCACCGTCCAATCGAATGTTCTGCTTGGATGGAAGTGTTCCGAAGGGGCCGGGTCCGCCAGGGCGGCTCCTACCCACCCGTGGCTCTCAAGCTGATGAAGCTGTGGCTGATGAGACTGTGCAGGGTGTGTGTGTGTGTGTAAAACCATCTTTGAAAGCACCCTCCCTGAAACAGTGTTAGGGATTCACTTGCTTCTTCCCTTCCTTATGCATATCTTATTTTGTTTTTTGAAAGATGTATTTATTTATTTGAAAGGTGGAGTTACAGAGATATGGAGAGACAGAGAGAGACAGAGAGAGACGGAGAGACAGAGAGATAGAGAGAGAGCAAGAGAGCGAGCGAGCGAGCTTCCATCCACTGGTTCATTCTGCAGATGCCCATAACAGCTGGGGCTGGGTCAGGGCAAAGCTAGGAGCGGGAACTCCATCCTGGTCTCCTACGTGAGTGGCAGAGATCCAAGCACTTGGGCCATCACCTGCTGCCTTCCCAGGCACATTAGCAGGGAGCTGGATGGGAAGTGGAACAGCTGGGTCTCAAACCACCGCTCAGATGGGATATAGGTGTTGGAGGTGGTGGCTGAACCCGCTGCACCACGATGCTGGCCCCCTTATGCATGTTTTAGAACGTGGGAAGATGACAACCCTACGAGGTTGCCCTGAGCACAGCTGTTCTGCTCACTCATCTGTCGGATCTTGATTTGTTCATCATAAAAATGGGTGTGGAGGGGGCATCTTCTCTCCAGACCAGTTTTGGAGTTTGGTGTGTGAGATTGTAGCCCAGCTGTGGGGGTCCTTTATAAAGTTCATGGAAAAGGAATTAAAAGAAAAGCTTACTTTGATGTAAAACTTTTTGGAATCCATGCATACAAGAAATCTTCAAAAATGTAATGAGATATGCATATTGTAGGGAAAAGAGATGCATGCATTAGAAGTGTTTACTGTTGGGCTGCTATTTGTGGCACAGTGGGTTAAGCCAGCATCCCATAGATCACTGGTTCAAATCCTGGTACTCTGCTTCCAATCCAGCTCCCTGCTAATGTTCCCTGGGGAAAGCAGTGGAAGATGGCCCAAGTGTTTGGACCCCTGCACCCATGTGGGAGACCAGGATAGAGTTCCTGGCTCCTGGATTCAGCCTGGCCCAGCCTTGGCTGTTATGGCCATTTGGGAAGTGAACCACTGGATGGAAGATCTCTCTCTCTGACTCTCTCTCTCTCACTTTGAAATCCAAGGGTCATTTATAAAGTTCATAGAAAGCTCAAGTGTGTGGCAGAGCAGGTAAAGCTGCTGCCTGCAATGCTGGCATTCGGTTTGGGCGGTTTCTGGCTCCTGCCCTCTGCCTGGCCCAGCCCTGGACATTGCAGCCATCTGGGGAGTGAACTAGCAGATAGAAGATATCTCTCTGTCTCTGTCTGCCCCTCTCTCTCTGTAACTCTGACTTTCAAATAAAACAAATCTTTTTTTAAAAAGTTCACAGAAAATGAAATTAAAAGATAAATTTATTTTGGCGCAAGATTTTTTGAAATTGATGCATACCAGGAAGCTTCAAAAATCTAATTCGTGTGCATATTGTGAAAGAAACTATGGATGTACTTCAAATTTATTTGCATCAAAATAAACTTAGCTTTTTAAGATTTACTTGAAAAGCAGAGAGAGTGAGGGAGAGGGAGGGGGAGAGAGAGGGATGGAGGGAGGGAGGGAGGGAGAGAGAGAGAGAGAGAGAGAGAGATTTTTCATCTGCTGGTTCACTCCCCAAATGGCCGCAACAGCCAGAAATGTGCCAGGCTGAAGCCAGGAATTCCATCTGGGTCTCACACGTGGGTGCAGGGGCCCAAGCACTTGGGCCATCTTCTGATGCTTTACCAGGTGCATTAGCAGGGAGCCGGATCAGAAGCTGGGCAGCCGGGACTCAAACTGACACTCCCATGTGGGATGTTGGCATCATGAGCAGGAGCTTAGCTCCTCCTGCCAGCCCCTACACTTATCTTTAATTCCTTTCTCCCATGCACGCTTGTCAGAGTGAGGTGCTGGGAAGACGGGAGCTGTCCTGGGAGTCTTCCTCCACCTGTATGTGGGGCAGCCCTCCCCGGGTGCTCTGATGGAGAGCCTGCAGAGCCCCGGCTACTGCCCTGGGGTGCTGAGCGCTGGCAGAACCTCCACATCTGTTTTTGGTGCCTGGGTGGTGCCTGTCCTGGCAGTGGTGGATGTCTCCCACCCATAGGGTCACACACAACTTTACTGAGTTCAGAGTTAGGGTTGTGCAGAGGGGGAAAAAAAAAAAAAAACTCTTCTTCATTGTCGCGTGTGGTTTAGACGTCCAGTCTGTGTTTCTAAGAGCTCGAGCAAGGTCCAGTTCACATGCCTCACGGTGCACCTGCTGACAGCCATGATTCATGGTTTGGATGCATTCAGCTTGTGCAGCCGTCCTGACAGCCAATTTCAGAGCATTTCCAGGACCCCCAAAGAGGAAGTCCTGTCCCCACACGCAGGCATCGCCCCCCCCCCCGCCCCCGTCTTCCCCTACTGCTTTATGTGTCTGGATTCACCTCTTCTGGATGTTTCCTGTGAATGGAGTTGCCTGCAACCATGTTTTGTTCCTTTTTCATGGCTGAATACTATTCTGCTGCATACATTTGCTATGGTTATTGATTGACTTTATCTATTTGTTTTTTTTTTTTTTAACTTTTATTTAATGAATATAAATTTCCAAAGTACAGCTTATGGATTACAATGGCTTCCCCCTCCCCCCATAATTTCCCTCCCACCCGCAACCCTGCCCTCTCCTGCTCCCTCTCCCCTTCCATTCACATCAATATTCATTTCAATTATCTTTATATACAGAAGATCATTTTAGCATATATTAAGTAAAGATTTCAACAGTTTGTACCCACACAGAAACACAAAGTATAAAATACTGTTTGAGTACTAGTTATAGCATTAAATCACAATGTACAGCACATTAAGGACAGAGATCTTACATCAGGAGTAAGTGCACAGTGACTCCTGTTGTTGACTTAACAAATTGACACTCTTGTTTATGGCATCAGTAATCACCCTAGGCTCTTGTCATGAGTTGCCAAGGCTATGGAAGCCTTTTGAGTTCGCTGACTCTGATCTTATTTAGACAGGGTCATAGTCAAAGTGGAAGTCCTCTCCTCCCTTCAGAGAAAGGTACCTCCTTCTTTGATGACCTGTTCTTTCCACTGGTATCTCACTCACAGAGATCTTTCATATAGGTGTTGTTGTTTTTTTTGTTTTTTGTTTTTTTTTTTTTTTTTGTTTTTTTTTTTTTTTTTTTTTTTGTGCCACAGTGTTTTGGCTTTCCATGCCTAAAATGCTCTAAGGGCTCTTCAGCCAGATCTGAATGCCTTAAGGGCTGATTCTGAGGCCAGAGTGCTGTTTAGGACATCTGCCATTCTATGAGTCTGCTGTGTATGCCACTTCCCATGTTGAATTGTTCTCTCCCTTTTTTATTCTATCAGATAGTATTAGCAGACACTAGTCTTGTTTGTGTGATCCCTTTTACTCTTAGACCTATCAGTATGATCAACTGTGAACTGAAATTGATGGCTTGGACTAGTGAGAGGGCATTGGTACATGCCACCTTGATGGGATTGAATTGGAATCCCCTGGCACATTTCTAACTCTACCATTTGGGGCAAGTCCAATTGAGCATGTCCCAAATTGTACATCTCCTCCCTCTCTTATTCCACTCTTATATTTAACAGGGATCACTTTTCAGTTAAATTTCAACACTTAAGAATAATTGTGTATTAATTACAGAGTTCAACCAATAGTATTAAGTAGAACAAAAAAATACTAAAAGGGGTAAAGTATTAAGTTGTTCATCAGCAGTCAGGGCAAGGGCTGATCAAGTCACTGTTTCTCAAAGTGTCCATTTCACTTCATCAGGTTTCCTTTTTGGTGCTCAGTTAGTTGTCACTGATCAGGGAGAACATATGATATTTGTCGCTTTGGGACTGGCTTAATTCACTCAGCATGATGTTTTCCAGATTCCTCCATTTTGTTACAAATGACCAGATTTCATTGTTTTTGACTGCTGTATAGTATTCTATAGAGTACATGTCCCATAATTTCTTTATCCAGTCTACTGTTGATGGGCATTTAGGTTGATTCCAGGTCTTAGCTATTGTGAATTGAGCTTCAGTAAACATTAAGGTGCAGACCACTTTTTTGTTTGCCAATTTAATTTCCTTGGGTAAATTCCAAGGAGTGGGATGGCTGGGTTGTATGGTAGGGTTATATTCAGGTTTCTGAGGAATCTCCAGACTGACTTCCATAGTGGCTTGACCAGTTTGCATTCCCACCAACAGTGGGTGAGTGTCTCTTTTTCCCCACATCCTCGCCAGCATCTGTTGTTGATAGATTTCTGTATGTGAGCCATTCTAACTGGGGTGAGGTGGAACCTCATTGTGGTTTTGATTTGCATTTCCCTGATTGCTAGTGATCTTGAACATTTTTTCATGTGCCTGTTGGCCATTTGGATTTCCTCTTTTGAAAAATGTCTGTTGAGGTCCTTGGCCCATCTCTTAAGTGGGTTGTTGGTTTTGTTTTTGTGGAGTTTCTTGATCTCTTTGTAGATTCTGGTTATTAACCCTTTATCTGTTGCATAGTTTGCAAATATATTTTCCCATTCTGTCGGTTGTCTCTTCACTCTCCTGACTGTTTCTTTTGTAGTACAGAAACTTCTCAATTTGATGCAATCTCAATAGTTAATTTTGGCTTTGACTGCCTGTGCCTCTGGGGTCTTTTCCAAGAATTCTTTGCCTGTGCCAATATCTTGCAGGGTTTCACCAATGTTCTCTAATAATTTGATGGTGTCGGGTCATGGATTTAGGTCTTTAATCCACGTTGAGTGGATTTTTGTGTAAGGTGTAAGGTAGGGGTCTTGCTTCATGCTTCTGCACGTGGAAATCGAGTTTTCCCAGCACCATTTATTGAACAGACTGTCCTTGCTCCAGGAATTGGTTTTAGATCCTTGATCAAATATAAGTTGGCTGTAGATGTTTGGGTTGATTTCTGGTGTTTCTATTCTGTTCCATTGGTCTATCCATCTGTTTCTGTACCAGTTCCATGCTGTTTTGATTACAACTGTCCTGTAGTATATCCTGAAATCTGGCATTGTGATGCCTCCAGCTTTGTTTTTGTTGTACAAGATTGCTTTAGCTATTCGAGGTCTCCTGTGTCTCCATATGAATTTCAACATCATTTTTTCTAGATCTGAGAAAAGTGTTTTTGGTATCTTGATTGGTATCACATTGAATCTATAAATTGCTTTTGGGAGAATGGACATTTTGATGATATTGATTCTTCCAATCCATGAGCATGGAAGATTTTTCCATTTTTTGGTATCCTCTTCTGTTTCTTTCTTTAAGATTTTGTAATTCTCATCGTAGAGATCTTTAACATCCTTGGTTTATTCCAAGGTATTTGATGGTTTTTGTAGCTATTGTGAATGGGATTGATATTAGACGTTCCTTCTCACCCGTGGCATTACCTGTGTATATAAAGGCTGTTGATTTTTGTGCACTGATTTTATATCCTGCTACTTTGCCAAACTCTTCTGTGAGTTCCAATAGTCTCTTAGTAGAGTTCTTTGGATTCCCTAAATAAAGAATCATATCGTCTGCAAAGAGGGCTAGTTTGAGTTCTTCCTTCCCAATTTGTATCCCTTTAATTTCTTTTTCATGCCTAATGACTCTGTCTAAAACTTCCAGAACTATATTGAATAGCAGTGGTGAGAGTGGGCATCCCTGTCTGGTACCAGATCTCAGTGGAAATGCTTCCAACTTTTCCCCATTCAGTAGGATGCTGGCCGTGGGTTTTTCATAAATTGCTTTGATTGTATTGAGGAATATTCCTTTTATACCCAGTTTGCTTAGAGTTTTCATCATGAAAGGGTGTTGAATTTTATCGAATGCTTTCTCTGCATCTATTGAGATAATCATATGGTTTTTCTTCTGCAGTTTGTTAATGTGGTGTATCACATTGATTGTTTTGCGCACATTGAACCATCCCTGCATACCAGGGATAAATCCCACCTGGCCTGGGTGGATGATCTTTCTGATGTGTTGTTGTATTCTATTGGCCAGAATTTTATTGAGGATTTTTGCATCTATCTTCATCAGGGATATTGGTCTGTAATTTTCTTTCAATGCTGCATCTTTCTCTGGCTTAAGGATTAAGGTGATGCTGGCTTCATAGAAATAATTTGGGAGGACTCCCTCTTTTCTGATTGCTCTGATTAGTTTGAGGAGAATTGGAGTCAGTTCTTCTTTAAATGTCTGGTAGAATTCAGCAGTGAATCCATCTGGTCCTGGGCTTTTCTTTGTTGGGAGGGCCTTTATTACTGTTTCAATTTCTTTCTCAGTTATGGGTCTGTTTAGGTTTTCTGTGTCTTCATGGTTCAATTTAGGTAGGTTGCATGTGTCCAGGAATCCATTTCTGATAGATTTCCCTGTTTGCTTGCATACAACTCTTTGTAGTAATTTCTGATTATCATTTTTATTTCTATGGTGTCTGTTGTTACGTTTCCCTTTTCATCTCTGATTTTATTGATTTGGGTCTTTTCTTTTTTTAGTTAGTTGGGCCAATGGTGTGTCAATTTTATTTATTTTTATTGATTGACTTTATCTATTTTTTTTTTGACAGGTAGAGTGGACAGTGAGAGAGAAAGACAGAGAGAAAGGTCTTCCATTGCCGTTGGTTCACCCTCCAATGGCCGCTGTGGCTGGCGCGCTGCGGCCGGCGCACCGCGCTGATCCGATGGCAGGAGCCAGGTGCCTATCCTGGTCTCCCATGGGGTGCAGGGCCCAAGCACTTGGGCCATCCTCCACTGCACTCCCTGGCCACAGCAGAGAGCTGGCCTGGAAGAGGAGCAACGGGACAGAATCCGGCGCCCCGACCGGGACTAGAACCCGGTGTGCCGGCGCCGCAAGGCGGAGGATTAGCCTATTGAGCCATGGCGCCAGCCAACTTTATCTATTTAAGAAAAAAAAAAAAAGATTTATTTTGCTTACTTTAAAGGGAGAGTTACACAGAGACAGGGAGAGATAGAGAGAGATCTTCCACTTGCTGGTTCATTTCCCAGATGACTGCAATGGCCAGGGCTGAGGCAGGCAGAAGCCAGGGGCCAGGGGCTTCTTCCGGGTCTCCCACATGAGTGCAGGGGCCCAAGAACTTGGAGCACATGTTGCTGCTTTTCCAGGTACATTAGCAGGGAGTTGGGTCACAAGTGGAGCAGCCTGGACTCGAACCGGTGCCCACGTGGGATGCCGACGGTTTCACCTGCTTCACCACAATGCTGGCCTTTTGGTGTACATTGAATGGTTCCCACTTTTTGGTTGAACTCTGAATGACGTTGCTATGAACGGTTGTGCACAGGTTTTTGTGTGGATGCCCATTTGCCTTTCTGCCGGGTGGTACCGAGGAGCTGGACGGCCGGGTCCTGAGCAGCTCTCTGTTGACTCTTTGGAGGAATGGCCGTGCTGTTTCCCCGAGGGGCTGCTCCTTTCGGCACCTGCACCAGAGCGGCCGACCGCTCCGCCTCTGCACCAACACCTGTGATTGTGATTACCTTTGTCCTTTGCTGCATCCTCGTGAGGATGCAGTGGCGTCTCCTTGTGGCTCGGGCTTGCATTTTCTTTCCTCTTTTTTTTTTTTAAATTTTTTGACAGAGTGGACAGTGAGAGAGAGAGAGAGAAAGGTCTTCCTTTGCCGTTGGTTCACCCTCCAATGGCCGCCACGGCTGGCGTGCTGCAGCCGGCGCACCGCGCTGATCCGAAGCCAGGAGCCAGGTGCTTCTCCTGGTCTCCCATGGGGTGCAGGGCCCAAGTAATTGGGCCATCCTCCACTGCACTCCCTGGCCACAGCAGAGAGCTGGCCTGGAAGAGGGGCAACTGGGAAAGAATCCGGCGTCGGGCTTGCATTTTCTTGATGTCTAACCACTGGTTACAGCAGGCGCTCCGGCCTGATGTGGGCATGTCCACGGCCTGCCGAGGGTGGTGGGCGGCTCCTCTCCATCCCCAGTGAAAGGAAATCCAGAGCATGGTGCTTGGATTGGAGAAGCCCAGATCTGCAGCTGTGTCTGTGTCTCTGATGCCAGACAGGAAATGCAACACCCCCTTAAATCTGAGTTTCATACGAGCGCATTTCAAAAAGTTTGTGGAAACACAGAATTAAATTTCTGGGTGGAAAAATGGAAATGCATGTAGGTGAGGGCAGTTTATAAGGTCATGGGCAATGTGCACTATGACAAAACTGCCAAATATTTTTTTGCACCCAAATCAGCTTATTTTTAATTCCATTTTCCATAATCTTTTTGAAATGTCCTTGTGTAAACAGTAGGTAATTTTTTTTTTTTTTCGAGAAGGAGAGTGTAGTGGGGAAGGGAGAGAGAGGGAGAGTGAGCATCCTGCTGGCTAACTCCTCAGATGCCCACAACGGCTGAGGCTGAGCCAGGGATGGCAACCCTGGTCTCCCGTGTGGGTGGCAGAAGCTGGATGACTTGAGCCACCACTGCTGCCTCCCCAAGTCTGCATCGGCAGGAAGCTGGAGTCAGCAGAGCCAGTAAGAAAGAAATGGGGGTGTGGGATGCAGACGTCCCAACCAGCAGCTTGAGAAGTTTTTAAGGCTGAGTGTGTCCCACTCACAGCAGGGGATGTCCGTGTCCTAAGGAAGGTGTGACCTCCATGGAACTCAACTTGGTTCTCAGTTGGGCCACCCTGCCCGTCCCTGGTGGGCTGCACACTGGCAGTCACTGCATTTGCCCCTCAGAGTGCTGGGTTTCTCTTCTGTGGGGAGGGAATAAGAGGGGAGGGGGACAGAGGGGCTGAATGTTTGTGGGCGTCTGGGGTGCAGGGCCTGCTGGGAGCTCTCCGTGTGGAAGCCTCTGGTGTGGCCACAGCCGGCAGTGGGCAGCCCAAGTCTGTGGGGCCAAAGCTGCCGTCCAGCCTGGGCCTGGCCCCCGGCAGCAGGTGTCGAGGGGAGGGTGGTCGTATGCTGGGGACCTGATTTTCCTTCCAGCTTCCATAGGAGCTAGTGAGTGAGTGAGTGTGTGTGTGTATGCATGTGTGCACGTATCTGTATATGTATGTTTGTGTGCACATGTATGTAGGTTTAGACATATTTGTGCCAGTGTCTATGTATGTGTATACATGTTTGGGTGTTTATACATTTATGTGTGTATGTGCATACATATATGTATGCATGTGTGTATGTATATGTGTATGTGTGTACATGAGTGTATATATGTCTATGTGTACATGTCTATGTATGTATGTATGTATGTGTCTCTGTATGTATATGTTTGTGTGTGTGTATGTATGTGTGTCTATGTGTGTGTGTTTTCCTTTAATTCAGCCCAATCCACTCCATGTAGCAAGTGATCCAAGAATATTAGCACTTTGTTTGCTACAATTGTTTCGTTTTCTTTTCTTTTTTTTTTTTTTTAATTTGTGCTTTATTTAGGGGGTCATTCTCAAGGTTGATCTTTAAGATAATTTTTAAAAAGATTTTATTTATTTGAGAGGTAGAGTTAGAGACAGAGAGAGAGGTCTGGTTCACCCCACAAATGACCACAATGGCTGGAGCTGGGCTGATCCAAAGCCAGGAGCCTGGAGCTTCTTCCAGGTCTCCCACATGGGTGCAGGGGCCCAAGGACTTGAGCCATCTTCCACTGCTCTCCCAGGTCATAGCAGTGAGCTGGATTAGAAGAGAAGCAGCCGGGACACCAACCTGTGGCCATATGGGATGTTGGTGCCCACCATGCCAGAGTGCTGGCCCCACCCAAGAGAATTTCCAACCTTCTTTAGAACAATCTGTGTGCCTTAAAGATCCCAAGATTTGGGGTTTTGGAGTGAAATAAGCAGGGTTTACTGACTGAGCCCCAGAGACCAAGAGCTTAGTGTTGTGTGTGTATGTGTATTGTGTGTATGCATGTCCATGTGTATGTATGTGTTGTGTGTGTATGCGTGTGTGTGTGTGTGTGTGTGAGAGAGCGAGCAGGGAGAAACTGTCTAAAGTGAGTCTCATGAAGAGTGTCAGGAACACAAGGGTGGGTGGTGCTGTGGTGCGGTGGGTTAAGCTGCTGCTTGTGACACCAGCATCCCATAGGAGCACTGGTTCGAGTCCTGGCTGCTCTGCTTTTGATCCAGCTCCCTGTTAATGCACCTGAGAAAGCCATGGAAGATGGCCTGAGTGCTTGGGCCCCTGCCATCCATGTGGGAGACCTGGATGGAGCTCCTGGCTCCTGGCTTTAGCCTGATCTAGTCCTGCCTGTTGGGACCATTTGGGGAGTGAACCAGCAGATTGAAGCTCGCTCTCTCTCTCTCTCTCTCTTTATCATTATGCCTTTCAAATAAATAAATCTTAAAATACAATACAGGTATATAGAAGAAAGGAAATCAGAGAAGGCTACCTGGAGGTGGTTGCGTTTGAACTGGATCTTGAAGGATGATGGGCTGGGTTTAGAAGTGTGAGGGTACTTGTAAAAGTTGTGGGAAATGGAATTAAAAGAGAAGTTTATGGGCAGTAGTTAGGTGTAGTGGTTAAGATGCCCATGTTCCACATCAGAGTGCCTGGGTTTGATTCCTGGCTCTGGCTCCTGGCTCCAGCTTCCTGTTCATGCACACCCTGGGAGGCAGCGGATGGAGCTCCTGGCTCCCAGTGTGGTTCTCCCCCAAGTCATGGTAGGTGTCTGGGGCGTGTCCCAGCAGATGGGAGATCTGTGTATGTCTCTGTCTGCCTCTCAAGTGGGCATACATGAGAAAAGATTATTCCAGAGCAATAACAATGAAAAAATGAAATCCATGCATGTTTTTTCATGATATATATTGTGGAGAACCCTCATATGCGTAGTTGTCACATTAAAAAGAAGATTATTTATTTGAAAGGCAGAGTTATGACCATTTGGTTCATGTCCCAAATGGCTGCAGCAGGTAGGGACCTGAGCTCCATCTGGGTCTTCCTCGTGGGTGCAGGGACTCAAGCATTTGAGCCATCACTGCCACCTCCCAGGGTGCACAGTAGCAGGAAGCTGGAGTCAGGCATGGAGCTGGGACTGGAACCCAGGCGCTCCCATGTGGTTTGCAGGCATCCCAGCAGGGTCTTCACCGCGAGGCCAAATGCCCACTCTGATCTGCTTGTGACTCCACGCCCATTGACCACTCCCTCCCTACGCTTTCCTCCTGTCCCCCAACCCAGCCTCTGGTGGCCATTCTACTCTCTACTTCCAGCTTTTTTTTTTTTTTTTTTTTTTTTGACAGGCAGAGTGGACAGTGAGAGAGAGAGACAGAGAGAAAGGTCTTCCTTTGCCGTTGGTTCACCCTCCAAAGGCTGCCTCGGCCAGCGCGCTGTGGCTGGCGCACCACGCTGATCCAATGGCAGGAGCCAGGTACTTCTCCTGGTCTGCCATGGGGTGCAGGGCCCAGGCACTTGGGCCATCCTCCACTGCACTCCCTGGCCACAGCAGAGAGCTGGACTGGAAGAGGGGCAAACGGGACAGAATCCGGCGCCCCGACCGGGACTAGAACCCAGTGTGGTGTGCCGGCGCAGCAAGGTGGAGGATTAGCCTAGTGAGCCGCGGCGCCGGCCAACTTCCGGCTTTTTTGAGACCGTGCAGCATTTGCCTGTCTGTGTGTAGCTTATCTCACTTAGCATAGTGCCTTCCAGAACTATTGATGCTGTGGCAGGTGATAGCATTTCATCCTTTTTAACAATCAAATAGTATTTCACTGTATATTTGTATCACATAATTCACCCATTCATCATTTCTGGAAATTTAATTAATTAATTTGAAGGAGGGAGGAAGAGAGAGAGAGAGAGAGAGAGAGTGTTCCCATCCATGGGTTCATTCCCCAGATGCCCACAATGGCCAGGAGTGGACTGGGGCTGAAGCTGAGGGCTGGGACTCTGTCTGTCCAGGTCTCCCACAGTGGTGGCAGGAACCCCATTACTTGAGCCATCACTGCTGCTTTCAGGATCTGCATTAGCAGGGAGCTGCAGTCAGCAGCCAGAGTTAGGTCCTCTGATACCAGACAAGGGCGTCCTATCTTCCTCTTAGGCTGAACGATTAGCCCTGTGGTTGAATATTTAGGTTGATGGCTATTATCCAAAGAACAGGATACATCAAGTGCTGTCAAGGATGTGGAGAAGGGAAAAGTCTTACGGCTGGTGATTCTTAATGGCTAATAATACAGCTGTCATCCCAGAACTGGGAATACGGCCTCAGGAGATGGAGTTGAGTGCAAACTTTGTCTGCCCGCCCATGTGGGTGGCAGCACTCCCCACAATGGGCCAGACTTGAAAGCAACCCCTGACCCGTGTCCCCCACCCAGGGCCCTCCTGCTCACCCGTCCTCTGCCTGTCTTTCGCCCTGCAGTGTGTCCCGGCATGGATATCCGGAACAACCTCACCAGACTGCATGAGCTGGAGAACTGCTCTGTCATCGAGGGCCACCTGCAGATCCTCCTGATGTTCAAGACGAGGCCTGAGGACTTCCGGGACCTCAGCTTCCCCAAGCTCATCATGATCACCGACTACCTGCTGCTGTTCCGGGTCTACGGGCTGGAGAGCCTCAAGGACCTGTTCCCCAACCTCACGGTCATCCGGGGCTCCAGGCTGTTCTTCAACTATGCGCTGGTCATCTTCGAGATGGTGCACCTGAAGGAGGTTGGGCTACACAGCCTCATGAACATCACCCGGGGCTCCGTGCGCATCGAGAAGAACAATGAACTCTGCTACTTGGCCACCATAGACTGGTCCCGGATCCTGGACTCAGTGGAGGACAACTACATTGTGCTGAACAAGGACGACAACGAGGAGTGCGGGGACATCTGTCCAGGCACCGCAAAGGGCAAGACCAACTGTCCTGCCACTGTCATCAATGGGCAGTTTGTCGAGCGGTGCTGGACTCACAGCCACTGCCAGAAAGGTACATGGCGGGGGCAGGGGTGGGGGCCTTGTGGGTTCCCGGTGCCTCGTTCTTAAGGCTTGGACGCCGGGTAGGGGCCTGAGAGCAGCCACCTGTGGCAAGGGGGTGGCAGAGGCTTTTTGCCAGGGCTTGGGTGGCGAGTGCTTTAGACTGCAGGTCACCTGGTCTCTGTCATGATTGGGTCATCTCCTGCTATCCCACAGAGATGCGTTTTTTTTTTTTTTCCAGTCAGAGTTATACAGAGAGAGACACAGAGAGAGAGTTATAGACAGTGAGAGACAGACAGAGAGAAAGGTCTTCCTTCCTTTGGTTCCCTCCCCTAATGGCCGCCACGGCTGGTGCTACGCTGATCCGAAGCCAGGAGCCAGGTACTTCCTCCCAGTCTCGCATGTGGGTGCAGGGACCCAAGCACTTGGGCCTTCCTCCACTGCCCTTCTGGGCCACAGCAGAGAGCTGGATTAGAAGAGGAGCAACTGGGACTAGTACCTGGCACCCCAACTGGGACTAGAACCTGGGATGCCGGCACCGTAGGCAGAGGATTAGCCAAGTGAGCCATGGCGCCAGCCAGAGATGCGTTCTTTAAGATTTATGTAGTTATTTGAAAAGCAGACTGACACTCAGAGGTGGAGAGAGAAACAGATCTTTTATCCTCTGGTTTGTTCCCTAAATGCCCACCATAGCCAGGGCTGGACAAGGCCAAAGCCAGGAGCCAGGGACACCATCCAGGTTTCCCATGTGGGTGTCACCTACTGCTTTCCCAAGGTGCATCAGCAGGGAGCTGGATTGGAAGCAGAGCAGTTGGGACTCGAACTGGCGCCTGTATGGGATGCTTGACCTTGCCCATGGCGGCTTAACCTGCTGCACCACAGCACTGGCCCCAGAGGATGCATTTATGATCCCAGGAGGTGCCTGAGACCATGGTTAGTCCTAATCCCTGTATATACTATGTTCTTTCCTATGCATCCCTGTGTTAAAACTTCGCTTATAAATTAGGCACAGATGAACAAAAACAGTCATAAAATAGAACACTTATAACAATATAGTCTAGTAAAGTTGCCAGCATCATGACTCCACATTTGGGGTCCTTATGAAGTAGAATAAGGGTGACTTGAATCCAGAGCACCATGACACACCGTGCAGTGGATCGAGAAACCAACGGCTGCTCATTGTGCAATGGGAGGGTAGCGTATACCATGTGGTTATGCCAGACAAAGAGGTGATTTATGTCTCATTGGGTGGTGCAAGAATTCTTCACGCTTGCTCAGAAGGCAATTTAAAATCATATGGATTGTTTATTTCTGGAGTCTTCCATTTAATGTTTCAGACTGTTATTGACTATGGGTGAGTGAAACCCAAAAATATGAAACCTTGGATAAGGAAGGAACAGGTGGATTCAACTCTTCCATTATAGCCTGCATCCACCGGCCTGCACAGATAGGCGGGTGTGGCTGTGTTTTGATAAAGCTTTATTGATAAAAACAAATCGTGGGCTGGTTTGGCCTGAGGGCCTATGCTTGCCACCTCCTGTGCCCAAGGGTGACCGCTCTTATGTTCCTCTTGCTTGGGAGAAGGGTAGAAGGGGAAGCGTGTGAATTTGGTTTTTAAAAAATGAGCAGTTTCTTATCGGATTGTGGAAGTTATCTTGCTTGCACAAGATATTTGGATAAAGACAGCTGCGGAGGAGCAAGGCGAGATGTCCATGAACGAGATGTCCGATGGATGGGGGCATGTCTCCTCGTAGTGGGCGTTCCTGTTGTTGGCTGAGAGCAGGGTCAATGATTCGGGGCTGGAGCTTTCCCTCCCAGCAGGGCTGCTTTCCTGGCTGAAGGTTCTGGGTGAGAGGCTCCTGCCAGGGTATTGCTGGAATAAGGAGCCCATGGACGGGAGAGAAGGCGCTGGCCCGCGCAGAGTGCTGCCTGGAAAACCTCCAGAGTTGACTGGGAGTCAGGACAGCGCCAGCTGCTGTCCCTGTTTCTTTGAACCTTTTAGGCTGGGTTTTTCTCATTTGGGTTTCTCGTGCTGCTCCTAGACTTTGTATGTAGTGTGTGCCTGGGGTGCCTCTGTGGCGTTTGGAAAATTCACCTGTGTGCAGTTTTCACCCGTTAACGCTTTGCACATTGCGCATTCAGAGCTGTTTGTTTGGAGCTGAGAATGACCTGAGTGTGTGTTGCTGGAGAAGCTGAGAATACAAGGGGGCTCAGAGGCGGGTTTTTGCACGAGCCTCTTCTGTCCTTTCTGCTTAGAAAGTCTTTATTTTAATTAGAATTATTATTAATTTTTAACTAAAGATTTATTTATTTGAAAGGCAGAGTTACAGAGAAAGGAAGAGAGAGATATGGCTGGCACCGCGGCTCACTAGGCTAATCCTCCGCCTTGCGGCGCTGGCACACCGGGTTCTAGTCCCTGTCGGGGTGCCGGATTCTGTCCCGGTTGCCCCTCTTCCAGGCCAGCTCTCTGCTGTGGCCAGGGAGTGCAGTGGAGGATGGCCCAAGTACTTGGGCCCTTCACCACATGGGAGACCAGGATAATTACCTGGCTCCTGCCATCGGATCAGCGCGATGCGCCGGCCGCAGCACACCGGCCATGGCGGCCATTGGAGGGTGAACCAACGGCAAAAGGAAGACCTTTCTCTCTGTCTCTCTCTCTCACTGTCCACTCTGCCTGTCAAAAAAAAAAAAAAAAAAAAAAAAAAAAAAAAAAAAAAGAAGAGAAGAGAGAGAGAGAGATCTGTCTACTGGTTCACTCCCCAGATAGCTGCAACAATTGAGGCCAGGAGCCAGGATCTCCATCTGCTGGTCTCCCACATAGGTGCAGGGGTCCAAGCACTTGGGCCATCTTCTGCTGCTTTCCCAGGTGCATTAGCAGGGAGCTGGATGGGAAGTGGAGCAGCTGGGACTCGAACTGATGCTCATACAGGATGCCAGCATGGCAGGCAGTGGCTTAACCCATTGTACCACAGCAACAGCCCCAGTTATTATCATTTTAAAAAATCACTTGTCAGGAGCATTTGGGATCCACTCATGCAGTGTGAGAGATTCAGATCAAGTTCGTCTCCCCCTCACAATGGGCTGGGGCCTCAGTGTCACTGCAGAAACCTCCCCTCTCTGGTGCTTTGGGGCTTTTTCCTGGGGGGAGGGGGGGACTAGTTGAGGAGGGGGAACGGAGGTGGGGCCGTTAAAGAAGATGGGACCCTCGTTGAGGGTCATCACTGGGGCCAAGATTGGCAAACATGGAGGCACCGTGGTGGGTTTGGGATTTTGTAGACAAGGGAGGGAATTTCTGTGTGGGGGGTGGTGGGCTTGGTGAATTGGGAGAGGGCAACACTTGCCCAAGGCCACACAGCTGGTAAAGAGCTCAGGGTGTGGGTGTTCAGATGCCTGCATCTCACCTCAGAGTGCCTGGCGCTGGTTTCCTGCTGATGTGCACCCTGGGGGGCAGCCATGATGGCTCAAGGACCTGGGTCTCTGCTGCCCACATGGGAGACCTGGATTGTGATCCAGGCTTCCAGCTTTGGCCACAGCTTGCTGTGCGTGTCTGGGGGGTGACCCAGAGAATGGGAGCCCTGTCTGTTTGTCTCTCTCTGTCCTTCTGTTTGTTTGTTTGTTTCTTTCTTTTTTTTTTTTTTTTGGACTGGCAGAGTGGACAGTGAGAGAGAGAGACAGAGAGAAAGGCCTTCCTTTGTCGTTGGTTCACTCTCCAATGGCCGCCGCGGCCGGCACACCGCGCTGATCCTAAGGCAGGAGCCAGGTACTTATCCTGGTCTCCCATGGGGTGCAGGGCCCAAGCACTTGGGCCATCCTCCACTGCACTCCCGGGCCACAGCAGAGAGCTGGCCTGGAAGAGGGGCAACCGGGACAGAATCCGGTGCCCCGACCGTGACTAGAACCCGGTGTGCCAGCGCCGCTAGGTGGAGGATTAGCTTGTTGAGCCGTGGCGCCGGCCTGTCCTTCTGTTTCTCAAAACTTTTTTTTTTAACCCCCCAAAATGCAAAACAAAAAGCCCTGGAGTTTGGGACAAGTCCATGGGAGACACACACAGAAAAGGCACATTTTCATTTGGGGGCTCCACTCTGGGCAGAAACGGGGGAGCCTCTTCCAGCTGGGCCATCAGAGGCAAGAGCCAGCCCTTTATTTTATTCCAGTGTTGAGTTCTCCAAATTTAGGTGCTGGGTTTAAGCGCTCCCGACTCAAGCATCCTGAGATGTAATTTAAGGCATTCCTCTGTGGATTCCTTTCTGTCTCTGTTTCAGTCAAAACATCCAGAATGGCATTATCTCTAGTTGAGTCTTCTGCTCGCTCATGTTTTCAGCAGCTTTTAAAAACAAACAGAAAAAAAGCCCTTTTGTTTTTGAGCCCAGGCTGGTTTTTCCAGCACGGGTTTTGTCACAGGGGGGACCGTGATATTGACACCTGCCAGGGTGCTGGGTTCCGGGATCTGGCATCCATCTCAGCTCCCATCCAGTGCGGGGTGGGGGTGGGGGCATCCCTGGGGTCCTGGCACGACGTGAAGAAAGACTGTTGCTTGGAGGCTGGCCCCGTCCAAGGATCGCTGGTCTCTGCCCCCACTCCATTTCTTTTTCTTTTTAAAAGATATATTTATTTATTTGAATGTCAGAGTTAAATAGAGAGAGAAGGAGAGGCAGAGAGAGAGAGAGAGAGAGACTTCCATCTGCTGGTTTACTCCCCAGTTGGCCACAACAGCTGGAGCTACACTATGCCAGTCCAAAGCCAGGAGCCAGGAGCTCCTTTCAGGTCTCCCACACATATACAGGGGCCCAAGCACTTGGGCCACCTTCTACTGCTTTCCCAGGCCATAGCAGAGAGCTGGATTGGAAGTGGAGCAGCTGGGGCTTGAACTGGCACCCATATGGGATACCGGCATTGCAGGCAGCAGCTTTACCTGCTACACCACAGCCCCAGCCCCAACCAGCTCCATTTCTTTGATTGTGATGACATATACAGCACGTGGCATTGATTGTCTCCACCATGTTTACGTGCACAGCTCAGCAGTAGTTAGCAGGTCCTGTGGCTGTGCAGACCTCACCAGAACTTCCTCCTCTCCCCAAACTGGCTCTCCATCCCCAGGAAACCCTCACTCCCCTGCCCCGGCACCTGCTTCCTGGCTCTGTGCATCTGAGGGCTCCAGGGACCTTCTGGGAGTGGGGTCCTACAGGCTGTGTCCTTTTGTGTCTGAGTTCGCTTCCTCTGAAAGGTGGAGCGGTTTTCTGTTGTTTGGATGGACCATGCTATGTTTGCCTATCCACTGGGGACACTCTGAACTGCTGCCACATTTTTAGCTGCTCTGGACCCAAATGTATGACTGTAACATTTACAAAAATCAATCAATTGGCTGGCGCCGCGGCTCAATAGGCTAATCCTCCACCTAGCGGCGCCGGTACACCGGGTTCTAGTCCTGTCAGGGTGCCGGATTCTTTCCCGGTTGCCCCTCTTCCAGGCCAGCTCTCTGCTGTGGCCAGGGAGTGCAGTGGAGGATGGCCCCCATGCACCCCATGGGAGACCAGGAGAAGCACCTGGCTCCTGCCTTCGGATCAGCGCAGTGCGCCGGCCGCAGTGCACCAGCCATGGTGGCCATTGGAGGGTGAACCAATGGCAAAAGGAAGACCTTTCTCTCTGTCTCTCTCTCTCACTATCCACTCTGCCTGTCAAAAAAAAAAAAAAAAATCAATCAATTAATCAATTGTTTAATTTGAGAGACACAGAGTGAGTACATGCCCACCTGCTGGTTCACTTTCCAAATGCCCCAGTGACCAAGGCTGGGCCAGGCTGAAGCCAGGAGCCAAGAACTCCATGTTGGTCTCTCACATGGGTGGCAAGGACTCAAGTTCTTGAACCATCACTGCTGCCTACCAGGGTGTATTAGCAGGAAGTTGAAATCAGGAGCGGAGTTTGGGACTCCAGTATGGGATGTGGGTGTCCCAACCTCTGCACCGAATCCCTGCCTCCCCCTCCCCCACCCGTATAAGTCTTACAGTGGGGAGCACTCAGGCACTGTGAGGTGTAGCAGCCTGCCCCTCCCCAGGCCCAGCATTGCCAGTAAGTGGTAGGGGTGGGGCTTGAAACTGGGGATTCTGGTTCTGAATCTGAGCTCTTGACTGCGTGCTTTCCTGTGCTCATGGTGGGAAAGTGATGAAGATCAAAGACTGTAGATGGAGAGAGGGAGAGAGAGAGAGAAAGAAGGAAGGAGGGAGGGACGGATGGATGGAGAGAAGAAGGAAACCCCTGGGAATCTGCTCCTGTCAAGCTTCTGGCCGCCCCCTTTTTTCATCCTTCTCACCCATCACACATTGACAGCCTCCCCCATCAGACTAAGCTCTGCAGAACGCGAGGACTGTGGTCTTCACTCAGTCCCCGGCACCTGTCATGGTACCTGACCCAGAGTCTACCGGCGGTGACGTGTTTCCTTGCTTCAGGAGATGGAGCTGGGAAGTGATTGTACTTCAGGCTTATCTGGTGTGAGGTCCTTGACCAGGGGTCAACAAGCTCTGGCCCATGACCAGATCCAGCCTGTTGACCATTGCCTTTCTGATGCCTGAAAGAATATTCTTCCTACTTTTCAGATGTTAGAGGGAAAAATCTAAATAAGAATGAAAAAAAAATTTTTTTTAAAAACTTACTTGTTTGGGGGCTGTCGCTGTGGTGCAGCGGGTTAACTCCCTGGCCTGAAGCTCCAGCATGCCATGTGGGCGCTGGTTCAAGACTCAGCTACTCCACTTCCGATGCAGCTCTCTGCTGTGGTCTGGGAAAGCGGTAGAAGATGGCCCAAGCCGTTGTGGCCAACTGGGGAGTGAACCAGTGGATGGAAGATCTCTCTCTTTCTCTCTTTCTCTCTCTCTCTCTGCCTCACCTCTCTCTGTAACTCTGACTTTCAAACAAACAAATAAATCTTTAAAAAAATTATCTTTTTTGTTGAAAGAGAGAGTGAGTTTCCATCTGCTGGTTCACTCCCCAAGTGACCACAACAGCTGGGGCTGGTCCAAGCCAAATCCAGGAGCCAAGAACTCCATCCAGGTCTCCCATAAGGGCAACAGGACCTTAAGTACTTGGACCATCACCTGCTGCCTCCCAGGCACATTAGCAGGAAGCTGGGTCAGAAGTGCAGAGGAGCCAGGACTTGAACCAGCTCTCTGGTATGGGATGCAGCCGGTCCAAGTGGCAGCTGAACCCACTGCCCCACACCTCACATTTCAGAGGTAGATATTTGGGGCTGCTTGGGATGCCCACGCTCCATGCTGGGATGCTCGAGTTTGAGTCCTAGCTCAGCTCCTGCCTCCAGCTCCTTGCTAATTCACGCACACTCTGGGATGCAGCAGTGTTGGAGTCCCTGCTACCAGATGGAGCTCCCGGCTCCTGGCTTCAGCTTGGCCCAGCCCCTGCTGTTGCAGGCATTTAGGGAGTGAACCAGTGGATGGTACATCTCTGTCTGCCCATCTCTGTCTTGTCCCTCTGCCTTTCAAATAATTAAATGTTTAAATTGCTGGCCCCTGTTCTCCTCTGTGTGCCTTATAGAGATGAGTGGGCGTTCAGGAATGGAAGTGGAAGGGGCAGCTGTGGAAGTTGGGAGTGGCTCAGCCTTAGGCTGTTATGGCACCTTTGCCTTTGGTTGGTACCCAGGGTAGGAGTTGCAAGGCCTCTGGTGCCATCCGTGCCTCTCAGGAGCTTTGGGTGAGGCTGGGGAGTGGGAAGGGGGCATCGATCAAGCTGTGTGAGGCAGCACAGCCTGCAGGGATGACCCAGGGCAAGGCGAGCCCGGCCACCCCCACCAGGTGAGTCACTGCGTCCAGCGGTTATGGACGTGTTTGGAAAACGTGATGTTCTCCAGATAACACCCAGAATATTGATAAATTGAATTCCTCTGTGGCTGTGTCACTGCTGTCCATGCAGAGAACAGGAAAGACTGAGGCATGAGCTCCAGGACTGGAGTCCAAACCACAGGCAGAGATAGGAGTATCCAGTCTGATGGGCCGTGCGCATCTTCGATTCGTCTCTGTTGCATCCTGTTTTGTTGAAGATCTTTTTAAAATTCCAGGGGAGAGATGAAGGCATGACATGGAAAGATTCTGTCTTTGCTATTTGTTTTGTTTTTAGATTTTTTTAAAGGTTTATTTATTTATTTGAAAGTCAGAGTTACACAGAGAGAGGAGAGGAAGAGAAAGAGAGAGAGGTCTTCCATCTGCTAGTTCACTCCCCAGATGGCTGCAACGGCCGGAGCTGTGCCTATCTGAAGCCAGGAGCCAGAAGCTTCTTCTGGGTCTCCCACGTGGGTGTAGGGGCCCAAGGACCTGGGTCATCTTCTACTGCTTTTCCAGGCCATAGCAGAGAGCTGGATGGGAAGTGGAGCAGCTGAGTCTCGAACTGGTGTCCATGTGAGATACCGGTGCTTCAGGCCAGGGCATTAACCCACTGCACCACAGTCCCAGCCCCTAGATTTTTTTTTTTTTTTTTAGTTTGAAAGAGTCTCAGGCATGCGCATACACACACACAGAGAGAGAGAGAGAGAGAGAGAGAGAGAGAGAGAGGTCTTCCATCTACTGGTTTACTTTCCAGATGGCTGCAATAATCAGGGCTGGGCCAGGTTGAAGCCAGGAGCCAAGGATTCCGTCTGGGTCTCCCATGTGGGTGGCAGGGGCCCAGGTACCTGAGCCATCACTGCTGCCTCCCAAGGTGTGCAGTAGCAGGAAGTGGAGCCCGGACTTGAGCCCAGGTGCTCTGATGTGGGATGTGGGTGTCCCAGCGGTGGTGTAGCTGCTTTGCTGCCTGCCCACCCCAGATACTTAGGGCTCCCACTGCAGGAAAGAACAGGGATTCCAGGGAGCCCTTTTCTGAGGACTGAGGGCAAATCACCACTGGCGTTTGTGGGAGGAGACCAGATTGTCCCAGGTGGGAGTGGCAAGTGATGCTGAGAGGCAGAGTGAGGGCAGGGTGTCCCAGGAGGGTGCAGTGGCGATGACGAGGTGCAGAGGTCTCTCTTGGAGAAGAGTGGGAAGGCTGTGGGTTTGGGTGAGCCTTTGATGTATCTGTGAAAAGGCTGCTAGAGGGGCTTTGGATAGGCACAGCTCTGGCTGTTGCAGCCATTTGGGGAGTGGACCAGCGGATGGAAGACCTCTCTCTCTGTAACTATATCTCTCAAATAAATAAATAAGATCTTAAGAAGTTAACTCCAGGCCGGTGCCGCGGCTAATCCTCCGCCTTGCGGTGCCGGCACACCGGGTTCTAGTCCCGGTTGGGGCACTGGATTCTGTCCCGGTTGCTCCTCTTCCAGGCCAGCTCTCTGCTGTGGCCCGGGAGTGCAGCGGAGGATGGCCCAAGTGCTTGGGCCCTGCACCCGCATGGGAGACTAGGAGAAGCACCTGGCTCCTGCCATTGGATCAGTGCGGTGCACTGGCCGCAGTGCGCCGGCCCCGGCGGCCACTGGAGGGTGAACCAACGGCAAAAGGAAGACCTTTCTCTCTGTCTCTCTCTCTCTCTCACTGTCCACTCTGCCTGTCAAAAAAAAAGTTAACTCCATTGGAAGGAAGGAAGGAGAAAGGGAGAGAGGGAGGAAGGCAGGAGATAGAAGGGAAGAAAGAGGGGAATAATATCATTATATTAGAATTGTATCTATGAACTACATTGATTCTGTTCTCTTTTGTATTAATATCATATTAACAAGGAAAAAAAGTATCAGAAAATAAATTTTTAAGTTAGGTGATTATGGTTTATTCTATCTCCCTCCTTTCCTTCCTCCCTCCCTCTCCCTTTCTCTTTCCTGTCTCCTCTCTCTCTCACTCTTCTCACTATTTCTTGCAATGTTATTATACTTTCAACTTTTCTTCCTAAAAATTTTTATTTACTTATTTATTATTTGAATGGCAGAGAGAGAGAGAGAGAGCAGGAGAGAGAGGTCTCCCACCAATGGGTTCACTTCCAAAGTCCCACATGGTCAGCATTGGGCCAGGTCAAATGCAGGAGCCAGGAACTTGGTCCAGGTCTCCTAATTACGTGAGCCATCACCTGCTGCCTGCTTCCCAGGTACATTAGCAGGGAGTCAGAGTCAGGAACCGAGCCAGGACTCAAACCCAGGCTGGTTCATGTCCTGGCTCCTCTGCACAGTGATATGGGATGTGGGAGACCCTAGCAGCTTTTTTTTAAAAAATATTTTATTTATCTATTTGAGAGGCAAAGTTATAGACAAAGAGAGGAAGAGACAGAGAGAGAAGTCTTCCATCCACTGGTGCACTCAGATGGCCACATGGCTGGAGTTGGGCTGATCCGAAGCCAGGGGCCAAGAGCTTCTTCTGCGTCTTCCATGCGGGTGCAGGGGCCTGAGGATTTGGACCATCTTCCACTGCTTTCCCAGGTGCACTAGTAGAGAGCTGGATCAGAAATGGAGCAGCCGAGACTCGAACCATCACGCATGTGGGTTGCCAGCAAAGTAGGCAGAGGATTAATCTACTGCACCATAGCGCTGGCCCCGTTACATATTTTTGATTAACAAGATCAACAAGTAAGAAGTAAAAATACCCTTGTTCAGTGGGAATATAGGCAAGGGCTATTAACAATAATGAAACGATATTGTTACCATTTTTCTGTTTTATTAGTTGCTGTTATTCATGTCTCTTTAAAAATTTGTATTTCTTTGAAAGGCAGAATGATAGGGAGAGGGAAAAAGAGAGAGAGGGAGGGAGGGAGGGAGGAAGGAAGATCTCTTCCATCTGCTGGTTCACGCCCCAAATGGCCACAACAGCAGGGCTGGATTTGGTTGAAGCCAGAAGCCAGGAGACTCATCTGGGTCTCCCACATGGGTGCAGGGGCCCAATCACTTGAGCGATGTTCTACTGCTTTCCCAGGTGCATTAGCAGGGAGCTGGATAGGAAGTGGAGTGATCAGGACATGAACCAGTGCCCCTTATAGGATGCTGTTTGAGAGAAAGTGGAGGACATGTTTGCAGGTGAGGTCTCAGGGAGACAGATGAAGGTGGCTTGAGTAGACCTGAGTCCCAAGAGTTGCCAACTTAGAATCAAAGAAGTTGGAAAATGACATGGTTGGTTTTCTCCCTAACCTGACGTGTCACTCTTGCCTACACAGAGGCAAATGCCTTGCTAGGTTTCCCCAGCTTGGTGAAGACCTTGGAAAGGTTCTATCCAGCCAGGAATGAGAATCTGTCCCTTTTTTTTTTTAATTTAAAGGTTTAGTTTATTTGAAAGGCAGAATTATAGAGGAAAAGAGACAGAGGGAGACAGAGAAATTTCCCATCTGTTGGTTCATTCCCCAAATGGCTGCAGTGCCAGGACTGGGCCAGGCCAAAGCCAGGAGCTTCATCCTGGTCTCCCATGTGGGTGCAGGGGCCCAAGCACTTGGGCTATCTTCCACTGCTTTCCTAGGTGCATTAACAGGGAGCTGCATCAGAAGTGGAGCATCCAGGACTCCAACTGTTGAGACAGGAATCCAGAGGGAGGGGAGGGGCCAGTCTTCCAGGTTTATTTCCTGTTAAACAACCTTCTTGTGAGAACGAACTGGGTCCCATGAGAACTACATTAGTATCTTCCAAGGGGCACTGCCCCCATTGACCTCACCACCTCTTAAAGGCCTCACCACCATCAGCACGCTGAGGACCAAGTTCCTAACCAAATCAAACTACAGCAGAGGGTGGCAGAACCATCTCAGCTGTTCAGTGAGAGCCCCACAAGCCCTGTACCCCACTCAGGTTGCAATGAATTCAGATTAAACACAATTGGCCACTTGTCCTCCCCACATTTAGATAATGCGGGTGTAGAATTTCTTTTTAGAGTTCTCTGGACATGGTACAGCTTTCAAGCGTTTCACTGGGTGATTCAAGACTGCTGTGGAGTCAGTTGAGCCTGGGTTTGAAACCTCTCTGTGTTGTGTGCTCTTGGACTAGTTGTTCTAGCTTTTCTGAGCTTGTCTCCTGCTCTGGAATTGGGGTCATGATCGAGGGGGAAGCAGTCTCCAAAGGTTTTTCTTCTCACCAGCATCCCCTCTGTTGATCAGAATCAAAATCCTGGTCCTCGTTTTCACTTTGACTTGTGATGAGATTCCTCCTTACATATAAAGCACAGCGTTGCACGCTTGCTTGACGTCTGCACCCCTCTGAGTCCCTGGGATAGAGGAGGGAGTGGTTGAGATGGTGGAGTCCAACGAAGAGGCTATTGTGAGGATGTCTGAGAGACAGAGGAACCAGGAAAGGGCAGGTGTCTGCATCTTCCTGGCCTCTCAGCTGTGGAGGATGGAGCCCTGCCTTCCAGCTTCCACGGAATGGTGGGGGTGTGGGTAGGCGGCAGTAGACTCAGGACAGGGAAGGCATTGTGGGAGAGAACCTTAGCCTGGCTTTGTCTTCCTGGATCAAAGCTGAGCATCTCGGTTGACTCATGATTTCCAGGCACAAGGGTCTGTTCAGGTTCAGGTGAGCCATGGGCCAGCTGCTGGTGGTTCCCCCCAGGGCAGCAGATCTCTCCCTACCGGGAAATGTGCATCTGTCAGCTTCTGCTGTGTAACAAACAGCCCACCCGGAGGTGTTGTGATGCTTGCACATGGTAGTCATGTAGCTCAGGCCGCCGTGGGCTGTCTGGTGTGGATGTACCAGCTGACCCTGGGCCTGGGCTGAGGTCTGGGGTAAGCCAGTGGGTGGTCTGCCTGCTGCACAGTCCAGCGTGGCCCCGCTCACATGTCTGGTGGTTGGCTGGGGTGCCCTGGTCTGCCTCCCAGGTTGGACTTGGAGGTTCTGGGACAGGTAGGACATCAACCCCAACAAGCATGTTCCATGGTTCTGGCTGCATTGTGTGCACTGTGGACCTGTGGGCTTCAGCAAGGCGTAGGGTGGAGGGGAGCTTGAAGATGGAGGATGCAACTCTGCTGGCCCATGAAGGGGCTGCACTGGCGGCCGATTTTGGCAAATGCTGTAGACTCACCAGGGTAAGGAGCATGGTGGGGCCCGTGATGCATTTTAGCCAGGATTTAGCTCTCAGTGATGGAGAACATGAAATGGTTTTCCTGAGTCATCATTTCATCTCCTGAGTTCCCATGATTAAATGATCAGCCTTCCCCAGAAATTCTTGATGTTTTCTTTAATAGAAGGTGTGTTTTTTTTTTTTTTTTTTGACAGACAGAGTGGACAGTGAGAGAGACAGAGAGAAAGGTCTTCCTTTGCCATTGGTTCACCCTCCAATGGCCGCCACGGCCGGCGCGCTGCGGCTGGCGCACGCGCTGATCTGAAGCCAGGAGCCAGGTGCTTCTCCTGGTCTCCCATGAGGTGCAGGGCCCAAGCACTTGGGCCATCCTCCACTGCACTCCCTGGCCACAGTAGAGAGCTGGCCTGGAAGAGGAGCAACCGGGACAGAATCCGGCACCCCGACCGGGACTAGAACTCGGTGTGCTGGCACCACAAGGCGGAGGATTAGCCTATTGAGCTGCGGCGCCGGCCTAATAGAAGTTTTAATTGGCACAAAATAATTGTATGCACAATAGGCTACATGGGCGATATCAGAGCAGGTGTATGTGTGTAAATGATCATACTGGGCTGACTGGCAGGTCCCTCACCTCAAACAGCCATCATTTCTTTGTGTCTGGAATATTTAAAAATCTCTCATTTGGCTATTGTGGAATATATAGTAAAGATTTTTTTAAAAAAGATTTATGATTTATTTATTTATTTGGAAGCCAGAATTATAGAGAGGCAGAAGGAGAGAGAGAGAGAGAGAGAGAAAGAGACCATTATTCATCCGCTGGTTCACTCCCCAAATGGTCACAACAGCTGAAGCTGGGCTGATCCAAAGCCAGGAACCAGGAGCTTCTTCCTGGGTTCCGACACAGGTGCAGGGGCCCAAGCACTTGGGACATCTTCCACTGCTCTCCCAGGCCATTAGCAGAGAGCTGAATCAGAAGTGGAGCAGCCAGGACTTAAACTGGTATCCATAGGGGATGCCGACACTTCTTTACCTGTTGCGCTGCAGCGCTGGCCCCATAGTAAAAATTTTTGGAAGATTTAATGATTTATTTGAAAAGCAGAGTGACAGAGAGAGAGAGAGAGAGATCTTCTATCCCCTGGTTCACTCCTCAGATGGCTGCAACTGCCAGGGCTGGGCCAGGTTGAAGCCAAGAACTCTGTCTGGGTCTCTCATGTGGGTAGCAGGGGCCCAAGTACTCGTGACATCATTCTGCCTTCAGGGAGCATTAGCAGGAAACTGGATTGGAAGTGGGACTTGAACTAGTGCTCATATGGGATGCCAGTGTTGTAGGTATTGTCTTAAAATGCTGTGCCACAATGCCAGCTCCAAATATACAATAAATGTGATGTTTCTTTGACATGCATCGATGACAAACAAAAGCCTTTGGTTTGTTTCTAGGGTATCAATAATGTTTTATTCTTCTGTCTCATTCCTACTCTGATACTATGTTAATTTAACAATTATCAATTTAGAATGTTCTGTTAAATGATCTAATTTTCCCTATTAAACCTTTTCAAAAATGTTTATTTCTCTGTTGAACTTAAAAATTTCCAAATCTTCACTTGATCTTGGCCAAAAGGCTGAGAAAATATAGAATTTCCAGACCTTTACCCCAGCACATATAAAATCCACTGAGATATTGGTTAAAAATATTTATTAAAAGTTTAATTCAACTTTTTTTTAAAAAGAATTATTTTATTTATTTGAAAGACAGAGTTACAGAGAGAAGTAGAGCCAGAGAGAGAGAGGTCTTCCATTCTGCTGGTTCACTCCCCAGATGACCGCAACGGCCAGAGCTGAGCTGATCTGAAGTCAGGAGCCAAGAGCTTCTTCCAGGTCTCCCATGATGGGTGCAGGGGCCTAAGGACTTGGGCCATCTTCCATTGCTTTCCCAGGCCATGGCAGAGAGCTGGATCTGAAGAGGAACAGCCGGCGCTCAAACCGGTGCCCATATGGAATGCTGGCACTGCAGGCTGGGGCTTTAACCCACTGTGCCACAGCGCCGGCCCCTAATTCAACTTTTAATTAAAAATTTTAAACCCAAAAATTAATTTGAGACATCACTATTTTTGTATTACTTTCTTTCCATGCAGATAATGTAATTTTAAAAAGTTTAATGTATTTTTATTTATCTTAAAGGTAGAGAGACAAACAGAGAGAGAGGTCTTCTATCCACTGGTTCACTTCCCAAATGGCTGCAACAGCCAGGGCTGGGCCAGGCAGAATCCAGGGGCCATGAACTCCATCTGGTCTCCCATGTGGGTGGGAGGGGCCAAATTATTCTTTTAGCGTTGTGTTGAGTGTGGCTGGCTAGCTTGCTTTGTTTTTGTTTTGCTTTTGGGATTTTTGATATCTGTGTTCTTGTGGGTAATGATGCTGTGTCTTTGGCTTGTGTTATTCTGCATTCTGTCCATCTGATTTTGCCAGCAGGTATTCTAGTGATTCTAGCTGCATACAATGAATTGAGCAGATTTCCACTTTAACTGTTTCAGAATGATATAATCAGGATTCACAATTGCTTGAACAACTGAGTGTTTCTTGGGAAGTCTTATCATGTTCTATAGCATTGTGGGGAAGTAATTCTTTCAGTCACTCTTTAAAAATCTCATACCAGACAGCTGGAGGGGTCAGCCTAAAGTCTCTTAACCTCGGGTCACATCTTTCTGTGATCTGTTTTCTTGGCAGTCGTCAAGATTTTCAGTCAACAGCCTGTGCTGTGCTTGCTATAATCCTGCTTGTACATTCTCCTTCACCCCTTTGTACGTTGGCCAGTTTTGCTTATTTTTCTCAGAAAGCCAGATTTTAGGAGGGCTGGCGCGGTGGTGTTGTAGGTAAAGCCACTTCCTGGTATGCTGGCATCCCATGTAGGCACTGTGGCACTGGCTGGCTGCTCCATTTCCCATCCAGCTCCCTGCTAATGGCCTAGGAAAAGCAGTGATTATGGCCCAAGTGCTTGGGCCCCTGCACCCACATGGGAGACTTGGAGGAAACCTCTGGCTCCTGGCTTTGGCCTGGCCCAGCCCTGGCTGTTGTAGCTATCTGGGGAGTGAACCAGTGGATGGCAGATCTCTCTTTTTGTCTTTCCTGCTCTCTCTCTGTAACTCTGTACTTCATATAAATAAATACGTCTTTAAAATAAAAAAAGAAAGAAACCCAGATTTTGGGTTTATTCATTAACTCTGTTTTTTTTCCCCATGAGTCAGCACTTACTGTTATAATCTGAATTCTTTTTAAGATTATTCTGAGTCATGGCTTTGCATGTTTCCCCTAGTACAGAGTGGTTATTGGAGGAGTGAGTAAATTAATGAAAAATCAAATTGCATTCATTTAAAACACTTACATGTCTTAAGGCCAAGAATTTACTTGACAGTGCAGCTTTGGCTGCTTCCGTGAGTTTTGGCCTTACAGAGGTTCCTCAACTTACAATAGATTTTTATTTCAATAGCCTCATTGTAACTTGAAAATATTGCTGGTCATTTAATACCCCTAACCTGTGGAACATCATAGTTTAGCAACACAGTACACCATAGACCATCAGTTGTTTGCTGTCCTAGCCACATGGCTGGCTGGGAGCTGCCTAGTATTACAAGAGTGTCTTACTACACATTGCTGCCCTAGGAAAAGACCCAAGAAGACATCCAAGGATGTTTGCTACTGGTTTTGCATCATGGTAGGGTCAAAACATTGCTAAGCTGAAACTTCCTAAGCTGGGACGGCCTGTGCTTTCTAAAGAGCTTATGATCATCATTTTTATTTGTTAGTTTGCATCCCCCGATCATGAACACTGCTGTTGAGAGCTTGTCTTTCAATCATTTCAAATAAATCATCTCATTTTATCATTGTAGCCTTTCTGTGAGTTATCATCTTTTTATTTTTTAAAATATTTTATTTATTTGAGAGGTAGAGTTAGAGAGAGAGAGAGGGAGAGGGAGAGGGAGAGTGAGAGGGAGAGAGAGAGAGAGAGAGAGAGAGAGAGAGAGAGAGGTCTTCCATCCACTGGTTCACTCCTCAAATGGCTGCAACAGCAGGAGCTGAGCTGATCTGAAGCCAGGAGCTTCTTGGGTCTCTCACATGGGTGCAGGGGCCCAAGGACTTGGGCCATCCTATACTGCTTTCCCAGGCCACAGCAGAGAGCTGGATCAGAAGTGGAGCAGCCAGGACTCAATGGGATGCCAGTGCTGCAGGTGGAGGCTTAGCCTACTATGCCACAGCACCAACCTGAATTATCATCTCTTTCTCTCTCTCTAAACATTATTTGACAGGTGGAGTTACAGAGAGAGAGACAGACAGATATTGATTTTCTATCCACTGTTTCACTCCCCATATGAGTGCAACATCCAGGGCTGGGCCAGGCTGAAGCTGGGAGCCTGGAACTCCATCTGGGTCTCCCATGTGGGTGGCAGGGGCCCAAGCAATTGGACCATCCTCTGCTGCTTTCCCAGGTGCATTAGCAGGGACCTGGATAGGAAGTGGAGCAGGTGAAACGAACCGGTGCTCAAAAGGGGTGCTGGTGCCGCAGGTAGCAGCTTAACCTGTTGTGTGGCGACGCTGGCCCCTTTCCTGCTCTTACTGACCATGGAACTGAACTCCATGAGAGGCTGAGGGACTTGTCCCCAGGTCATACACATAATGGAATAGGGGCTGGAATTTAGTCCATGGTCTGTTTTGATTCTAAACCACATATCTTCTGACTGTATTACACCACCTCTGCACTTGAGTGAATTTTAATCACTTAGTTGTTAAGGTTCTTAAAAAAAAAATTAACTTTTGGTTCAGATGCCTGCATCCCACATTGGAGGGCCTGGGTTTGAAGTCTGGCTCTCATTCCCGTCTCCAGCTTCCTGCCCATGCTCACCCTGGGAGGCAGAGGTGATGGCTCAAATAGTTGGGTTCCTGCCACTCCCACGTAGAGACCTGGATTGCATTCCTGGTTCCTGGTCCTAAGTCCAGCCCTGGCTGATGCGGGCATGTGGGTAATGACATGCTCTCCTTCTCTTTCTCTCTCTCTCTCTCAAATCAATTTTTTTATTTTTGTTTATTTATTTTTTTGACAGAGTGGACAGTGAGAGAGAGAGAGAGAGAGAGACAGAGAAAGGCCTTCCTTTGCCATTGGTTCACCCTCCAATGGCCGCCGCGGCTGGCGCGCTGCGGCCGGCACATTGCGCTGACCTGAAGCCAGGAGCCAGGTGCTTCTCCTGGTTTCCCGTGGGATGCAGGGCCCAAGGACTTGGGCCATCCTCCACTGCACTCCCTGGCCACAGCAGAGAGCTGGCCTGGAAGAGGGGCAACCAGGACAGAATCTGGCGCCCCCACCGGGACTAGAACCCAGTGTGCCGGCGCCGCAGGTGGAGGATTAGCCTATTGAGCTGCGGCGCCAGCCTCAAATCAACTTTAAAAATTAACTTTCCATGTTAACAATTATTTCATTCTCCCATGGATTTTTTTTTTTAAATAAATAACTTGTTTGAGACAGTGGCCCCTGATGCGACCTTGGAGTGTGTGCATTTTTACTTGCTTGTGGCTTCTTGGTAGCAGAGTGACTGTTCTGTCGGCTTTCCATAAAAAGTGACATGGTCGATTGAAAAGCAGGCGACTTCAGTGTTGTGAGCTTAGAATCTACAGACTCAAAAGGGAAAGTTTCCACTGACACAAATGTGTCTAGTCGGAATAAGAAACACGGTCTCGCCCTCTGTTCATTAGCCTAGCTGTCTTCCCCACAAGGTGGCCGGAACCTGTTTCCCTGGTCACCCTTTCTGTCTCCTTCCCTCACCCCGGGCTGCTGGTTTGGGCCTGGGCAGGGTGTGACTTGTGGATCCACGGATCGATCAGGTGTTCAGGGGCCCGGGTGCCTCTGTCTCAGCCTGAGAATGTGGATCTGTGGCTGGCCGGGGGACTGATCAGGGGATCACGGATGGTGGCCCTTCCGTTCTATTTCTGTGTCTCTGTCTCAGCGTGAGGGTGTGGATGCACTGCCGGCCGGGTGATCGATCAGGTGCTGCTCCTGCTATTTCTGTGCCTGTCTCTGCAGGAGGACGCCGCAGTGCCCGTGTGACTCGCTGGGACGCCGAGCGATGAGATTTTCCTTCACACTGGGCCATGATTCATGCTGGGTTTTACGGGCTGTCTCACGTTAGAAGTATTACGGCAGCAGTTCTTGTCTGAAATCTAATAAGGGTTTTAATCTGGCGCCTGGAGCCCATGCTCCTTGCACTTCCACTGTTCATGTGGGGAGGAAACGATTGGGAGGTTTCGCTGACACCGGCCCAGAGCTGCCTGTCTCCTCGTTTTCTCTGCTTTGGCTGCCGCTGGGGGCAGGAAATGGGGTCCTGCTTTAGATTAGTTTTCTTTATTGTGTTTTTTGGGGGGAATCTTTGTTTTTAGACTTACATTTTTTTTCTGTATTTATTGGAGAAGTAGAGTTATATTTATAGAGAGGGAGAGATCTTCAGTTCGCTGGTTCGATCCCCAAATAGCCATCATGGCTGACTGGGCCCGGAGCTTAGAACTCTATCTGGGTCTCCCACGTGGGAGACTCTGTCCACTTGGGACATCTTCCACTGCTTTCCCAGTTATATAAGCAGGGAGCTGGAGTGGAAGTGGAGCAGCCGGGATATGAACTGGTGCCTATATGGAATGTGGGCACTGCAGGCAGCAGCTTTACCCACTGCACCATAGCATCACCCTGGGCCAGGGAGTGGCAAATTGAAAGCAATATTTTTTTCATTTTATTTGAAAGGCAGAGAGATGCACACTCAGGGAGACAGACACAGAGATCTTCCATTTTCTGGGTCACTCCCCAAATGCCCATAACAGCTGGGGCTGGGCCAGGCGAAAGCTGGGAGCCAGGAGCTCCATCTGGGTCTCCTGTGTGGGTGGCAGGGGCCCAACACTTGGGCCATCCTCTGACGCCTCCCAGGATGCAACTTAGGGAGCTGGATCAGAAGCTGAGACAGGACTCACACCCAGGTGCTCCAGTGTAGGATACAGTGTCCTAAGCGACAGCTTAATGCTAGACCAAATGCTGGCCTCTTTATTGGAACTAGCTTCTGAGACACGTGCCGTGCAAATGTTTTCAGCTTCACAGTTTTACACCCTAAGTCTTGTTTTATTTAACATGGACTCAGAGACTGGTTTCAAATGTCCTTAAATTAAATATTGATGACTAAGAGAGTGGGCTTAAAGTGTTCTCACCACAAAACATGATAAATCGACAGTGTAATGCATGCATTAACCATCTTGACTTAGTCATTCCATGGTGTATAGGAATTTTAAGAACATCATGTGTGATAAATATATATACGATTTTTGTTTATCTGTTAACACAGGCCAACAAATTCATTTAAATTTAAAATTTATTGAACTCAGAAAGAGGAACAAAAAGGATTAGGGATATTTCTTCTCCAAAGTAATTAACAATATAAAGATGGTTCATTTTTTTTTTTTTAAAGATTTATTTATTTACTTGAAATGCAGAGTTACAGAGGGAGAGAGAAAGAGGGACAGAGACAGATGGAGATCTTCCATCCGCAGGTTCACTCCCCAAGTGGCTGCAATGACTGGGGCTGGGCCAGGCTGAAGCCAGGAGCCTGGAACTCCATCAGGGTCTCCTATGTGGGTGCAAGGGCCCAGGCACTTGGGCCATCCTCCGCTGCTTTCCCAGGCCATTAGCAGGGAGCCGGATCAGAAGTGGAGCAGCTGGGACTCAAACTGGTGCCCATATGGAATGCTGGTGTTGCAGGTGGCAGTTTTACCCTCCATGCCACAACTAAATGTTGACCCAGATGCAGTGCTGCACACATTTTGAACAGATTCACAGCAAATTTGGCTTCCTGATCAGCAGAATTTTTTCTTTTTGTTTACCAACTATTTAGGTCTGTACAAGCATCTAACATTTTTAAAAAACTATTTGAGAGGTACAGAGAGAGAGAAAGAGCACATGCATGAGCCTTCCCAAATGCCGAGTCACTCTGTAAATGCCTGCGGTGGTCAGGGCTGCTCCCAGGCCTGCATTGTTAGTGGGAAGCTGGATCAGGAACCAGAGCTGGTCCTGGAACCCAGGTACTCCAGTGTGGGACACAGGTATCTCAATGGTGTCCTCACCACCAGGCCTAACACCCAGCCCCAGCTGTAGCTTTAAAGTTGATTTTAGGAGCTGCCATCATCTGCCGACCTCAAACTCGCGAAAGTGCAGATGTTGACCAGCCACATTCCCAGAAGGTCCTTGTTGGGGTGATTAAGGCTGTAGGTGAGTTTTCCTCTCTACCCACTGCAGAGAGGAATTTAAATTAAAAATATCTACTTATTTGAGAGGCAGAGTTACAGAGAGTGGGAGAGACAGAGATAAAGGACTTCCCTCCACTGGTTTACTCCCCAAATGGCTGCAGTGGCCCAAGGTGAGCTGATCCAAAGCCAGGAACCAGGAGCTTCTTCTGGGTCTTCCCACACAGATGCAGGGGCCCAAGGACTTGGGCCATCTTCTACTGCCTTCCCAGACCATAGCAGAGAGCTGGATTGGAGATGGAGCAGCCGGGACTCGAATTGGTGCCCATATGGGATGCCAGTATTGCAGGTGGTGGCTTTACCTACTATGCCACAGTGCCAGTTCCTAATAAATAAATCTTAAAACAATTTAAAAAAATTTATTCAAGAAGTTGACAGAGAGTGCTTCTATTCACTGATTCATTCCCAAAATGCTTACAACGTCCGGGCCTGGTCTCCCCCGTGAGTGGCAGGGACCCAGTCAGTTGAACTGTCTCCTACTTCCTCCCAGGGACTATGACATGAGATGCAGGTATCTTAGCTGCTAGACCAAATGCCCACCCCTATTTACGTATTTTTTATTTTTTTGAGGAGGAGGAGTGTGGAGAGAGAAGTGGATAGGAGTCCTGGTTACTCTAGGTTTCTCCCGCTGCTCATGCTACATTCACCCCAGCGTAGCATCTGCCTGAGACACACTGTTTGAAAGGTTGGAGCAATGTTGGCTGGTGGTGGTGGACAGGATCCACTGCCACTAGCAGTTAGGGTTCAAAAGCCTAGAATCTGGAAAGAGGTGCAAGGATGTGTGGCAGGTTCCTGGCCAAGAGACACAGGCCTGGCCACCTGGTGCCTTTGAACTCTCTTATCAAGACAACCCCATGGATTTGAGCACAGAGACTATCAAGCGCAGAAAACTGTGTTTTCTCTCTGGCTGAATTGCTGGCACATTCCACGGAGACCCCCTGCTTTCCAGCATTTTCGGCAGCAGTTCGCAGTTGCTGGAATTCCTGCAAGCTGGTGTAGCGCGTGGCTCCTGGCTCCAGCCCCGGAGGCCGGGCCAGCCAGAGGGAGCAGGCCAGGCGGGAGGCTGGAGGTTTTTGCAGGCTGGAGCTCTGTCTGCAGACACGTGTTGCTTTGGCATTGGTCTGTTGAAAACACAGTCCCTAGCCAGCTTCTGCTCTGAGGTGGTCCAGCTCTCTGCGTAGAGAGAGGCCGTGAGCGCCTGTGTACAGAGGCTGCTCTGAGAACAAGGCTTGGCTCTGCCAAGCAAACACCAGCAGGATGCGTGGTGCACAGAGGAAGAATTGCAGGCTGCAAGCAAAGTCAGCGCCAGATTCAAGGTGACCCAGCTGCTGGCAGGATGAGCCCCAGGCTCTGCTCCAAGTGCACGGCTTATGACCCCAGGACTGGAGCCGGGGACCTGTCTGTCCTTCCTTCTCCCACCTGATCTGTCCTTGGGGTTTGTCCCCTGGACTCCTTCAACAGCTTTCAAAGCCATCTTCCTTGCCTTAGCTGTGCATCCGCTGCTGGGCCGTCCGTTTCACCTGCTCAGCACTGGGTTCTGAGGATGTGGCTGAGAACCACATGGGAAAGAGTTTCTGCCCTCCTGAGGCAGGCGCTCTAGTGGGGAAAGCACAGATGTCATCTGTAGCCGTGAGCCCACGAGCTGCCGTTTCATGTCCACGAGGATGGCTGTGACCAGGAAGAACAGAAAGTAGCAGTGAGCAGTGTTGATGAGGACTGGGCAGTAATTGCAAGTTTTGGGCATTGCTGTTGGGAATGTGTGGTGGTGCAGCCACCGCCAAAAACAGCCCGGTGGTTCCTCAAGAGAGGAAATGTGGAATGACTGTAAGATCCAGCAATTCCATTTCTGGGTCCCTGGCTGTAGGGTCTTGGAAAGAGATCCGTGCCCTGAGGGACACAGCAGTTTCTCCAGAACAGGAGAGAACAGAGATTCCATCCACAGGTGAGGGGTAAACACAGCGTGGTCCATCTTTACACAGTGGACTGTGCTTCAGCCTTCAAAAGAAAGGGAGCTGTGACGCCTGCTCCATGATACAAAGCAAAATAAGCCAGTTGCGAGAGGATAAACCCTGGGTGAGCGAGTCCACTCCTAGGAGGTCTCTGGAGTCGTCAGATTCCCCGGAGTTGGGGGCACCAGGGGCTGGAGAGGTGGCTGGGGAGCGAGCATTTCCTGGGGACAGAGCTCCAGGTTGGGCAGGTGAGAAAGCTCTGGAGCAGGACGGTGGTGAGGGCTGCACAGCCCTGGAACTGCACTTGACATCCTGACTGTACACTGTGACCTGGTTTAGATGGTAGATTTTAGGTTATGTCTTACCGCAATGAAAACACAAATTTTAAAAAAGAAAATGAGAGATTGGGGCTTCATTTCAGTGTGGCGGGAGAGCCCGCGGCAGGTGCAGAGTCTCCCTGCCCTGTCCCAGAGCTGTGTGCTTTTGTCACCATCTGGGTCTGCAGTATCCCCTCGGTGGCTGCTGGGTGGGAGGCTTCGGTGATGTGAGAAATGTGGCTCTGCTGGGTAAAAGAAGTGGGCGAGTTAAATTTTTTTTTTGAGCGGGGTTGGAGGGAGGAAGAGAGAGAGAGAGCCAGAGCAAGAGAGTGTGCGCCCCCACCTGCTCATTCACTCCCCCAAATACCCACAGTGTCTGGGGCTGGATCAGTCTGGAGCCAGGAGCTGGGAGCTCAATCCAGGTTTCCTGTGTGGGTGGCAGGGACCCAAGTGCCTGAACCATCGCCTACTACCTGTCAGTGTGTGCATTAGCAGGGAGCTGGAGTCAGGAGCTATAGGCGGGCATCAAACCCAGGCCCCCGGATGTGGGATGTAGGCATTTTAACTACTAGGCTAAACTCCTACTGCTTAAAATCTTTTTTTTTTTTTAAACTTATCTCTTAATTCCTTTTTCTCTAAACTTTCTGAAGTTGCTGTGAACAGTTCTAGGTCTGTGCGTAGTACCAAGGGGCTTGGTGTTCCTTTGGTGGGAGACAGGCTGTGTACTCTGCATTTGTGTAGCATTGTGGGTTCTTTGGTCCATGCCAACACCCCCAACCTGGCACTGCCCAGGCAAGGACGTCATCTTTCCTTTTCTTTTTAATTTTGTGTTGAGCAGGTGTTACTTTCAGAGCCACTTATTTTGCACTATCTGGCATTTCTGTTTTGCCTCCGTGTCACTCGAAAAGGATTAGAAAATTATTGTGAAAAGGCCTCCCAGAGTCACTCTTCCTTCTCATTGTTTGAAAGTGCCCTAGCTTTGCTTATTCTTCCAGAACTTCAGAAAATGTAGCCAAGTTCCAAGAAATAAAAAAGGAGAGGGGAAAAAGCCCCAGAGGCGCTTTGTGGGTTTTATTGCGGGATGTGAACTATTGAGGTTGACTTGGAGGGAAGTGACGTCTTGACAGTGTTTACTTGTACCGTCCTGTGTCATGGATTTCCTCCTTGTTTTCCCAAGGGTTCTTTTTTATTCTTAGAATTTTTATGTGATTTTTTTTTCAGATATGATCTGTTTTCTTCTTGTGAGTGCTGCTCTTAGGTTGGTTGACTATCACGCTATCCCTCTGCCTGCCCATCCATCCATCCATCCATCCACCCACCCACCTATCCATCCATCCACCCACCCACACACCTATCCATCCATCCACCCACCTACCCACCCACCCACCTATCCGTCCATCCATCCATCTGTTTATCCATCTACCTACCCACCTACCTATCTTCCCATCCTTCCATCCTTCTATCTACCCACCTACCTATCTATCTACCATCCATCTGTTCGTCCATCCACTGTCCTAACCATCTGTCTACTCCTACCCACCTATCCCTCCATCCCTCCACCCGCTCACCCACTCACCCATCTACCTGTCCATCTCTCCGTATTTCTATCTAATATAAGAACACTTTTTACAAAGCGTTAAAAGCAGTTATTTTTCAGAATAGGGCTCCGGGCTTATGTCTTCTCTTTCACGCTGCCTTATTAAATGCTGACTAGTTCTAAAAGCCATACGGTTGATTCCCCTCAATTTCCAGCTCTATCATCATAGCTTCTGCAGATAGCAGTGATTCATTGCCCTTTGCCCATAATGATGTCAGTTACTGCGGTTAATCTTGTTATGAGTGGAGTTTCCAGAGCCCTGTTAAATGACAGCTCTGGATGCCGCCAGCCCGGGCGCACGTCCGACTTGAGCTGAGTGCCTCGCTTGCTTCACCGCAGAGAACAAATATCATTATTAAGCTCCCCGGCCCTCCTGCGTTCAGCTTTGTTTAGCCAGCGGAGTATAGTCAGGAACTCCTGTCTCCTGCAGGTGGCATCTGACCCTGCGCAAGCACAGCAGGTTCACCTTGCTGCAGTGGCTATGAACCCCCCAACCCTGGTTTCAAGCAGAGCAGATTGTTGCTGGCTTGTTGCCCCTGACACGGGGACGACGTTTATCCCTGGGGTGGCTTTTCCACCAGGGGAATGTGGGTTTCCTGACCACCCTGTGCAGTCATGGCCAGAGGATGGTGCCCTTTCTAAGTGTTTGAGGGTTGCAGCTGTCCAAACTTTGTCACTGTTACAAGGTACTCGAGGCAGGCTGAATGTGTAAAGAAAAGAGGTTCAGCTCCCGGTTTTGGAGACTGGAAGTCCAAACAGTGAGGAGCAGGGTCCAGCAAGGACCACAGCCCCACGTTTGTGTCTCTGTGCTGGTGTGGTCTCTCTGCTTCTCCTGATGCCACCACGATCCAATGCAATCACTTCCCAAAGGCTCTGCCTCTCTACACCATCATTGCATTAAGTTTCCACCCTCCTTTTTTAAGGTTTATTTATTTATTTGCAAGGCAGAGTTACAGAGAGACAGAGACAAAGAGGTCTTCCGTTGGCTGGTTCAGTTCCAAATGGCCACAATGACAGGGGTTGGGGCAGACTGAAGCCAGGAGCCAGGAACCTCATCCAAGTCTCCCATGTGGGTGGCAGGGACCCAAGGACTTGGGCCATCCTCCACTGCTTTCTCAGGCCATTAGCAGAGAGCTGGATCAGAAGCAGAGCAGCTGGGATTTGTGTTGTGCAGGGCTGGCACCACCTGCAGTGCCAGCATCCCATATGGGTGCCGGTTTGATTCCTGGCTGCTCCACTTCCAATCCAGGTCTCTGCTATGGCCTGGGAAGGCAGTAGAACATGGCCCAAGTCCTTGGGCCTCTGCACCCTCATGGGAGAGCGAGAAGAAGCTCCTGGCCCCTGGCTTTGGATCGGCGTAGCCCTGGCTGTTGCGGCCAATTGGGGAGTGAACCAGCAGATGTGAGACCTCTCTTTCTCTCTCTGCCTCTCCTTCTCTCTTTGTGTAACTCTGACTTTCAAATAAATAAATAAATCTTAAAAAAAAAAAAAAAAGAAGCAAAGCAGCCGGGACATGAACTAGTGCTCTGATATTGGATGCTGACATCAGAAGCAGTGGCTTAACCTGTCCCGTGCCAATGCCTTCAGTTTGTATTATCTTCACCGTTAACCAAAAACTTTGGGGGTTAAACTCTGATGTGAGTTTATGAAACAGTATTCAGATCATAGCAGGTGCTCCCTGGGGCTGTATCATTGGCCCTGAAGTTTGGGACAATCTGCTGCAGGTTTATCTGGAAAATTCTCTGGGTGATGATACCCTAGAGTCTCAGTGGAAATAAGACTTGGACGTGAAGGTATTGGTCTCAGGACCTTGTGTTTGATGTGTTAGGAAACAGAAGAGCACCTTTCAGGATACAATGTCAATCATTGGTGATACATGCTGGGTTTTTAAGAAAAGCAAACAGAAGGTGAAACCAGCACCAGGTTTCCTTCCTTGGTGGCTTTCATCCTGAGCTCTTTGCTTCTCCCATCAGTAACCCTGCCTGGCCCAGTGCAGAAGCTGTTTTGTAACAAAGTTGCAAGTGAGTGTGCAACCTCAGCTAGTCCTCTTGGTGAAAGGCCAGACCTGGTGCCTAGTTCTAAACTGGCTGCAGTTGATACAAAATTTTGAGAGAGAAAGAAAGAGATCCTTCATTTGCTGGTTCACTCCCCAAATGGCTGCAACGGCCAAGGCTGGGCCAGGCCAAAGCCAAGGAGCTTCTTCTGGGTCTCCCACGTGGCTGCAGGGGCCCAAAGACTTGGATCATCCTCTGCTACTTTCCCAAAACCATTAGGAGGGAGCTGAATCAGAAGTGGAACAACCGGGGCTCGAACCAGTGCCCGTATGGGATGCAGGCCTGGCAGGCAGTAGCTTAACTCTGCACCACCCTGCTGGCCCCCTGACTCAAATTTCTTTGGTTTGGGGTAGGGGCTGGGAACTTGAGTCCCCTTAAGTTAATCAGAGAAGGTGACTGGCAGTGAATTCTCCTGAGATATCATCTTCTACCCCTGGTGGCCACTGGCCTCTTGGTGACATTTGCTGAGAGCTATGAGACCATGGCAGATTAGTTAACCTCTCTGGGCCTCCGTTTTGTCCTCTGTAAAACAAAGATAATGGCGGGGCCCCAGTGGTGATGGGAGGAATAAAGGGTTAGTAGAGGAACCGCTGTCAGGTGGCCCAACTGGGAACTCTTTTTCCCTGCCCCCTCTCTCCATTGTCCAGCAGCCATACACACTTTCTGTTGTCTCGTGTGGCTTGGCCAAAGGCCTCTCTTTACCGGCCAGCTTCCTCAATGCCCTGCGTTGCCATTCCGGGACGATCTCTGCACCAGAGCCCACCTGCCATGGCTTGGCCAGGGCCACACCCACCCGCTCCCAGGCAGACGCTGCCCTAAGGCGCTCACTGCCTGCTGCTGTCTCCCCACAGCCTCTGGCATCTTGGCTCCTTGCACGCGCTGTTGTCCGCGGCCAGGACAGTGGCCTGCTTTGTGCCTCTCCTTGCTCTGGTTGAGATGCGGCTTAGTCTCCGGCGTGTGGCCGGCAGCTCGTCTCCTCGCCCTCACGGAGGCTCCTTGTCCCCGCGGCTCAGGGCTCGGCCGCACACCCGGGCGTCCCAGCTCCTTGGAGCTGCCCGTGAATGGGGTTTCTGAGCTCGTCTTGTTGACTTCGCTGCACGCCTCTGTTAGGGCTCTTGTGAAATTACTGGCAGAGGAAAAACCAAGGGGGAAAAAAGCCCTGCTTGGTGTCAGGGCGGGAGCTTGAGGGAGAAAGGCTGGCATGGAGATTTGCATAAACTGGCTGGCTCATGTTGCAAGACCTTATCTTTCAAATCAGTCAGATGTTTTTATTGATCTTTTTTAAAATTCATTTTTATTTATTTGTAAGATAAACAGAAGGAGATACAGTGATGGAGATAGATAGATAGATAGATAGATAGATAGATAGATAGATAGATGGAAATAGATAGATAGATAGATAGGCAGGCAGGCAGGCAGGCAGAGAACTCCATCTGCTGTTTCACTTCCCAAACACCCAGGAGCCAGGAGCTCCATCCAGGTCTCCCATGTGAGTGGCAGGGATCCACCCTTGAGTCACTGCTGCCTCCTACGATATGTGTTAACAGGGAGCTGGAATGGGGAGCAGGATTTAAACCCAGGCACTCTGATGTGGGGTGTGGGCGTCCCAAGTTGTGCCAAATGTCTGTTTTCTCCTCCCTGCCCCCCACCATTTTTAAAGATTTATTTATTTGAAAGGCAAAGTGACAGAGATAACGAGAGAGAGAGAAACAGAGACAGAGACTCAGCCCTGACAGTGGTCACCTCACCAGAATGCTCCCTTGTGTGTTTATGCCGGGCTGCTTTCCCGGGCTGCTCTGTCTGTTGATGCCTGGGTTGTAGTAAGTGGTAAGTGCAGCATCCGGCATGTGGTGACCCCTGAGTCGTAGCCATTGCTGAACACCAGCCTCCCTCTGCATGGGAGCTGGCCCCTGGCCACGGATCAGTAGCCTGCCTTGTGCCTCCAGTCCTCCTCAAAGACTAAGCTCTCTCCTTTCCAAGAGCCAGGGACGGGCACAGTCACCATCCAGTAGGGGAGCCAGTGCAGGCACTTGGCACAGGAGTTAAGATGCCACTTGGGACACCCTCATCTTATTTTGGAGTGCCTGGTTCAGGTCCTGGCTCCACTTCGGGTTCCAGCTCCCTGCTCATGCACACCCTGGCAGGCAGCAGGTGATGGCTCAAGTACTTGGGTCCCTGCCAACTGTGTGCAAGACTCAGATGGAGTTCTTAGTTCCTGGGCATCTGGGGAATGAACCAGCAGATGGGAGGTCAGTCCTCTCTCTCTCTCTCTCTCTCTGCCTCTCAAATACAATAAATAAATAAATTAATGCAGGGCACATGGCAAATGCCAGGCTGCTATCGGAGCAGCTAGGAAACCAGCTGAGTGCCAGGATTCAGGGCCAGGGGTGTGAGTGTGGGCTGCAGCCCAGTGTGCCAGCGCGGGCCCTGTGCTGGTGAATGGCCGCTTCTGCTCCCAAGCCACACTGTCGTCATTCCTGTCCCCTCACCCTTGCTTGCTTGTGAGAAACATGGGGTCTGAGTGTCCCCAGCCTTCAGCACACCCTGGGCCCTGACCCAGGCTTCCCCAAGTGTGTTCTGCAGAAAACAGGACATCCTTGGCTGTTTATGCAGTATGTGCTCTAGGCTGGGCACTGGGCTAAATTTTTTTTTTTGGGGGGGGGAGTAATTTCCCGGGACCCCTACAACTGCTCTGTCCCAAGAGTGTCACCGTCATTGTCTTGTTCGGGTGTGGAGAGGCTGGGTCATTTGCAGAAGCAGGCCCAGATATAGAGGGGAAGCTTCAAACCCAGGCCAGAAGGTGCCAGGGCCCACATAGACTTCTCTTGAAAAGATCAGGTGGTAAATATGAGGGCACTTCAGAGAGCTGATGGATTTGCAATAAAAAAAGACACCTGCTTTTCAAAAATGTTTTATACCAAAATAAATTTAATTCTATTTTTCTACTCACTTAAAAAAAAAGATTTATTTATTTGGGGAGTGAGCCAGCGAATGGAAGACCTCTCTCTGTCCCTTTAAAAAAAAGATTTATTTATTTACATGAAAGGCAGGTGACAGAGAGATCTTTTATCCACTTGTTCACTCCCCAAGTGGCTGCAATAGCCAGGGCTGGGCCAGGCTGAAGCTGGAGCCAGGAACTCCATCTGGGTCTCCCAGGTGGGTGGCAGGGACCCAAGCACTTGGGCCATCTTCTGCTGCTTCCCCAGGTGCATTAGCAGGGAGTTGGACCAGAACTAGAACAGCCAGGATGCGAACTGTCATCCATAGGGATGCTAGTGCTGCAGGTGGCAGCTTTACCCACTGTGCCATGGGCCACCTCCATTTTCTTTTAAAGAAGGGAGAACAATGAGAAATGTTTCTTGTTACTGTTTTTTTTTTTTTTTTTTTGAGATTTATTTATTTATTTGAAAGGCAGAGTTACAGAGAGAGGGAGAGAGGGAGATTAATCTTCTATCCACTGGTTCACTCCCCAGATGGCTGCAACAGCCAGGGCTGTGCCAGGCTAAAGCTAGGAGCCAGGAGCTTCATCTGAGTCTCCCATGTGGCTGCAGGGGCCCAAGCACTTGAGCCATCTTCTGTTGCTTTCCCAGGCCATTTGCAGGGAGCTAGATCAGAAGTGGAGCAGCCGGGACATGAACCAGCACCCATACGTGATGCTGGCCTCGCAGGTGGCAGTTTTACCAGCTGGGCCACAATGCAGGCCCCGCCCCCGTCACTGTTCCTGGGTTATTTTGTGGCTGGGGGAGACAAATCCTGGAGAGGGCAAGTGTGGTCTGTGAGTCAGTACTGCCCCCTTTCCTGCCAGGGATGTCCAGGCCCTAAGCCCTATAATCTGAGTAAGTCACTCACATGGCACCAGGCTGTTAGGGATCCTGAGCTGGGGAGATTATGCTGGGTTATCTGTGTGGGTCTGATGTCATCATAGGAATTCTTTTGCAGGGAAGAAGATAAGAGAGTTAGAGCCTGAGAGGGCAGAGCCTGGAGCCTTAAGGCCAAAGAGAGCCTTTTTTGGCTCTCTTTTTTGCATAAAGAGCTGCTGGGCTGGCTTCACCCCTACACAGTGCCCCATCCCTGGAGCCCACACTGGGAATCAGCAAAGGCTGATTTTTTTTTTGATTGATTTATTTATTTGAAAGTTGGGATTACAGACAGAGGGTTATGGGGGGGAGAGAGAAAGAGAGAGAGATCTTCTATCTGCTGGTTCACTCCCCAGATAGCCCCAACAGCCAGGGCTGGGCCAGGCTGAAGCCAGGAGCCAGGAGCTCCATCTGGGTCTCTTACAATGGGCGCAGGGGCCCAAGCACTTGGGCCATCTTCCATTGCTTTCCCAGGAGTATCAGCAGGGAACTGGTTTTGGAAGTGGAGCAGCCCAGACTTGAACCAATACCCATATGGGATGCTGGTACTGCAGGTGGCAGCTTTACTCATTGGTCCTGATAACTTGATTTTTAACCCTATGAGACTCATTTCAGGCTTTTATCCTCTGGAATTGTAAGAAAATATTACCTTTATGTATTTTAAAAAATTTTTTCATTACTTGAAAGCAGAGAGAAAGAGAAAGAGAGGAAGAGAGAGGTGTCTTCCATCTTCTGATTCACTTCCCCAGTGCCCACAACAGCCTGGGCTGGATCAGGCTGAAGCCTGAAGCCCAGAGCTCCATCTGGTTCTCCTCCTGCATGGGTGGGTGGAAGGGGCCCAAGTACGTGAGCCATCACTGCTGGCTCCTGAGTGCATTAGCAGGAAGCTGGGTTAGAAGCAGAGGAGCTAGGACTTGAATCAACACTCCAGTATGGAAAGTGGGCATCCCAGGCAGTGGCTCAACACTGCACCACAATGCCCTTCCCACCTTTATGCTGTTGCATGTTTGTGGTCTTTCGTCCCAGCAGCTTTAGCAAAAGGATATGGAGGGAACACTGAGACTTAGGGCCCGGAAAACCCCACAGCATGGATCTTGAGCTAGGGCCTACAGGTGCCAGGGCCAGGGCTTGGTGACAAGTGGGTTGGGGTCCCAGCAGCAGCCTGGTGGCATTACTGCAAGCTCAGGGGCACCCCACGCCAGCTCCCTGGGATTGCAATTGTTTACTTTTTCCCAGGTTCTCTGGATATGAGGGACCTGCACCTCAGAACCCAGAGCCCAGGACCATCCCACTGGTTCTTGCTCATCCTTTGGGTATCCCGTCACCCCTGCTCCTAGCACATGGTGTGTGTGTTGGGGGGTGGGGGAGAGGAGGTCCAGGGCTTCCTGGTTTGTACAGGGTATGGGGGAACCCCAAGATAGATTCTAGCTGGAACTTCAGAGTAAGAGTCCATTAGGATCTGCAGATTCCACATCCATGTACTCAACCAACCACGGGTTGAACACATCGCGTACATTCTTTCCTAGACAATATCGTTTAGTAGCAGCTGTGTGCATAGCACTGACATGATACTGGATGTGATAAGTCATCTAGACAGGATTAAAGTCCAAGGGGGTGTACTAGGGTTCTGTGCAAACACTGCACCATTGCATGGAAGGGCCTTGAGCAGCTGTGGATTTTGGTGTCTATAGGCGGTCCTAGAACCCATCCAGAGCCAGGGGGGATGATTGCATTTCTATCTCCTTCGCTATTTCCCCTCAAAACAAGACCATGAGGCCGGGAAGTGGTCTGAATTCCCATTGGAATTTCCCAATTGGGTGGGTTTGGTTGGTTGAATGGGTTCACTGGAGGGAGATGAGGAAGTGGAGATGGGGAGTTTCTGGGGGCTGCTGCCAACTTCCCCACATAAAGCCTTCTTGTGCCCCGAGTCTTTTCCTGGGGTTCCCAGTTGTGCTCAGGTGCAGCAGGGACAGGGCACTGCACCGGCAGGCGTGGGTGGCCGTTGGAATGGCTGCCCGCTCGGCCTGGATGGAGAGCCCAGGCTGTCCTTGTGGAGATTCAAGGGTGATTCTGGCCCCCAGATATAGATGGTGACACAAGGGACGAAATACGAGGAGCCATGACCTTCCTTGCTGTCCCCACCGGAGGCATGTGATGACCTGGAAGGGGCCTGGGAGTGCCTGAGCCAACTGTTGTCCACCTGAAATAAGCAGAGACATAGGGCCCTGTGGTCCTGGGTTCAAATCCTGGGTCTGTCACATCTTGCTGTGTGACCTTGGGAGCTGTTTTCCAAAAATTACTTACTTGAGAGGCAGTGGAACACACACATGAGATAGAGAGAGACAGACAACACAGAGAGAGGTAGAGAGAGAGCGAGCTCCTATCTGCTGATTCACTCCCCAGATGTCTGTAACCGGGGCTGGACCTGCCTGGGCTGGAAGTTGGGAGCCAGGAACTCAATGCAGGTATCCTTTGTGGACAGCAGGGACCCCCAGGGACCTTAACAGTTGAGCCATCACTGCTTTCTCCCAGGGTCTGCATTAGCAGGAAGTTAGAATCACTCAAACCCTGGCACTCTGATACAGGACCTGGGTGTCTTACCTGGCATTGTAAGTCCTAGATCAAATGCCTATTCCTTTACAAAGTATTTATTTGAGAGACAACCATACACACAGGGGAGAGAAAAGGTGAGCAAGCAAGCTTGGGAACTGTCTAATGTGAGTGTTTTCTTTCTTACAAACAGTGACACATAACCATACAGCCTGGTAGGTGGTTGAATGGCGTGGCCTGGAGCTCCTGATCCACAGAGTGCAACTCCTCGAGGTCTAAAACTCCCAGACACTGGTGAAATCCTGCAGGCTGACAGCCTGTCCACTGGCCCTGAGTGATGGCCCGCCCACTGGCCATGAGTGACAGCTCACCCACCGGCCATCAGGGCTCCTGACCTTGGGCAGGCTCTCGACTTCTAAGTGCTGAAAGGTTGTATTTCCTCTGGTGGGCAGCCCGAGCTTCCAGTCACCTCCCATGCCATGGTTTATTTTATTTGCTCAGGAAACGTTGATGGAAGGCGGGCCTCTTGGGATGTGTGAGCTGATGCAAAGCCACAGTCCCCAGGGAGGAAGGCGGTTGCCGCCTCTCGCCTTGGAAAATGTTTATTCTCCTCCATGCTTCTCTTTCTGAACCCAGTGTTCCTCTGCAGAAGTGTAAAAAATAGTTTGTGTGTGTGTGTGTTGGGGGGGGGGGGGGGAACAGATTTAAAGGTAAGTTGATCTGGGTCCTAAAAAGCCTGCAGATTTTTATCACTCTGCATTTTCCACGAACTTCTGGAAGACCCTTCCTGTGCCTGCCCAAGGTCAGGAGCTGAGCGGGGGCTCTTGCTTGGCCCAGGGCCCTCCCATGTGTGGATTTCAAAATTGTTTTGCACCTGAACTGACTCATCTTTTCGTTCATTCCTGGGAACCTTTTCAAGTTCCCTCCTGGTTTAGTCAAGGAAGACACCTTCCTCGAGCTGTCTTTGTTCAAAGGTCAAAAATGCGTTGGCCGTGCGATTCCTGGCTCCTGGCTTTGGCCTGGCCCAGCCCCAACCATTGTGGCCCTTTGGGGTGGGGGGCTGAATCAGTGGGTAGAAGATCTCTCTCACTGTGTCTCTCCCTCTGTCACTCTTTCTTTCAAAAAGATCTGGGTCAATTTAGCATGCAGGTGTCTCCTCAAGTGCTATTTTTTATACCTGTGATTAGTGAAGATTTTTTCATTTTGGAAAATGATTGATCACAGATCTGCTTATTGGAGATTTCTGATTTTTGATGTTCCATACTTCGGCATCTTTCATTTTCCAATCAATTGCTATGTAGGAATTACTTTTACTTTTGCCGCTGCACCTTCCTTTAACATTTTAAAAGAATTTATCTGAGAGGGAGAGAGCGCTAGAGCACTCTCATCTGCTGGTTCACTCCTCAGGTGCCCCCAACATCAGGTCCAAGGGCCAGGAGCAAATCCTAGAGCTGGGAACTCCATCCAGATCTGCCATGTGGGTGGCAGAGACCCAAGTGCTTGAGCCCTCACCACTGCCTCCCAGGGTGCGCGTTAGCAGGGAGCTGAAGTCAGGAGCCAAAACCAGGAATGGAACCCATGTAGTCTGTTGTGGGACATGGGCATTGTAACCTCTAGACTAACCCCTGCCTCTGCCCCCATTTTAAGATGGGAAAACAGAGGCCCACAGATGTGGACTCACTCACCCAACTTGACTTAAAAGGGCAGACTGGGTCATGGAACTTGGGTCCGGACACTTTGCTTGAGTTGGTGTCAATTCCTTCCCACCTGGGCGGCTAAGAGCTACTTGAATCTCCTGACCTCACACCATATGTCCCCACGATGTGGACCAGCTGGGGGTCTTGAGATCGTCTCTCCTCCCATACAACGCCTTGGGTGGTCGTGGGTGTAAATGCAGCTGTTGGGGAGACACACAGTGAAGGGGAAAGACTTGGCAGGAAGGTGGGGGTCGTGGGGAGGGTGTGGGCAGGAGTAGAGAATTAGGAAGCCTGAGTTGGAGCCATTGTGGTGTGGGCATTACAGGCTGAAGGCTCTTGAGCCGGACCGCCCAGCTATAATCTTGGCTGCATCCACTCCCTCTTTGATGTGTGACCTTGAGCCCGTTACTGAGCTGTCTCTGTCTTTGCTTGCAAAATAAAGATAACGGATAGAACCCACCCAGTGTGGTTATCAGGGGCCCCTAGCTCCCCTGACACAATGCCTGGTGTGGGGCTGGCCACCAGAATGTGCTTGAGTTACTTTTCAAGAGTATTGTACAAAATATATACCATGCAGCTTACCACTTTAAACATGGTCAAGGAGTGGGCATTACATGTAGCCGATTAAGCTGCTGGTTGCAACGCCGGCATCCCATATTGGTGCATATTGGGTTCAATTCCCAGCTATTGTGCTTCTCATCCAGCTCCCTACTATTGTACTTGGGAAAGCAGCAGCTGATAGCTCAGGAACTTAGGTCTCTGCACCTACTTGGGAAACCCTGGCGGAGTTCCTGGCTTCTGGCTTCAACCTGGCTGGTCTGTTGCAGCCGTTTGGGGAATGAACCAGTGGATGGAAGATCTCTCTGTATTACTCACCTTTCAAATAATAAATACAATAAACGTTTTCTAAAAAATTTTTTTAAAAACATGAAAACAGGCTGGTGCTACGGCTCACCTGGCTAATCCTCCACCTGCAGCGCCGGCACCCCGGGTTCTAATCCTGGCTGGGGGGCTAGATTATGTCCCGGTTGCTCCTCTTCCAGTCCAGCTCTCTGCTGTGGCCCGGGAGGGCAGTGGAGGATGGCCCAAGTGCTTGGGCCCTGCACCCGCATGGGAGACCAGGAGAAGCACCTGGATCCTGGCTTTGGATCGGTGCAGCGCGCCAGCCATAGTGGCCATTTGGGGGGTGAACCAACGGCAAAAGGAAGACCTTTCTCTCTGTTTCTCTCTCTCACTCTCTAACTCTGCCTGTCAAAAAAAAAAACCAGGAAAACACCATTTTAAATATTTCACAGCATCCAGTTCAGCAGCATCAAGTCCATCCACGTTCTCGCACCATCGTCACCACTGTCCATCTTCAGAACATTCTTTCCTTCCCAAACTGAAGCTCTGTCCCAAGAAAACTCTCTTCAGCCCCTGCACCCCCCTTTCTGCTTCCTGTCTCTGTGGCTCTGCCAACTCCAGGGACCTCCTAGGAGTGGAGTCCTACAGGGTTTGTCCTTTTGTGTTGGGTGTATCTCGCTGAGCATGATGTCCTCCAGGTCCCTCTGTGGGGCAGCAGGTATCAGAATTCCCCTCCTTCCAGAGGCTGAGTTGTGTTCCACTGTGTGCATGGACCATGCTGTATTTATCCACTCTTCCAACCATGATGCCTTGAGTCTGAAATCCATCTTTCCCTGGACAACTCACCCACACATCTGGGCCTTGGGTGGCAAACTTATTTTATCAGATCACAGAAGTAGAGCAGAAAGCCCTGCTGTTCTACAGCTGCACGTGTGTGTATCCTGAGTCAAGTCTGTGTATGAGAGATGAGGAGACGTAACGTATTCCTCTATGCGGCCGTGGGGCGCGGACTGGGAGAAGACAGCTTTGCTGTTCCAAGTGCATCCCACAGAGGCAGTGCCTTGCTGTTGGACGTTCCTTCTCTGATGTCTCTCTCTGCTGAGTTTGTGGATAGGGTCATCTTTCTTCCCGGGTAATCGTAGCCTCCGCTGAGCTGGGCTGTGGGTTATATGAACCTCAAGGTGTGCAGGCCATTGGCAGCCTTTGCTACAGAGCTCACTGTGTCTGAGATGTGTGTGAAGATTCTGCAAGGGTGGACGTGCTCTGAGCACATTCCCCTCGGGAGAGAAGCAGAAGCCGTCAGATGATTCACAGCGGTTCTTGGTGTACTTCTGGGGGTCGTGATTCTTGCAATGCCCTGTGCAGGTGCGAGGGTGCGGAATTGTCTGGCCCTGCCAAGGCAACCACAGGTGGGACTCAAAATCCAAAACTTGATTGTTTGAAAGTCAGTGGTTACAGAGAGAGGGAGAGACAGATGGGAGATCTTCCATCTGCTGGTTCACTCCACAAATGCCTGCAACAGCCAGGGCTCCACCCAGCCAAAGCCAAAAGCTAGGAACTCCATCCAGGTCTCTCACATGGGTGGCAGGGACTCAAGTGCTTGGGCCGTCACTGCTGCTTTTCTCAGACCCTTAGCAGGGAACTGGATTAGAAGTAGAGCAGCTGAGACTTGGATTGGTGCTCTGCTCTGGGATTCCTGCATTGGTAGCAGTGGCTTAACCCACTGTGCCATAGTGCCAGCCCCATGGGGCATCGTGATTGTCATTGTGGGGAGCAGCCCGGACTGGACTGAGTTACTGGAATTAAGACTTATTCTATGCATCTGCTCTCCCACAATATGGCGCTGGGAGAGAAGTAAACAGCTTCCGCACAGCTGCCTCCAGTTCAACCAATAAACTGTAGGACTTGCTCCTGATTGGAGAGCAGCGTACTCGGCGTGTGGGCAGCCGAGTTAGGATTGGCGGAGGAGGACTATAAAGGAGGAGAGAGACGGCATGCACCAGGAACATCTAAGGGGAACATCTAAGGGAACACCTGTGCAGCCCCCAGAGAGCCGGCCGGCGGTGTGCCGCTCCCCTGCGGAAGTGGGGAATGTGGCCAGGGGGAACTGCCCTTCCACGGAGGTGGAAGGGATAGTAGCCAACCCGGGAAGAACCGGCAGCAAACCCGGGGAGGGCCGAGCAGACGAAAGAACAGTGCAGGGTCCTGTGTCGTTCCTCCACGAAGAGGGGGAGCGGCAGTCATGAGTGGGGAGGTTCCGTGGGGATTGAGTAGACAGAGAACAGTTTGGCACCCCGCAAGCACTGGACCACCCCTGCCACAGAGAACGAACAGACTCCGGATGCCCTGACTGTGAGACTGTAGTGATAGTGGTGTTACCTGTGGGACATCTTTATGGGTGTGAATCTGGGATTTGGGAAACTTCCCTCGAGTACTCAGATGTGGAATTGGCCAGGACACACGAGGAAAGGGAGCCAGGCCATGGCCCCACCCTGCTGGGGACTGATTGCATTTCTGTCCAGAGCTGTGCTTGGCTAGAGTGATGTTTTTTGCCTCTTGTCCATGGTACCTCCCTTGGTAAGCTCTGTGGGCTGCTCCAGGTTGCGTGGAGGGTGCTGCATCCCTGCCCACAGCCGTCTCCCTCTCTTCCTCCCCGGAGCAGAAGCAGCTGCTGGCTTCTTTACCCTGCCCCTATGTAAGTGTGCTCATGCGTGTTTTAGTTCACAAGGGGTCACCGGGTTGGGCACTTGGGTTTTGTTGTGAGTCAATTTCATTTGTTACTCATTTAAAATCTGCAATGTGCCTGGCCTGGGAGCCACCGGGTCATGAAGAATGTGTGGTGGAACGCATGTTCGTGTCCAAGATGGGCTGCTTTGGGAAAAGCAGTAGACGGAGCACAGATGTTCACCTGCTCCAGCAGGACTGGCAGCTGGAGGAAGACGCATGCCTGCTGAAAGCCAAAATGAGCTGATTGCTCCATAAACCAACAGGCTGGTCCCAAGGGGATGGCTTTCCTAGAATTTCCTGGTTGTATAAAGAACAGCATTTTTGTTTTTTAATTATTAAAAAGATTTACTTATTTATTTGAAAATCAAAGTTACAAAGAGAGAGAGAGAGAGAGAGGTAGGTCTTCCATCCAATGGTTCACTCCCCAAATAGCTGCAATGACCATGGCTGAGCCAGGCTGAAGCCAGGAGCCAGGAGCTTCTTCAGGGTCTCCCATGTGAGTGCAGGGCCCAAGGACGTGGGCCATCCTCTGCTGCTTTCCCAGGTGCATTAGGCAGGGAGCAGGATGGGAAGTGGAGCAGCTGGAACAAAACCAGGGCCTATGTGGGATGCTGGCACTGCAGGCTGTGACTTCACTCACTATGCCATGATGCAAGCCCTGAGAAGTGAGAGAGTCAGACCTTCCATCACTGGTTCACTCTCCAAATGCCCACAACAGCCAGGCTGGGCCAGACCAAAGATGGAATTCCTGGTGTCCTGTGTAGGTGGCAGGGGCCTGAGTTCTTCAGCCACTACTGTTGCCTCCCAGGATGCATTTGCAAAGAACTGTATAGAAAGTGGGGTGGCTAGGACTTAAAGAGGTGCTGTGATACGGGATGCTGGTGTTGTAAGCAGCAGCTTAATCTACTGCGCACTGCACCTGAGACTCACAGCTCACCTGCCCACAGCATCTTTGAAATGGAAGAACCTCTTACCACCTAACGATTCTCTGCTTTAAGAAAGGGGGAACCAAGGATCCCGCAAGTTAAGGCACCTGGCCTGGTGTCAGGTGCATCCTTCCCTGAGGTTCTACCTGAGCTCTGTGGGGTTCCATGGCCTTGGCTTCTAATCACCAGCCTGTCCTGCTGAATCAGGTACCAAGTGAGTCTGGAGGACATGTGCCTCCTCCTCCTCTCACTCAGAGGGGTCGCTGGCTCTGCCATCATGGGGTCCACACTGTCTTGGCCTCACCCACCTACTTCCATGGAGCCCCTGGCTGCTGGCATCACCCTGCCCCTATGTAGGGACTGTTCTCTGGTGTGCTCTAGGTCAGGAGGCTCCATGTGCCAGGTCCCGCGTGGCTACTGGATTTCCTAAGGGTGTTGTGTTAAATTCTTTTTTTTTTTTTTAATTTTTTTGACAGGCAGAGTGGACAGTGAGAGAGAGAGACAGAGAGAAAGGTCTTCCTTTTGCCGTTGGTTCACCCTCCAGTGGCCACCGCGGCCAGCGCTCTGTGGCCAGCACACCACGCTGATCCGATGGCAGGAGCCAGGTGCTTCTGGTCTCCCATGGGGTGCAGGGCCCAAGGACTTGGGCCATCCTCCACTGCACTCCCTGGCCGCAGCAGAGAGCTGGCCTGGAAGAGAGGCAACCGGGACAGAATCCGGCACCCCGACCGGGACTAGAACCCGGTGTGCTGGTGCCGCGAGGCAGAGGATTAGCCTAGTGAGCCTCGGCGCCGGCCTATTGTGTTAAATTCTGTCTTTGCATCCATAGGAGGCTGTACACGCAGGGCAGCCAGGGGCTGGGTTGGCCAAGGAAACAGATGGGAAGGAAATTCAGATGCATATCCAAGATACGCCTTTGATCTCTGGATTTCAAAGTGAGAGACTCACAGTGAAGGCAGAGTCCACGCAGGGAGGCTGAGCCTGCTGTTCCTCCCGGTGGCCGCCCAAGGGTGATGTGGCTGGACGTAGGTGACATCGCATGTGGTTTCAGAGGGCATTTGGGTTGTTTTGGCCATGGATGGGTTCCAAGAAGCAGAAGTTTATGAGCCAAACCGGAGGTGGTTTTCTGGGGGACAAGGACAGGAAGGGAGTATGTTAGGGGTGGGGGTGTTCCTTAAGTCTCTTTCCACACCCAAGGCCACATCCTTGCAACTGTCTTTTCCTTGGCCAGGGTAGGGGGGAGGTGTCTGGGAGGACCCGTGTTTTATTTGAGACTGGAGCTTTATTTCTGTGTGTGGGAATTTCTTCCTTTCCAACTTCCTTGTACCCGGTCTTTGTGCCACCTCTCCCTGGGTAGGAGGGGGCTTAAGAAAGTTTCTGGAAAAGTAGAATTGAAAGACAGGTTTAGGGGCGAGCGTTTGGCCCAGCAGAGGAGCTGGCAATGCCTATGTCCCATATCAGAGCACTTGAGCTCAAGTCTCAGCTCCTCTCCAATTCCAGCTTCCTGCAGTGCACACCCTGGGAGGCAGCAGTGATTGCTCAAGTACTTGGGTCCCTGCCACCCACACTGGAGACCCCAAGGGAGCTCCCAGCTCTTGGCTTTATCCTGGCCTAGCTCTGGGTGTTGTGGGTGTGAACGAGCAGATGGATATTTCTGTCTCTCTGCTTTTGTTTTCTTTTTAAAAAAAGATTTATTTATTTAAAAGATAGAGTTATAGAAAGAGAATAAGACACACACACAGAGACAGACAGATAGACAGACTGAGAAAGCTTCTATCTGCTGTTTCTCTCTGGGCCAGGCCCAAACCAGCAGCCTGGAACTCCATCCGAGTGGCAGGGGCCCAAACTCTTGGGCCATCACCTGTTGCTTTCCCAGGCACACTGGTAGGGAGCTGGATCAAAAGTAGAGCAGCCTGGTCTGGAACCAGAGCTGGTGTCGCTGGCTCCAGCTTACTCTACTGTGCTGTAATACCACCCCTTCCACCTTCCAAACAAAATAAACATTAAATAAATTCTAAAGCAATGAATTTGTTTTTGGTGCAAAAACCTTGAAATCCATTCATAGTTTTTATTTTTTTTTTAATACTGGTGTTTTCCCTGACCCCTCATATGCATGGATCTGAAAAGTTTTTTTGCACCAAAAAAGTTTTCCCCAAAGTGAGTTTGTGGGTGTGGATGGACTTGGCCACTCAGCCGAGGTGGTCTTCATTTTAGTTTGAGCCCAGATTCCCAGGAGGCTCCAGGCCCACTGTTGGTAGCAACCTGTCAATCACAGGCCTCCAGGAGGGACATGCCCTTGAGACCTCCCATAAGGTTTCCTCGGGAGGTTACTATGGCTCAGTCTCTGAGAGGGGAATTGCGCATTTTGTTTTCTCTTTCTAGCTCCAGTGTCCAGTGGGTGAGTCCTTCTAGAAGCTTCCAGGGGGTTTCAAAGGGCACAGAGGTGTTGCCGGGAGGTGTGGTGCTTTCACAACATGACGTTGAGGCTGGAGAAAAGAGCCTGTCTGGTGTTTCATGCCGAGTCCTCCCCAGCTCTTCCAGGCTGTTTCCTGTTGGACACGAGAACGGGGTGGGGTGGGGGCCGCTGGATGGGGCGTGGGAGGGCTTTGAGGGTTCAGACGCTGATGGGGTCCCTGGGCTTGAGTGTGCGTCAGTCCCCACCTCTTGTACAAGGCCTGGGGCTGCCTGGCCTGGGGATTTGTTTGTCTTTTCTGAACTGGGTAAGTGTGGTGACAGCCTGGATTTCTGGATAGGTCACCAGTTCAGGTCACTGGCAACATACAAAAGTGGCCCCAAACCCAGCGTGCTCAAGAGTGCCCCAAGCAGGAGGAAGCTCAAGTCACTTGGCTCGCATGACTCCTTTGTGTCCCGTACCTTGGGCCCCACCTGGGGACAGCGGCTTTGTGGAACAGCGGCTTTGTGCATGCTTCCCTCTGATTCCTGGGTCCACCCGTGGCACTATTTCTTGGCTCCTCCTCCCCCGGGGCGGGGGGAAACTGAGGCACCAAAGGCAGAGTTCCCTGACCAGGAAATGGACACATTCCCTGGAAACCCATGTCAGGCTGGCTCCAGGATTCCTTGCAGCCCACACTGTGGCAAAGCCTGATGCTGTGGATTTCAGGCCTGTGGGCTAGAGTCTCACAACAGCGAATCTAAACTACATAAAATTTCTACAGTCCCCATCCTAGGCCTGAATGCTGAGGGCCCAGTATGCCATCTCTCTGTTCTGCAGCTCCACCACATGGCAAAGATAGAGAGGGAAGTGGGGTGTGGATCAAGGCAGGAGGAAGGGCATGGCAGCCATGTTGGCATTGAACTCTCTGGCTGGTCAAGGCAAGAAAGTCACACTTTGGGAACAGGTGTCTCACATCCAGGTGCCTGGGTGTCATCCCAACTCTAGCTTCCTGCTAATGCAGACCCTGGGAGGCAGCGGAAATGGCTCAAGTAGTTGAGCTCCTGGGTGCAGTTTCTGCCCTGGCAGCTGTGGGTGTTTGGGGAGTGAATAAGCAAATGGGACCCCTCTCTCTTTTGGTCTTTCTCCAATAATAAAAAAAAAGTAACACTTTGGCTTTTACAGAGTAACTTTCTGGGGAATTAGCCCTGGGGGCTGTTAAGGCCCTGCTCTGAGCCTGGTTGCTGCATGGTTACAATTTGTAGCTAAATTGTTTGTTTTTTTCTTTCTTTTTTGGCAGGCAGAGTGGACAGTGAGAGAGAGAGAGAAAGGTCTTCCTTTGCTGTTGGTTCACCCTCCAATGGCCGCCGCGGCTGGCGCACTGCGGCCGGCGCACCGCGCTGATCCGATGGCAGGAGCCAGGTACTTATCCTGGTCTCCCATGGGGTGGAAGGCCCAAGCACTTGGGCCATCCTCCACTGCACTCCCGGGCCACAGCAGAGCTGTCCTGGAAGAGGAGCAACCGGGACAGGATCCAGCGCCCCAACCAGGACTAGAACCCGGTGTGCCGGCGCCGCAAGGGGGAGGATTAGCCTAGTGAGCTGTGGCGCCGGGGGCTAAATGTTCTTGCATTTACTTAGTGCACTTCTCTGTCCTCTTGTGTCCAGAGCTGCTGCCAGGTGCCTACCATTTAGCAGCTCAGATCTGTTGATGGAGGAGATGAGAGGAGGAGCCACACGGCCTGTTTTGCTGCCTTGTGCGCTTTTATGATGAAGAAAGTAAGAGTTAGAATGGGGTTGTCCAGTAAAACAGAGAACCAGGTTTCTAAGGCATCTCCGTGATTCAGGAAAAAAAAAAACCCACCTGTGAATAAACACCTGTGGGGTGTGGCTGATCTTGGGAAGGATGCAGAGAAAAAAAAAATCCCCTCCTTATAGTGGTCTGCTTGTGAAAGAAGCTTTTTACCCCTAAAGATCCCCCACCTCCGGCAGGCAACTTTGCGTATTAGAATACACGACTCATCTATCTATCTATCTATCTGTCTGTCTATCTATCTATCTATCTTTATTTCTTTCTGATTTATTTATTTATTTGAAAGAGTTACACAGAGAGAGGAGAGGCAGAGAGAGAGAGAGGTCTCTCATCTGATGGTTCACTCCCCAATTGGCTGCAATGGCTGGAGCTGTGCCGATCCGAAGCCAGGGGCCAGGAGCATCCTCTGGGTCTCCAATGTGGGTGCAGGGGCCCAAGGACTTGGGCCATCTTGTACTGCTTTCCCAGGCCATAGCAGAGAGGTGGATCGGAAGTGAAGCAGCTGGGTCTCGAACTGGTGCCCATATGGGATGCCGGCGCTCAGGCCAGGGCGTTAACCTGCTGCGCTACAGCGTGGCCCCAACGATTCATCTTTCTGAGATGAGATCTGGCATCCAGGCCGATGGGGAAACATTTGCAGGGCTTTCTTTTTCTTTTCCTGTTTGCATTCTCCCCCAAAGCTGTGCACTGGGGTTTGGGCCACGTAAGCAGGGGTGGAACCAGGAAGTCCCAGGTATGTGGACTGTTTGCTCAGGTAGATGGAGAGCTGCAAAGTGGGTCTGAATAGGAACTGTCTCTCCAGTTGAAAAAAAAAAAAAACAGGCACAGACAAGGATTTCCCCTGCCAATCAGAGAACTCCCTCATTTTCTAACAGGATGCAGATAGCCATGTCTGGGAGTATATACAAGGCAAACACTCCCAGGAACACGAGGCCACAAGCCTTCTGGAATGGAAGTGACATACAGAGCCCCTGTTTCTTCCAGGGTGGAAGATGGGAGGTACCTTTGAAATGTTTGGGGGAAAGTGGAATTAAAAGATAACGCATGGGGCAGGTGTTTGGCATGGTGGTTAAGATGCAACTTGGTACACATCCCACATTGGAGTGCCTGGGTTTGAGTCCTGGCTCCGCTTCTGATTCCAGCTTCCCTGGGAGGCAGCATGGATGGCTCGAGTGCTTGGGCCCCTGCCTCGCATGTGGGAGACCTGGATGGAGTCCTGAGCGTCTGGCTTCAGCCCCAGCTCTTGCAGGTATCCGGGGAATGAACCAGCAGATGGAATCTCTCTCTCGTTCTGTGTACATATGTCTGCCTTTCAGAGAAATTAACTTGTTAAAAGGTGTCGTGTGTTTTCCACATAAAGCAGTTTTAGGAATCAACTCAATCAAGAAATAAGCTAGAAACTCTATCATCATGATGAAATTTGAGATAGTGCATTTTCACTCTTACTTAGGATCTCCTTTCCTGGGGTCTTTACTAAAATTCAGCCCATTCTAAATGTCTACTTTTGGCTCTTAGGAGTTGAGGGAACTTTCCCTCTTCCCTGTCATTGGCCTTAAACTCTGCTAGCTCTCGGATATAGCAATTCCCAGGAAACTGAAGTCTGCCGATCTGTGCACATATAATGCCGCCGTGTAGTGTATGTGTCCTGTGATTGGGACCCCTGAAGTGGCCCTGGGGGACACAGACCTTCCACAGTGACCAATTTCAGCCTGGGTCTTTTCCTACCCCCACCTTCCTTGTTCCCATGCAAGCTGCGGGTTTCTGTGTTTCCCACCGCTAGAAAATTGTCATTCCTCATTCCGGAGTGACGCAGAAAAACACGCGGCTCCACACGAATGGAGAAGAATAAGCAAAGAGTTCGAGGCACGAGGCATTGCCTGGGAGTAGAGGGCAGTGTCAGCACCCATGGGAGAGTCTGGCCTGGGACAGCTACTGGGCCTGCAGGGAGAGGATGTAAAACCCTGGGCAGGCTCTAGTCCAGTCCTGATGGTGTTGATTAAGCTTCATCAAGGTAGCCCAGACGGGAGCTTGAATAATAGGCTAATAAGATCATGGTCAAAGATACAGTTGGCAAGCAACACACCTTTTAAAAGTGCTCTTGGAATACTTAGCAAAAGTAATCATCTGCTAAATCTAAGGAAAAAAAAAAAAAAACATGTTTCCATGTTTCCCAAAACAGACACTGCCCTGATCCCAGTCTCTGGCTGTCAGAAAGCTTACCTGGAAATTCATTTTTCAAAGGTTAACTAAACCACATGCAAAACAAACTCCCACCACTTGAAAATGGAACAAACAAAAACTAAAATAAAAACCTACCAAAAGCTGTAAACATTAAGGAGGAGCTAACCACTGCAAGTGTAGACTCTTAAAAGCTTTTTTTCTTTCCGCCTGTTTTCATTATATTAGAAAGGCAGGGCCGGCGCCGCGGCTCACTAGGCTAATCCTCGGCCTTGCGGCGCCGGCGTGCCGGATTCTGTCCCGGTTGCCCCTCTTCCAGGCCAGCTCTCTGCTATGGCCCAGGTGCTTGGGCCCTGCACCTGCATGGGAGACCAGGAGAAGCACCTGGCTCCTGGCTTCGGATCAGCGCGGTGCGCCGGCCGTAGCGCGCCGACTGCGGCGGCCATTGGAGGGTGAACCAACGGCAAAAAGGAAGACCTTTCTCTCTGTCTCTCTCTCTGTCCACTCTGCCTGTCAAAAAAAAAAAAAAAAAAAAAAAAACAAAAAAACAGAGAGAGACAGAGAATCTCCCATCTACTGGTTCACTCCCCAAATGGCCACAACAGCCTAGACCAGGAAGAAGCCAGGAGCCAGGAATTCCGTCCAGTGTCGCTCCCCCTCTTCACGGAGGAACGACATTAAACCCTGCGCTGTTCTTTTGTCTGCTCGGCCCTCCGCGGGTTTGCTGCTGGTTCTTCCTGGGTTGGCTACCGTCCCTCCACCTCCGTGGAAGGGCGGGCCCCCCTGCCACTTTCCCCACTTCCGCGGGGGAGCGGCACACCGCCGGCCGGCTCTCTCGGGGGCTGCTCAGATGTTCCTCAGGTGTTCCCCTTAGATGTTCCTGGTGCATGTTGTCTCTCTCCTCCTTTATAGTCCTCTTCCACCAATCCCAACTCTGCTACCCACACGCCGAGTACGCTGCTCTCCTCCAATTAGGAGCAGCTCCTGCAGCTTGTCAAGTTGGTGAGAGGCAGCTGTGTAGAAGCTGTTTACTCCTCTCCTAGCGCCATATTGTGGGAGAGCAGATGCATAGAATAAGTCTTAATTCCAGTAACTTAGTCTAGTCTGAGTTGCTCCTCACAGTCCAGGTCTTGCACATGGCTGGAAGGATCCTGCTGCCTCCAGGGTGTGGACTAGCAGGAAGCTGGATTGGAAATGGAGCCAGGACTTGAACTAGGCACTCTGGTATGGGATATGGGTATCCGCAGGCAGCATATTAACGAACACCTGCCCCAGTGTAGATCTTATAAGAAAACAAAGGTGTAAGTAAATACAGGGGCTGGCTTTGTAGCTCAGTGGATTAAGTCACCTCCTGCTATGTAGGCTCCCATCTGAGCGCTGGTTCAAGTCCAGGCTGCTCCACTTCTGATCCAGCTCCCTGCAAATGCACCAGCGAAAGCAATGAAGATGGTCCAAGTATATGGGACCTTGCCTGGCCCAGCCCTGGTCATTGTGGCCATTTGAGAAGGGCTCTGCCTATATACATAATACATAAATCTTAAAAAAATAAAAATTCATTTTCTCAGTCACACTAGCCAAGTTTCCATGCACTTGATGGCCACTTTTGACTGGTGACCACTGAATTGGTCACAAATAGTTCAGAACTATTGCATTGCTGCAGAGTTTATTGCATAGAACTCTTTTGTTGCTCAAGATTTATTTATTTGAAAGAGTTAGAGGGAAAGAGAGAGAGAGAGAAATCTTCCATCTACTGCTGTGATGGCCAGGGCTGGGCCAGGAGCCTGGAACTCCATCCGGGTCTCCCACGTGGGGGCAGGGGCCTAAGCACCTGGGCCACCCTCTGCTGGTTTCCCAGGCGCATAAGCAGGGAGCTGGATTAGAAGTGGAGCAGCGGAGGGACTTAAAACTAGTGCTGGCATTGCTGGTGGGGGCTTCACCTGCTGCAACACAACGCCGACCCCTGGATGGAACTCTTTAACAGCAAGACTCAGTAAAACAATGTACCCAAGAAACAGGGAGAGGAAAGACAAATATTGTGGATAAAGTTCAGAATGACAACAGAAGCAACATAAAACCCATAAAAAGTTGTAAAAGACAGCTCTGCTAATACTTTCAGAACTATTATTTATTGATTCGAATTGCTCGTTTTATTTAGTTTATTTCCTTTGCAAGAAACTGAGACTCTGGGTTTGCCCTCAAGAACAGCGAGGCCTGTTACCTCCTAAATTCCTGAATCGCCTGTAAAATGTAAAGGAGCATACTTCGAAAATCTTGTGGGAAATACGAGCAAAAAAAAGTTAGCTTATTGTGGTGCCGTAGAACCTGGGAGTCCACACGTTTCCCATAAAGTATCTGAAGACCCCAGAAAAGCAGAGTAGGCAGGAATGTCGTTTTTACAAAGCGACCCTTAGGGTGAATTGCCCAAAATGTGGAAATCGCTGTGAGGAAAACCCCTAAAAATAACGTGCAAACAGCGGTCCTTCCGCCGCAGAGGGCAGGATGGCACCTTGGCTGCTGCCCCCCGCTTTGGGCCCCAGCGGGGCTCAGAGCCTGGGTCACTGCCTGCCTGGCTGAGCCCCTCAGGACCCGTGTCCAGCTGCACAGGGTGGGACCCTGGGCGTCATCCGGGCTCCCGGTGAGCTTCGGGAGCCAGCCTCTTCCTCCTGCTCCCTGGGCCTCCACCCCAGAGCCAGGAGGGTGGCCCCCGAGGGTGGGCCTGCCCGTCGTCCTTTCTGCTTAGAGTCTCCCGCCGCCCTTGGTCCTTCCTCGCTGGGCCTCCGGGCTCCTCTCCCTCTGCACTTTCACCTTCGTCGGCCCTGAGCCACCCCTGGCTTGGAGGCCGCGATTCACAAGTCGGCTCCGCCCCCGACCCCGCTGCGCACCTACTGGGGGTGAAGCTGGCACCGCGCGACCCTAGACACCCCCCCCCCCCAGTCGCAGGCGCTGAGCGCGGTCCGGGTTCGAATTCTAGCCCCGCCGGCCGGGAACAGATGGGAAAAGCCTCGTGCGTCCCGGGGTCCCCTCCCGTCACGGAGATGGCTTCTAATCAGGGGTCTCGGGAGCCGACGTGGGTTGCCCGCTGTGCCCCTGCCTCAGTTTACCGGAATCGGTGCCCGCGGCCCCTTGTTCTGTTTGGGTGACTGGGGAGCGTCCCACGGCCGCTTCCCCGGGGGTGACTCGGGCAGCCGCCGTCCCTCAGCCGCCCCTCAGCCGCCACGCGGTGCCACATCTCTTTCCCGGGCACACGCCCCAAGTTCGCGTCTGCCCCAACTTTCCCCAACGTCCTGCCTCGCACGGTCCGGGCCCGCTAGAGGCCCTCCAGGGGCGCTCCCCACCCACTCGCGTCCTCCGGTGCCGACCGCCAGGCGGCGCTGCCACGGCCCCATTGCTGGCGCGGCCAGCGCAGCCTCGCGCGCGCGCGCCCGGGGGGCGGGGCCAGCGCGCGGCAGCTCGCTCGCCCATTGGCTCATGGCGAGGGCGGTGCTGCGGACGCCGTCAACGCCCGGCCTGGAGTCCACGGGGCGGAACGCGCCGCGGGCTTTGTGGTGCGCCGACCTCGCTAGCTGGCTGGGGGCCCTGGCACGTCTTGGGCCCGCCTCCCGCCGGGGAGTGGGAGGGAGAGACACGCACACGAAGTCGACCAATCCTGGGGCTGCCCTTAGGGGCGCCTGTCTCCCGCCCCCTTCCTGGCATTGGCGTGCACCGTAAGTCTCCGAAGAGTTCCGCAGATGATAGTGGGGCCTCCCCCGTGGACGCATACAAACACACGCGCACTCCTTGATCTTCCCCCCTCCCCACATACTAAGAGCCGACCAATCCTGAGGCGGCCGTGGCGGGCTGGCCCCTGCCCCCTCCCCCCGGGACTCCTTGGCTGCGCGCGCCGTAAGTCTCCAAAGAGCTCCGCAGCACCGGAGCGCGGCATTGTTGTGGAAGCAGAGCGGCGCCTCCGGACTCGCGCCGTTGACCGCTCAGCCGCCACTGAATCGTTCCTGGGTCCGAGGGGAGCCGAACCCCCAGGGTCAGGGTCCGTGGCCCGCGTGGGCGATGCGGGCTTCGAACGTGAGCTCAGCCGATGGCTTCTCGGAGAGCGATTGGCACGGGGACGCCGCTCTTCCGTTTGGAAATTTCTGGAAAGTAGCCATTTTTGGACTAATCTTGAGGTGTTTGGTTTTATTTTTTTTCCCGCCATTTTAAAACTGGAGAATCCTGGAGCGAGGCGCTGCTGCTGTGGAGACGCTCCGTAGTGGCTTTGCGTCTTCTTTTACTTTTATTTTTTCTTCAGCTTTTTTCCCCCTGTTTTGTGTTTATAACCACACGCCCACTTTCTTTACATTTTTTTTTTCTAAAAATGTGAAGCTGAAAAATTTTTTTAACACTATATCCACTGGGGCACTCCCAGATGGCCAGGATGGGTGGCCTGGGGCGGGAACTCTATCCAGGCAAGGCCCAGGCACTGCAGGCTTCCTGTTGCCTTGCAGGTTCGCGGGAGGGGGAACCCGGGGTCAGGAGCCGGCGCTGGGACTCGAACCGGGATCTCCCACATGGGGCGGGTCTCTCAGCCCACTGGGCCGCGCGCTTGCTGCTGAAGAGGTTCTGACTGCGGTGTTTAAGTGCGCAGGCCACATTTTCGTATAGATTTCAGGGGGCATTTTAGGGGTGTCTCATAGTGACACCATGGGGCTCAGCACACAAAACACACATCCCTGACAAAAATAAGTTATAGGGGCGTAGGGGGTAAAGCCTCAGCCTGGGACACTGGCATCCCATGTGGGCACCGGTTCGAATCCTGGCTGCTCCACTTCCCATCTAGCTCTCTGCTAATGGCATGAGAAAGCAGTAGAAGGTGGCTTAAGTGCTTGGGCTCCTGCACCTGCGTTGGAAGACCTGGAAGAAGCTCCTGGCTTCTAGCATTGAATTGGCACAGCTCTGGCCATTAAGGCCATTTGGGGAGTGAACCAGCGGATGGAAGACCTCTGTCTCTGCCTCTCTATAACTGCCATTCAAATAAATAATTAAATCTTAAAAAGTAAGAATTTTTCTTTGTATTTTCTTATACCCTGAGATTTCCACTTTTTTTTTTTTTTTAAAGATTTATTTATTTGAAAGGCAGAGTTAGAGAGAAGGCGAGACAGAGAGAGATCTTCTGGTTCACTCCTCAAACGGCTGCAGTGGCTGGGACTGGGCCTGTCTGAAGCCAGGAGCCAGGAGCTTCATCCTGGTCTCCCACGAGGGTGCAGGGGCCTGAGCACTGTGGCCCTCCTCTGCTGCTTTCCCAGGCCATAGCAGAGAGCTGCATCAGAAGTGGAGCAGCCAGGACTTGGACCAGCGCCCATTTGGGATCCTGGCGTTGCAGGCGGTGGCTTTACCTGCCACGCCACAGCACCTGCCCCTCACTTTCTTCCTCTCTTCCGGGTGTGGGACGTTAAAGGGGTGAGGATAGTGCTCCCCGGAACTTCTGGAGGACTGGAGTGGCCCTGTCTCCACTGTGCTTTGCTGCTCCTGCAGGTAGCAGGTTTCCTGTGCCCTCCCTCTGCATTCCACACATATTTGTTGAATGAATGAGAAAGAATTGGAAGTGCCAACAACTTATTGAATAGTCCATAGAAGAACAAAGCTGTTATGAAAACACACTCCGCCCTCAGCCCTCAGGTTCCTGTGTTGATTTTGCAATGAGTCAAAAATGCCCTAAAGAGAAACTGCAAAAGGTCTCAGTGAGCCTGTTGGTGGCTCCTCCTCTTCCTCCCCCACCTCTCCCTCCTCCTCCTCCTCCCCTTCCTCCACTCCCTCCTCCTGCTTCTAAGATTCCTTTATTTGAAATTCAAAGTGATAGAGGGGGAGACTGAGAGAATCTTCCATCTGCTGGTTCACTCACCAAATGGTGGGCTGGGTGAAGCCAGGAGCCAGGTGCTTCCCAGGCGTCTCCCAAGTATGTGGCAGGGGCCTAGGTGCCTGTTTGCTTTCCCCAGGCACATTAACAGGGAGCTGGATCAGAAGTGGAGAAGCTGGGACTCGAACCTGTGCTCCCACGGGGGATGCCTGTGCTGTGCCTCAAAGCTGGCCCCGCAGCTCTTCTTGTATGATAGCTGTTGGCAGATCATGATACGGATCAATAACATTCGCGTATCGTATGTATTTCAGGCACTGGCATTGTGCAGTGGGTTAAGCTGACGCCTGTGATGCCGGCATCCCCTAGGAATATGGGTTCTAGTCCTGGCTGCTCCACTTTTGATCCAGTTCCCTGCTAATGTCCCAGGAAAGCAGCAAAAGATGGCCCAAGTCCTTGGGCCCCTGCATGCACATGGGAGACCCGGATGAAGCTCCTAGCCCCTTAAGGGCTTAAGCTTGAACCAGCTCTGGCATTTCATAGTGAAATCTTTTTCTGTTCCTCTGCCTTTGAAATAAAAATGAAAATAAATGAACAATTTAAAAAGCAGGTACAGAACAGTGCCATCATCGTCTCCCCAGCCCCTGTCCCCAGATTCCCCCGTGTGCCTTCGCAGCGTCCACAGTTCCAGCCCCTGGTGACTGCAGGGCAGTGTCCTTTGTCACGGTGGTTCTGCCTTTAGTGGGAATCAGGCCGTCTGTGACGTCGCCTGTCTGCCTCTGGCCTCGTCTGTGGGCGTCTGATCGCCTGATCGCTTCCTGGCTTTGTCTGGGCTTTGTCGGGCCTTTGAGGGAAAGAGTCCATCTTCCAGCCCAGGAAATGGGCCCCTTCCTGTTCTCACTCGGGCCTTGGCAGACTGCAGGGTCTCAGGTCATTGTTGTCTGCCTTAAATATTGCTTCCTGCAATTGAGCGTCCCCACAGAGAGATGAGGGTGATGATGATGATGATGATGTTAATAATCACGCCCTGTGCAGGTGGCAGGCGTGCGGCGGCGGTGGGGGTTGCGCATCTGGACTGAACATGTGCTGGCTTTTTCCTGTCCTTGTTCCCTGAACAGCACAGCGGTACATCGTGCGAGGCGTTCTCAGTCATTGTAGGTTCCATGCTGATGGAAGGGGCTTGAGCATCTGCACAGCTTGCCGTCTGCACGGGTCCTGGAGCTCAGTCCTCCCAGATCCCAAGGGGAGAGTGTACCAGTGATAGCCCCAGTGGTGGCCCCAGTGACATAGCCGGTCAGAGTGTGTGTCAGAGAAACCTGTGTTTTGCTTAAAGTCTCATTTAGTTCTTGGGACAACCTTGAGAAACAATGGCCCATTAAGCCCATTTACAGATGAGAAAACTGAGGCTGCTATTATTCTTTACAGAATCCTTTTTTTTTTTAAAATTAAGTTTGTTATTTGAGAGGGAGACAGTATTTTTTTTTTTTTTTTTTTTTGAGAGAGAGAGAGAGAGAATCTCCATCCACTCATTTATTCCTCAAATGTTCCTGACGGTTGGGGCTGAAGCCTGGAGCTGAGAACTTATGTGGGTGGGAGGGACCCAAGTAATTGAGCCGGTACCTGCTGCCTCCCAGGGTGCGCATTAGCAGGAAGCAGAGCTCAGAACTGCAGATGCCCTCCTTGCCTGTTAAACCCCCCCCCCTCCCCCCAGACAAATGCTTTGCTGCCCTGTGTCTCTCCGACTCTATCTTCGGTGACTTCCTGTTGGTGGCCTGACACCTGCGGGCGGGTGGGGGTGGGGTGAGGAAGATGCTCCCACCGTGGGAATGCCCTCCTCCCTCAGGAGGTAGTTGAGTGTTTAGGAACACTGCGCTGGGGCGGGGGCTTTGGGCATTTAGGGAGGCGCCAGGGACGGGGCAGGTGCTGCAGAGGTGTGACCGATGCTGCTCCTACATTGCCTGGCTTCCGCGTCCTCAGCCAGGGCTGCTGCAAATGCAGCCTGGAGCCGGACCGAGCCACCAAGCCTCTGTGTTTCTGTTTTCTCTGCAGTGTGCCCGACCATCTGTAAGTCGCACGGCTGCACCGCCGAGGGCCTCTGCTGCCACAGCGAGTGCTTGGGCAACTGTTCCGAGCCCGACGACCCCACCAAGTGCACCGTGTGCCGGAACTTCTACCTGGATGGCCGGTGCGTGGAGACCTGCCCGCCCCCCTACTACCACTTCCAGGACTGGCGCTGCGTGAACTTCAGCTTCTGCCAGGACCTGCACAACAAGTGCAAGAACTCGCGCAGGCAGGGCTGCCACCAGTACGTCATCCACAACAACAAGTGCATCCCCGAGTGCCCCTCGGGGTACACGATGAACTCCAGCAAGTGAGTCCGGGGTGGGTCTGGGGTGGGCGGTGCGGAGGGCAGGGCGTGTGGGAGTGGTGATGGGAGCTCACGTGGTGGAACTCTGCAAAGCCACAGCTAACTGGCTACGAGCTGGGCTGGCGCAGGTTGAGGTTTGCCTGTTAGAGCATTGTGCAAAGCCAAAATCAGCTGCTGTTGATCCCCCACTCTGGCAGGTGACGTGTTTGGGACTCTCAGATATCCTCTTTTTTTTTTTTTCTTTTTTAATATTTATTTATTGAAGGGCAGAGTGATAGGGAGAGACAGAGAAAGAGATCTTCCATTCACTGCTTCACTCCTGGCCAGGACTGGGCCTGGAATTCCATCCAGGTCTCCAGCATGGTGGCAGGGGCCCAAGCACTTTCCCAGGCAGTTTAGCAGGGAGCTGGATTGGAAGTGGAATAGCCAGGACTCAAACCCATGCTCTATGGGATGCTGGCATGGCAGGCGGAGGGCTGACCCGCTGCACCACCACGCTGGCCTCTCTCACGTATCATTTTTGCCTCCTGTTTTTGACCTGGGCTTTGATGTAGGAGACAGCATTACCTTCTTCTTGAGAGGCACAAATGGTAAATGTTTCCAGCATCGTGTCCACTGTCTCTGGGCTTGCCATGCTTAGTTAGCATCAGAGCAGAAAGCACAAAGCCAGCAGTCCTGGCTCTGCCCCCAGACACTCCTCCTGGCCAGGCCAGGGCCACAACTGAGGATTTCACGTCTTCCCCGGGAGGAAGGGCTGTGCATGGTTCCCAGCGCTCTGCTGCCCTGTGAACAACAGGACGGGCCAAGTTCCCCAGCGTCTGGGTGCGAGGGAGCAGGTTTTCCCTCTCTTGGGCCGTGATTCACAGTATGTGTGCACATCGTAGGCTCCACCACTGCCCAGCTAGCTGTTGAGGTGAGTTATTTCAGTGCCTGGGCCGTAGACTGACTTCAGCAAACCCATTTCCTGGTTTTTGTGTTGAGTATTTTTTTTTTAATACACCACCAAACAACATAAAAACAAATCAGAGATAGACGCATGTCCAGAGACCTTGAGCCGACCTGCTTACGCAAAAAATCTTCCTCTTCAGACTTGTGAATCAGCCAAGCGAGTGTGCTTTGGTGGGAGATTTTTATTTCCCGGGGTGGAGAGGGCGGGAAGGGAAGGAATCTTTATTTCATTCCTCTGGAGTGTGTCTGCTGGGTGTTTGTGAAGCCCGCAAGTACAATGTGTGTCTTCTACTTGTTTGTGATAAAAATCTATCGAGTGGCTTTGCTGGCCCAAAACAGGCCTCTCCGAGTGACCTCTGCATGCCAGGTGCAATATTTTCCTTTTCCTCCTTGACTCATTGGGAACATGACCGAATTCCTTTTGATTCGTTTCTGCTGTTGCTTGTTTGAAAAGAAGCGTGGGGGAATTGACGTCTCCTGGTGAGATGTTTGTCTGCAAGACCTTGGCTTTCAACAGCTAGGCGTTTCTTCTGTTTACTGCCACCAAGGCCGAGAACCTCCCTCGATGATCCTGCTGTGGCTGCTGTTAGACCCAGAACTGAGCCCTGAGAAACTGGCCACGCGCCCTTCTGTGCAGGGACCGTGACTTGGACGCAGGGCTGCCAATCACGGCGCACTGCAGCAGTGTTTGACTTCATAGGTTTTTTTTTTTTTTTTTTAAAAAAAAAGAGTTAATATTTTTACTTTTGGAGATTTGTTTTTAAGATTGATCTATTTTAATCGAAAATGAATTTTGATGTGAGTGGAAGGGGAGAGGGAGTGGGAAAGGGGAGGGTTGTGGGTGGGAGGGACGGTATGGGAGGGGAAGCCATTGTAACCCATGAGTCGTACTTTGGAAATTTATATTCATTAAATAAAAGATAAAAAAAAAAGATTGATCTATTTGTTTGGAAGGCAGAGTGATATGGAGACGAGGAGAGAGGGAGACAAAGATGGGCACACAGAGATTTCTTCCATCTGCTTGTTCACTCCCCAAATGATGCCTGCAACAGCCAGGGCTGGGCCATTCCAAAACCGGGAACCAGGAACTCCATCTGGGTCCCCCACATGGGTGGCAGGGACCTGAGCATTTGGGCCATCATCACCTGCTGCCTCCCGGGCACATTAGCAGGGAGCTGGATAAGATGCACAGGTCTTGAGCCAGGACTAGAACCAGGTGTTCCCATGTGGGTTGCAGGCATCCTGAGTGGTGGCTTAATTTACTGAGCCACAGTGCCCTGACCCAAAGACTCAAACAAAACCCAGGCCCTCAGCGCCATAGCTCTGTGTGTCCTACTTTCCTCCCGGAACCCCTTCCCCCCACTGCCTCAGTCACACAGACTCTGCCTTCAACTCCCCAAGTCTGTTCTTTTTGCTCTGCCCTGGCACCGGCTGGCTCCTCTTACCAGAAGCTTTTGGTTCTCAGAGGCCTTGCTGCTCCTCGTTGTCGTCCAGGTTGCAGCTTGCAAGTGATGCCCTCAGTTAGCTGCCCTGTTTGTCTGACCACTTGTCTGAACCAGCTGTTCATCTGCTGCCAGCCAGGGTGTGCATTAGAAGGGAGTTGGAGTTAGGAGCAGAGCTAGAAGTTGGACCCCGGCCCTCCTGTCGGGGATGAGGACATCCCAGGTGCTCACATCTTAACTATGGTGTCCAAGTTATCTGTGAGTTCCTGCCTACATCACAGTAGCTAACATCCCATTGGACAAAGCAGGCCGCACGGCCATGCCCAGATTCAACAAGTGGGGCAATAAACTCTGCCCATTACACAGAACGGTGGCCATTTGTAGTTTCTCACTGGGCAGGTAGATTGCCTGCAGCTCCGAAGAATGTGCTTGGCAAAGTGCCAGAGAGCAAACACTTTTCACCCCTGAGGCTGTGTGTTGGTGCTGTGGCAGCTCCATATGAAAGCCAGCAATGCTGAGACCCCAGCTGAGAGATGTGGCTGTGCTCTGGTAGTGTTGTTTGCAAAACAGGTGGCTGGCTGCGTTGGGCTTGTGGGCTTTGGTTTGCTAACCCCTGGCTTAGAGCATCCCTTGTCACCTAAAGTGTAGAACCCATAAAAGAAACACTTGGTCCCTCTTCTGCATGCAGCCCAGCTGTCCTCACACCAACTGGGTCTCCTGAAGTATAATTCAGACACTGACCATCTGTTGGTGTCAGCATCCATGAAGTCAAGGCCCAGGCCTCTCCAGGACTGGCTACACACTGGGGGTCCCCAGGCCACCTGCTCTGCTGACCAACTGGCTACACATCTGGGAGTTCCTACAAGCCCTTGATGACCCATTCACTACGATGACATAGAAGTGAAATAAACTTGCTATATTTGCAATTGTAGCTTTATTTTTGATTGGATTTATTGATTTTTTTGAAAGAGAGATAGAGAGAGAATCATCCACTGGTTCACTCCCAAATGCTCACAGCAGCCAGGGCTGGACCAGGCTAAAGCCAGGAACCAGGAGCTCCATCCAGGTCTCCCCCACATGAGGAACAGCACCTGCTGCTTCTTAACTATGGTGTCCATAGTTAAGAAGTGGACACCATAGTTAAGATGTGAGCACCTGGGATGTCCGCATCCCAGACAGGAGGGCTGGGGTCCAACTTCCAGCTCTGCTCCTGCCTTCCGTTAGCAGGAAGCTGGAATTATAGGCAGTGCTGGGACTTGAACCCAAACATTCGGATATGGGATGTGGGCATTCCAATAGGTGTCTTAACTTCTGCACCAAACACTTGCCCCCGGTTCCAGTTTTATTACAAAGCATACACGTAGGGCAAGGTTCAGGACACCACTCACTGCATCACCCTCTTGGCACATGGGTGGGAGTGCCTGCCAGGGGGCTCCGTTGAGCTGTGGTGCAGACTTTCTGTTGGGGTCTTGTTGTGTTGGCAGCATTGGTTGGTTCACTGCTATGTAACTGGACTCCACGTTCAGGTCCCCTGCTCCCTTCTCCTGAGTCAGGTTGGGGAGAGACTCAGTCCTGTACTCCCTTGGTTATTTTCCTGTTAAATGAGTCCCATCCTGAAGCTCTCTAGGGTCACTACAAGGCTCTCCAGCATCCACTCCCCAGATGGCCACAACACCTGGGGCTGTGCCAGGCTGAAGCCAGGAGCCAGGAGCTTCATCTGGGTCTCCCACGTGGTGGCAGGGACCCAAGCACTTGAGCCATTTTCTCTGCTGCTTTTTCCCAGGCCATTAACAGGGAGCTGTGTTGGAAGTGGAACAGCCAGGATTCAAACTGGTGCCCATATGGGATGCTGGCAACGCAGGCAGTGGCTTTACCTGCTATACCATACTCCTAAAAAACATGCCTACCATTGCGGGGAGGTAGGGAATTCCAAGGGTTTGGAACTCTGTTCAGGAGCCGGTACAAAGACCAGGTGCAGCCATCAGTGGGTGGAGCCCAGGGGTGCCACTCCACATTCTGTAATGATGCACAGGATAGCCTCTCTCCACCACTGATTTGAGTACTTATTGGCCCCAGATCTCAGCAGTGCTGAGGTCAGGAATCCTTGCCTTGGGGGGACAGCAAAAGTCCCATCACTTGGAATCCTACAGAGCATGCCCCTGGCCTTGTGGGAGGCACCACACACACCCTGATCCCTCTCGCTCTCTGCTTCTTCCTCAGCTTGATGTGCACCCCGTGCCTGGGCCCCTGTCCCAAGGTGTGCCACCTGCTAGATGGTGAGAAGACCATCGACTCGGTGACGTCTGCCCAGGAGCTCCGAGGCTGCACCGTCATCAACGGCAGCCTGATCATCAACATCCGAGGAGGCAGTGAGTGCCCTGGGCCAGGATGGGGGGCCTCCTGCTGGGCTGTGCTGCCCGAGGAGGCAGCCCAGTCTGTGCTATGCATGCCCAAGGCTGGGGGGGAGAGCCACGCCCCGGCCCCACCTCCTCTGAGATTCTTATTGTTGGTAGTGGTGGTAGTGGGGCAGCATCAGAGACCAGGGATATTTTGTTTTGTTTTGTTTTGAGTGTATAAGAAACAGAGTTGATGTAGTTCAGCAGTGTTTTGGAGGCTGGAAGTCCAAGATTGGGAGGCCTCTTGTGTTTGGTGCACACACAGGGCTTCCTGGCTATGTCCCAAAGTGAATGGGATTGTCATGGTGATGAGAGCATGACAGACAGGAAGCCAGGGTGATGCAGGGGCCAGGCATATCCTTTTTAAAAAAATTAATAATTGGCTGGTGCCGTGGCTCATTAGGCTAATCCTCCGCCTTGCAGCGCCAGCACACCGGGTTCTAGTCCCGGTCGGGGCGCCGGATTCTGTCCCGGTTGCCCCTCTTCCAGGCCAGCTCTCTGCTGTGGCCAGGGAGTGCAGTGGAGGATGGCCCAAGTGCTTGGGCCCTGCACCCCATGGGAGACCAGGATAAGTACCTGGCTCCTGCCATCGGATCAGCGTGGTGCGCCGGCCGCAGTGCGCCAGCTGCGGCGGCCATTGGAGGGTGAACCAACGGCAAAGGAAGACCTTTCTCTCTGTCTCTCTCTCTCTCTCTCACTGTCCGCTCTGTCAAAAAAAAAAATTAAAAAAAATTAATAATTAATTAACTAATTAATTTGAAAGGCAGAGTTATAGAGAGGGAGAGATAGAGCTCTTCCATCCATTGGTTCTCCCCTCAAGTGGCTGCAATGGCCAGGGCTGGGCCAGGCCTAAGCCAGGAGCCAGGAGCTCCATCTGGGTCTCCCATTTGGGTACAGGACCCCAAGTGTTTGGGTCATCTCCCACTGCTTTCACATTAGCAGTGAGGCTGGATTGGAAGTGGAGCAGCCGGGGCTCGAACCAGTGCCCATGTGGGATGCTGGGACTGCACACAGCAGCTTAACCCACTGTGCCACAGCACTGGCCCCTGGCGTGCCCTTTTGATGATGACAGTCTTGAGAGCAGCAACTGGGGATCCAGGAGAACTACATTAATCCCTTCCTAGACCAGTGTCCCCAGTAACCTACCAGCCTCCCACCAGGCCGTGCCTCTTAAGGGTCCCATCTACCAGCTCCCAAACCTACCAAACAGCTGGTCCCCTGGGGACTGATTCCAACTGCACCCAGACCTTAGCATTCCACCCTAAGTTCCTGTCTGTCTCATAGTCATGCAAATTGCAGTTACTCCGTCCGCAGTCGTCCCAGTGTCTTAACTCATTCCAGCATCACTCAAAAGTCCAAAGTCTCATCTGAGACTCCAGACAAATGCTTTTCAGCTGTGAGCCTGGAAAATCAGAACTCAAGTTATGTACCTCCAAGGTACAGCGGAGAGCACCTATTCCTAAGGAATGTGTGTTTTTAAAATTTATTTATTTGAAAGGTAGGAAGAGAAGGAAAGAGACACAGAGAGAGATCTTCCATCCACTGCTTCACTCTCCAAATGCCTGCAGTAGCTGGGGCAGGGCCAGGCTAAAGTCAGCAGCTAGGAACTCCATCGGGGTCTCCCACATGGATGGCAGGGACCCAAGTACTTGAGCCCTCAGTGCTGCCTCTGGGGGTTCATATTAGCAGGGAGCTCGGTCAGAAGCAGAGCCAGGGCGGGAAGCAGGCATTGCAGTGTGGGAGGTGGGTGACCCAAGCAGTGTCTTGACCACAGCATGGAACACCTGCCCCAGGAGTCTGCATTTTGAACAAGCAGGCAGCAGGCCCCCTTGCAGATGTGGGGACCGTGGGTGCAGAAATCCCATCTTAGACAAAAAGGCATTCTTTGGTTTATCATTCAGCAGGCACTTACTACTGAGTCTTCACACTGGCAAAGCCCCTGACACGATGCTCTTACAAGCCAGCACGTCCATGTGTACGCTGACCTCGGCTGTGGTCTCTGCTAGGAAGGAAAGCAGAGCAAGTCCTTGGGTGGAATATAAGGGGCCAGCATTTTTTTAAAAGATTTATTAGATTTATTTTATTTATTTTTATTTGAAATACAGAGTTACAGAGAGAGGTAGAGACAGAGAGAGAGGTCTTCCATCTGCTGGTTCCCTCCCCAGATGGCTGCAATGGCTGGAGATGCGCCGATCCGAAGCCAGAAGCCAGGAGCTTCTTCCGGATCTCCCACATGGGTGCAGGGGCCCAAGGACCTGGGCCATCTTCTACTGCTTTCCCAGGCCACAGCAGAGAGCTGGATTGGAAGAGGAGCAGCCGGGACTAGAACCGGCGCCCATATGGGATGCTGGTGCTTCAGGCCAGGGCTTTAAACCCCTGCACTGCAGTGCCGGCCCTGCATTTTTGTTTTTATATATAAAGCACCTTATAGCAAAAGTACAACTGTCTCTCATTGTCCATGAGGATTGTCCTGGACCTGCTCTGAGACTGAAATCTGTGGCTACTCTGGTCCCTTATGTAAAAATAGGAGGGTAGTATTCCCGCAGAGCCCCCAGAATCCTCCTGTGGACTTTAAGTCACCTCTAGATGACTCGTGACACCAGTGCAGCGTCAGTGCTACGTGCATTGTCGTGTTGCTGTACTGTGCAAGAAACAGTGCGCACGGGTCCCGTCTGGAGGCAGCTTCTTCGCCTGAGTGTTTTCCATCTGCAGTTGGTTGAGTGTGTGGATTTGGAAGCTGTGAATGTAGAAGCCTGAGTGCATTCAGCTTTTCAGGCTGGCTCATTGCGGTCCTAACCGCTCAGCTCTGCAGTTGCAACAGGAAAACAGCCGTGGACACGCGCCAGCAAACTGGTCTGGCGCTGCTCCAGTCAAATGTTCCTTGCACAACTGGCTGTATTTGGTCACTGGGCTAGAGTTTGTCAACCTCTGAAGTATAGAATAAAGGAGGTTGTTTTTTTATTTAGTTTTTGTTGTTGTTGTTATTTTTAAAGATTTATTTATTTGAAAAGCAGAGTGAACAGAGAGAGGGAAAGGCAGACAGAGACAGGGAGAGACATCTTCGGTCCTCTGGTTCGCTCCCCAGATGGCTACAATGGCCAAGGCTGAGCCAGGCTGAAGCCAGGATCCTGGAACTCCATCTGGGTCTCCCATGTGGATGGCAGGGCCCAATTACTCAGGCCGTCTTCCTCTGCTTTCCCAGGTGCATTAGCAAGGAGCTGGACCAGAAGTGGAGCAGCTGGGACCTGACCCAGTGCTCACAAGGGATGCCAGTATCACGGGTGGCATCCTAACCCACTGTACCACAAAACTAGCCCCCTCCCCTTTTTGCTAAAGATTTGTTTGGTTATTTTACACTATTTATTTATGTGAAAGGCAGAGTGTCAGAGAAGGAGAGAAGGGGTTGTTATTTTAGAGCAGTTTCTGGTCTGGGAGGAAAGCTTTTAGGTGGGGGTGGAGCAAGCCAAGGAGATATATGAGGGAATAACATTCTGGGCAAAGGCCCCAGGACAGCAGTATGCTTGGCCCACTTCAGGAGGCATTGAGACATTGGGTCGTCTTCCAAGCTTCACGGGCACTGAGCAGAGTGTGTTGAAATCACTTGCAGCCCGTTGGCGAGCCCGTCACCATGGGGAATCATGGGAGGATGAAAATATTTCTATAGAAACTCACGGAACATTCTCTCCTCTCCATAGATAACCTGGCGGCTGAGCTCGAGGCCAACCTCGGCCTCATTGAAGAGATTTCAGGGTACCTGAAAATCCGCCGATCCTACGCTCTGGTGTCACTTTCCTTCTTCCGGAAGTTACGTCTGATTCGAGGGGAGACCTTGGAGATTGGGTATGTGGGCCCGATCCTGGGTGTGGAGCTCAGATGTTAATGGCATTGTCCTTTTTTTTTTCCTAAGACCCTCCAAAATGCCCATCTTTTTGGACAAAAAGTCCCTGGCAAAACCTGGGTGGGATGGGTCTTGTCTTAGAAACTCCAAAACGTGGAATTTGCGATGTGGTCATTTTTGGAAACTGGAGAGCTTTGATGCTCTCCCAGGTACTGGTGCTGGAGGCAGCTCAACAGGGACATCCCTCATGGTGTGCAGACCTAGTGGTTGCTTGCATCAGGCCCTTTCTTCCTCCTGATCCGATATAGAATGTACCTGCCCCTTGTTGAGATGCTTACGTGCTGATGGCTCAGTAATTAAAGTGCAGGTATAGTCACTGAGCTGATAGAAAACCTGCAGTCTATCAGGGAAGGTTGCATGTTCTTGGTCTTGGTCTGATGTCTGATATACGAGAGGCTTCGTCTCATTTCTGCTCGGCAGCTAGTTCTTGTCTCCTGTTGACCAAAGCATGCTACTTTGCTGTTCCCTGGACCGGCTCAGGTGCCTCTGGGGTCTTCAGTATGCCCAGTCACGTGCCATCACGGTCTTAGCGTCCCTCTCTCCTCCCTTTTAGACTAAGCTCAGTGATGTGTTTGGCCGCACACAGCAGCGAGCAGAAGCATAGCAGCAGGTGGAAGAGTGACTTGTAGCAAGTCATCTGTGAAGAATTCTTGAGCTAAAATCTCTTCACCCTCGAGCAATTCAACTAATCTTACAGGGATAAGCTCATTATAATGGAATGTATAATAGAAACTAGAAAAAAAAAAAGTCAGCCGACAGTTGAAAGGTTTTGGTGCCTGCATTTGAGCATGAGACTATTTGATTTTTCTTGTCTTCTGTGTCTGACAGTCCGTTTAGTATCTTAATGATTTTGCCTCATATCTTTGATAGCTGTTGTGTGAAAGAGAGAATGCCATTAGAGTGGCAACCGTCTATTCCTTTGTGTAAAGATTTTTTTCTCTGAATGTAGTTTTATGGCATCTGTTGAATAAAATCACTAAGATGAAAAGAAAAAAGACTGAACTCGGATACCTTCTCAGCCATGAAAGCCTGGTCCTCCCCACTCAACAGTTATTTATTGTGTAACAAGCAAGTGGGCGGGAGTGCGGGTGCAGGACTGAATGAGTTCAACTCCGGGCTTGGGTCTGCCATCCTGGAGGCCACCACTGGACGACCAGGTGTGTGTGTTTTCCCATAGAAACTACTCCTTCTACGCCTTGGACAACCAGAACCTGAGGCAGCTCTGGGACTGGAGCAAACACAACCTCACCATCTCTCAGGGGAAGCTCTTCTTCCACTACAACCCCAAACTCTGCTTGTCAGAGATTCACAAGATGGAAGAAGTCTCCGGAACCAAGGGGCGCCAGGAGAGGAACGACATCGCCCTGAAAACCAACGGGGACCAGGCTTCCTGTAAGTGGTCAGCCACTGACCAGAGAACATGGCTGCCCTCCCTCGCCCACCACACTGCCCCCTAGTGAGCCTACTGAGGGCAGCTTTGCTTGTCTGTGTGACTACTGCACTAAATACAGTGCCTGATACTGGATCATGCTTGTAAGCATTGCATAAATGATCGGATGAATGAGTGACAGCTCCTTTTATATAAGGGTGCCTCAAAAAGTTTGTGGAATAGTGGAATTAAAAGAGAAGTTTATTTGGATACAAAACATTTTCACATCTGTGCAGTTGTTTTTTTTTTTTTTTTTTTCATCAGATGTACTTTTCATGAACTTTCTGAAGGCCCTCATAGGCATGGATTATATTTTATTTTTTTTTACAGCCAAATAAACCTCTATTTTTATTCTGTTGTCCATGAACTTTTCTTAAAATTCATTTGAGAGGCAGGAAGAGAGAGAGAGACAGAGACAGAAAGCTCCCATTCATTGATTCACACCTGAAATGCCTAGGAGTTAGAAATTCCATCCAGGTCTCTCACGTGGATGTCAGGGACCCAGGCACCTGAGCCATCCCTGCTGCCTCCCAGGGTGTGCATTAGGAGGAAGCTGGAGTCAGGAGCAGGGTTGGGGCTTGAACCCAGGCACTCTGACAAGGAATGTGGGCCTCTCAGGTTGCATCTTAACGAGTGACCCGAATGCTTGCCCTGTCCCTAGACCTATTTTTCAGGCCTGGTGCCCGTGCCAGGAGGTTCGGAGTTGAATAGCATGCGTGTGTCATTCTGAGTCCTCGGGGATGGAGATAGAAGCGCAGGGATCATATTGAGGGCACATGCCCTTGAAGTATGGTGGGGAGGGGAGTGGAGGTGGAGGAGCAGCAGATGGGGAGGACCTGATGACCTCTGGGCAAGAGAGGGAAGGAGAGAGGCCCAGACAGGGAGTTCCTCAGACAGCAGATCCTTCCTGTGCCCAAGAGTCTTGGTCAAGCCCAGGGGGACTCAAGGCAGTCTCTTGTCTACAGAGGAGTCCCACGTTGGATAGGACCAATCTGGAGCCCTGGTGAGCTCGGGCGCAGATGGGGGCTGTCCTGGGAGGGCCAGGCTTGGCTCAGGTGCCACAGTAGGTCCCTTGGTTGCTGTAGATAGAGGCTGTGTGCTGACTGCATGCTTCTGGCGGCTTCTGAGCAAGCTGCTGGGGCTTCGGCTCCTTGGCTCCCGGCTCCCCAGGCAGAAAGTGGTCCCAGGAGAGAGTTGCCCAGCTTTGTCTTCGCAGGGTTTCGTGGTCTGTAAGCCCCCTGCTAGGGGCTTCCAGAAGCCCAGGGGACAGATGGACCTGGAGAAGTTCACGGTGGTGTAACAAGTGTTTGAAATCCACGCGTGCCTTTTTTCCACAGCATGTGTTTTCCATGAACTTTATGGAGCCCCTCACTATGCGTGGATTTCAATTTTGCTTTTACATAGAATAAACTTACTTTTAAATGTCGTTTTCCCACGGATCCTTTGCAGGATGTCTGTGCACGCCTCTGGGGCGTGTTTATTTGCACACAAGCCGCATCTGCTGCTGTGTCAGGCTCGCAAGCCTGTGTGCAAAACAAACTCATACTGGAAAATCCCACCCTCGGTACCGAGGGGCAGCCAGCCTCTGTGGGCTGGCGTGGGTGCTTTAGGCAGTGGAGTAGCTGGCCAGTCGATGGACTGGTTTGTATGGGGAGCAGGTGGCATGACTGGGCCTTGCTTTCCAGCAGCAGCCTTTCGCTGGGTGATCACACCCAGAGGGGCAGGTGGGGCTGAGACCTGAGAGGCAGGTGGGGAGCAGTGTGCTTCCATCCGTTCTCACACCCTCTCCAGGAAACATGGAGTCATACATGTTTTGGTCTGCAACTATTCAATGCTGACGTTGCCTGTGGTGTGCCTTTGTTCTACTTTTCCAGGTGAAAACGAGCTGCTTAAGTTTTCTTCCATTCGGACAACGTTCGACAAGATCTTGCTGAGATGGGAGCCCTACTGGCCCCCCGACTTCCGAGACCTCTTGGGGTTCATGCTTTTTTACAAAGAGGCGTAAGTAGAAAGATAAAGAGGGGTCTGGTGGGAAGATGGATCATAGCCGTCTGCCTCCTGGTATAAACACCCTAGGGTTCTCTGCAGGGTCTCACCCATCTGTGTTGTGTCCGTATGTAGGCAGTAGCGCCCCCTTGTGTCAAAAGCCTGAGGTGGACACAGACTGAGTGTCCTGCAGCTCTAGATGAACCAAGTTCCTTGGGCGGTGTACATTTTCCCCTCGCACGGCCGCCTCACCCAACATCCTCAGCTGCCAACAGCTCGGTCTGCTGAGAAGATGTTTTTAAATATTCATTTTTAATATTTTCCCAACTTTCACAAAAGTGGCGGACAACTAGACATCCAGTTTCTCGGTTTAACTGTTGCTCAGTGCACAGCCGAACTGAGGTTGTTCGTCCGCCGTCACCACTGTTCAGTCCCCGCCCCGTTCTCGTGCTCCCACACTGCAGCCCTGTGCTTACAGGTAGATGGTGTGCAGTGCCTTTGAGTGTGTGGCTGTGCTGAGATCTCCAGAGCAGGTAGTGGAGGTGGGCGTGGATCGGCGTTCACAATAGCTGTAGTCCTCAACTTTCATCACTGTGATAAAGTGTCAGAGACAGCCCAGCTGCATGAAGGACAGAGGTTCCCTTTGGCTTACGGTTCTGGAGCTTCGCAGTCCCAGATCGGTTTGGCCTCCTTTTTGCTGGCAGAGTCCCGAGGAGGGGGCACAGCGCCACACAGTGAGAGACAGGGATCGTGTGTGGTCTGTGTCCTTCCACAGCCACCACAAGTTGGTCATGGGGGCTCCATCCTCCCAACCTACTTCAGCCCACTTGCTTCCATAAGGGCCCACTTGTAAACGTCAGAACTGGATTTCGTTTCTACCCTGGGAGTGCTGTGAACATAAAATCTGGCAGACTCAGCTGCGTGAGTTCAGGGGCCAGATCATATTTTAAGCATCACATAGCTCCGTCTCTCAGCATGAGAACTTTACACACGTCCGCTCATGGAATCTTGACAGAAACTCATGAGCTGGTTACTGGTGTTACATGTGCTTCTCAACTTAGGATGCGTCCTAGTAACCCAATGGAAATGAAGAATATTGGAAGTTACAAAATGGTTCGAACCTACCTAACCTGAACATTCTAGCTTAGCAACACAACACTCTATAGAACATTCTAGCTACGTGACACGAAACACCACAGAACATTCTAGCTGAGTGACATGATACATACTACAGAACATTCTAGGTTAGTGACACAGAATACTACAGAACATTCTAGGTTAGTGACACGGAACACTACAGAACATCCTAGTTGAGCGACATAGCACACTACAGAACATTCCAGCTAAGTGACATGGCACAGTACAGATCATTCTAGCTCAGCGACACACTACAGAGGGTCAGTTTCCTGGGTGACTGTAGGGCTGAATGCCGCCGCCCAGCATCACAGTAAAGGCTCCTACCCCATAGCACCAGCCTGGGAGATCAAAATCCAAAACCTGAATTATAATTTCCACTGAATGAATACTGTTTTCACACCATCATAAAGCTGGGATATTGTTAGTTGAACCATCGTAAGTCAACACCGGCATCATCATCATTAGTTTATAATTGAGATGTCAGGGTTGGAGGTCCCTTGCCTCTGGTTGTTTCCTGTCCTGTTTTTCTCTGTATGGGTAAGACACAACCTTGTGGGATGTCACCTCCCCAGGCCCCATCTCCAGGATGCTCAGGGTAACAGTTGCACCATGGTCACCGCCTTTCCCTGTGCTGTCTCTAAAGCCCCTATCAGAACGTGACGGAGTTCGATGGGCAGGACGCGTGTGGCTCCAACAGCTGGACCGTGGTAGACATCGACCCGCCCCTGAGATCCAATGACCCCAAGGCTCAGAACCACCCCGGGTGGCTGATGCGCGGCCTCAAGCCCTGGACCCAGTATGCCATCTTCGTGAAGACATTGGTCACCTTCTCTGATGAGCGCCGGACCTATGGAGCCAAGAGTGACATCATTTATGTCCAGACGGATGCTACCAGTATGTGTTTGCTGTCGGCATGGCTGTGCTCACAGTTGGACATCTTGCCTTGGACAGGCTGATGTGGTGTCGTGCGCAGTTTGCTTTTGCATGGTTCATGGCTTCTGAAGGAACCAAGTGCTGAGAAATGGAGTTGGGAGCAGCAGACCCCCAAGAGCATAGCTAGCCATGCCCACCCCACCCCACCTGCAGTGTCCTTTTCCACCGTGTCAAGTGTTTTTTTTTTTTTTAAGATTTATTTATTTATTTGAAAGAGTTAGAGAGAGAGAGATAGAGAGAGAGGTCTTCCATCCGCTGGTTCACTCCCCAGTTGGCTGCAATGGCCAGAGCTGTGCCGTTCCAAAACCAGAAGCCAGGAGCTTCTTCCGGGTCTCTCATGTGGGTGCAGGGGCCCAAGGACTTGGGCCATCCTCTACTGTCCTCCTAGGCCACAGCAGAGAGTTGGATCGGAAGTGGAGCAGCTGGGTCTTGAACCGGTGCCCATGTGGGATGCTGGCGCTTCAGGCCAGGGTGTTAACCTGTTACGCCACAGCGCTGGCCCGTCAATTTTTTTTTCTTTTCTTTTTTTTTTTTAAGATTTATTTTATTTAGGAAGCTCCAAAAATAAACGGTTCTTAACTTTTTTAAAAAAATTATTTTTATTTGGAAATCAGTGACAGAAAGAAGGAGAGACAGTGAGAGAGAAATCTTCCACCCACTGGTTCATTCCTCAAATGACTGCTGGGGCTGTACCAGGCTGAAGCCAGGGGCCAGGAGCTTCTTCTATGTCTCCCTCGTGGCTGACAAGGGCCCAAGCACTTGGGCCATCTTTTGCTGCTTTCTCCGGGTGCATTAACAAGGAGCTAGATTGGAAATGGAGCAGCTGGAACTTGAACTGGCTCCCACATGGGACGACGGCGTTGCAAGAGGCAGCTTAACCTGCTGCATTACAACGCTGGCTCCTGTTCATAAACTTTAAGTGACTTTTCTGACAGCTTATTGTTATAACTGCTGTATTTCAAAGATTTATTTATTTATTTAAAACGCAGAGTGACAGGAAGAGGAAGAGGGAGAAAGAGAGACAGAGATCTTCCTTCCTCTGGCTCACTCCCCCAAATGGCTACAACTAGAAGCAAGGAGGCAGGAACTCCTTCTGGGTCTCCCGCATGGGTGAGGGGCCCAAGTACTTGGGCAGTCTTCTACTGCCTTCCCAGGTGCATTGGCAGGGAGCTGGATCAGAACCAGGGCAACAAGGACATGAGCTGACTCTGATGTGGGCTGCCTGTGTTGCCATCAGTGACTTAACCACTCTGCCATAGCACTGGCCCCAGGAAGGTTTACTATTAGAACATTTTTTTTTTCCAATTTAAGAGAGAGAGAGGGAGAGTATGTGCCAGACAGTCAGATGAGAGAGCTGTCATCTCTTGGGTCAGGCTCCAAACAATGGCCCGGGGCTGGGTCAGGTTGAAGTCAGGAACCAGAAACTCCATCTGGGTGTCCCACATGGATGGCAGGGGCCCAAGGACTTGAGTCATCACCTGCTGCCTCCCAGGGTGTGTACCAGCAGGAAGCTGGAGTCAGGAGCTGGAGCTGGTACTCCAACGAGCATCTTAACTGCCAGGCTAAATGCCTCCCCTGCTCGTATTTCTCCACCTTGTGTGCCCCTCCCCTCCCCCCTTCACCCCACACCTTGTACCCTGCACCCTGCACCTTCCTCATAGCGCACCCCTTTCTTTTCTCCTTTGCAGATCCTTCTGTCCCCCTGGATCCGATTTCGGTTTCTAACTCCTCCTCCCAGATTCTTTTGAAGTGGAAACCTCCCTCGGACCCCAATGGCAACATCACACACTACCTGGTTTTCTGGGAGAGACAGGAGGAGGACAGAGAGCTCTACGAGTTGGATTATTGCCTCAAAGGTGAGTGCAGTGCCGGCGGGGGCAGGCCTCACTTTGCTCCACTTTCAGGGAACAGTCTTTCTTCCTGTTTCCCGGTGAGTGCACACGTGCACGTGCACACGCTCCGCTCTGTCCTGTATGAAAACACACACATTAACGTGGGTTCATGCATGGGAGACCAGGAGGAGGCACCTGGCTCCTGGCTTCAGAGCAGCGCAGCGTGCTGGCCGTAGTGGCCATTTGGGGGGTGAACCAAGGAAAAGGAAGACCTTTCTCTTTGTCTCTGTCTCTCTCACTGTCTAACTCTGCCTGTCAAAAGTAAATAAAAATAAAGTGGGTTTATTGGGCCTGGAATTGTGGTGCAGTGGGTTTATTAGGACTGGCATTGTGGTGCAGTGTGTTAAGCCACTGCCTGCAGTGCCAGCATCCCAGATAAGCACCACTTTGAGTCTCTGCCTCCCATGTGGGAGACTTGGATGGAGTTCCAGGCCCCTGGCTTCAGTCTGACCCAGCCCTGGCTGTTGTGGTCATTTGAACAATAAACCAATGGATGGAAGCTCTCCCTCTTTCTAACTGAGAGAGATCTTCCATCTGCTGGTTCACTCCCTAAATGCCCACAATAGCTGGAATTGGGCCAGAATAAAACCAGGAGTGGGGAACTCCATCCAGGTCTCCCATGTGGGTGGCAGGAACCCAGCGACTTGAGCCCTCACTGCTGCCTCCCAGGGTCTGCATTTGCAGGGAGCTGGAGTCAGGAGTGGGAGCCAGGACTCAGACCCAGGGGCGTGTCTTCCCTGCTGGGCTAAGCGCCCACTCCATACACACGATTTCCACACGTCCTTTCACAGTAATGTACCCTGGAGACTTGTGTCAGAAGCAGATGGAGTCAGGGCAGCATGTCGATGGTTTGGTCAAGGACTGGCCACAGGTGTACACAAGTCGTCTGGTGAGATTGTCACCTGGTGGTGACGTAGCCACTGGAGTCCCCTAGCCACGCTGTTACTGAACTATAGCCCTCTTCTTAGACAACACGTACTATCTCTCAGGCTTGATGCCATTCCCTTCTGGAATTCTCTCCCCCATCCTGTTTTTCGTACTGCGCTCCTCCCTCTCAATGCTGTAAGACCCACACACGATTCTGGTGCAGGTCTGGCCCCACCCCTGAGCGTGTTGAGAGAAGGTTTTTGACTCTGCCCGAACCCTACGGTTTTAAGTCTGAGACAGCAAGAAGCAGTTGTCTCTCCCTGCTCCCATGCTTGCTCTCTCTCTTTTTTTTTTTTTTTAAAAAGATTTATTTGTTATTAAGGCAGAGCTATACAGAGCAAGGGGAACACACAAACACACCACAGATTTCCCATCCACTGCTTCGTTCCTCAGGTGCCCATGACAGCCAGAGCTGGGCCAGACTGAAGCCAGGATCCAGGGACCCAGGTCCTTGGGCCGTCTTCCACTGCTTTCAATTAAAGGCTTATACCAATGACAATTAAAATTATTTTTTTTTTATTTGAGAGGTGGAGAGGGGAGAGACAGAGATGGAGATGGATCTTCCATTCACTGGTTCACTCCCCAAGTGCTGTAACACTCGGGGCTGGGGCAGTTGAAGCCAGGAGCCAGGAACTCAGTCTGGGTCTCCCACATGGGTGACAGGTGCTCAAGTCCATGAGCTTCACATGCTGTCTTCCAGGGTGCACATTAGCGGGCAGCTGGGTCAGGAGCAGAGACAGGATTCCAACCCATTCCAAGCCAACCGCTTAGATGCGGGAGGCAGGTGTCCCAGGTGGCAGCGTCACTGCTGTGCCAAGCACCCACCTCAGCAGCTTAAGTTTTGAGTCTTCAATCCTGTTTACATAATGAGCTTCCATCCATCTAGGAAAAAAAAAAAAAAGGAAAAATACGAGTTAGAAGCCTTAAACTAGTTTGTACATCTGAGTTTAAAGTTATTTAAAAACTGCCATTATTCTTTATAGACACAGAATAATTGTGTGTAGTTATGGGGCACAATGTAGGGTTTCACTACATGTATGCGGTGTGTCCCTGATCAGCTTGGGTGGCTACAATTAGCATATCTGTCACCTCTCACGGGGGAGGGGAGGTCATTTCTTTGTGATAGGAATGTCCCAGATTCTCACAATGGTGGTTACCAGAGGCTGGGAAGGTGGGTACAAGGTTACAGATGGGAGGGATACATTCTGGGGTTCACTTGCCTGGCAGGGTGAGGATACTAAAGAGATTTTTTGTGTATTTCCAAATAGCTGAAACTGGGGTCTAGAAACTCCCAGCAAACCAGACAAGCAGAAATCTCCTTTTTCCTTTAGTTGTTTGTATTTTTTTTTTTTTTTGACAGGCAGAGTGGACAGTGAGAGAGAGAGACAGAGAGAAAGGTCTTCCTTTGCCGTTGGTTCACCCTCCAATGGCCACTGTGGCTGGCGCGCTGCGGCTGGCGCACCGCGCTGATCCGAAGCCAGGAGCCAGGTGCTTCTCCTGGTCTCCCATGCAGGTGCAGGGCCCAAGCACTTGGGCCATCCTCCACTGAACTCCCTGGCCACAGCAGAGAGCTGGCCTGGAAGAGGGGCAACTGGGACAGAATCCGGTGCCCCGACCGGGACTAGAACCTGGTGTGCCAGCGCCGCAGGCAGAGGATTAGCCTATTGAGCTGCAGTGTCGGCTTGTATTTTTTTTGTAAAGATTTATTTTATTTATTTGAAAGGCAGAGTGAAAGAGAGAAGGAGAGAGAAAGAGAGATCTTCTATCTGCTGATTCTCTCCCCACATGCCCACAATGGCCAGGGCTGGGCCAGGCTGAAGCCAGGAGCCTGGAACTCCATCCTGGTCTCCCACGTGAGCGAGGGGCCCAAGTGCTTGGTCCTTCGTCCACTGCCTTCCGAGGCACATGAGCAGGGAGCTGGATTAGAAGTGGAGCAGCCGGGCCTTGCTGGTGTCACAGTTGGCTGCTTCTTTAGCTGTGCCACAATCCCAGCCCCCTTTTTGTATTCTTTAAGGTGGGGAAGATACTACAAAAGGTTCATGGAGTAAAGGAGTTAAAAAGATAAGTTTTGTTTGATGCCAACAGTTTTTGAAATCCTTGCATAGTTTTTTTCCTCGTAACACCTGAATTTTTTAAACATGCATGGATTGCAGAATGTTCTGTGCTCCCGGAATTTTGCCTTTTAATTCTATTTTCCATGAATGGTTTAAAGGACCCTTGTAGCTAACGCCAGGTTTTCTAAACACGAACCCCACCAGGGAAGTGCAAGTCACCAGTATTCCTCTCTCTCTAATTGGCTTGCTGCTCTACTCCGTTCTCTGGAGAGATTTTTCAGTTAGTTGAAGCCTCTGCCCGTGACCTCAGCGGACAGTGCCGAGGGCCACTGGTGCCATGTGGCCAGGGCCGGGAGCCCCAGGGCTGCTTGTGGCTCAGCCCCGGCCGGCTGCCCAATCTGGGCCAGGTCTCCAGGCAGCGAGTCACTGTCTACCTCCTTTTCGGGAGAAGCGGCTGGAGGACAGATAATCTCTGGGCGCTGTCAGGGCTCTAAGATCATGTGCTATATGTGTGCTGTGACATCATCCCCGCCCGAGCCCTGGCTTGCAAACGTGATTTATCTCCTCTCCTGCTTTATATAACTCCCAAGCATGCCCAGCCGCTGGCCCGGCTCCCAGCTCCTGGCCCTGTGCTGGAACCAGCAATGCCAGAGCTCACCCTGCCCCTCCCCGCCTTGTTGTTTTAAAGAGCAACAACTTCTATTCTGAAAGTCTAAATCTGTAATTACCAAATGACAGGATTGAACATGATTTTATTTGCGAGGATCACAGAGTTTTACCAGTGGGACTCCACTCCTAGGAGGTCCCTGGAATAGTCAGATCCACAGAGGCAGGAAGTAGAATGGGGGGTGGTGCCAGGGGCTGGAGGAGGGGGCTGGGGAGCGAGTGCCTCCTGGGGACAGAGCTTCAGTTTTGCAAGATGAGAGACTGAAGTTTTGGTGGTGAGGGCTGCATAACTGTGAATGTGCTTAATGCCACCAAGCCGTGTCCTGGAAAATGGTGAAAATGTTAAATTTTTTTCCCCCAGAAACCTTTTATTTAAGGTACATAAAATTCATGCATTTCATAAATACAACTTTAGGAACATAGTGATTCTTTCCACCCTACCCACCCTCCCACCCACACTCCCACGCTTCCTCCTCCTCCCTCTCCTATTCCCATTCTTATTTTTTATTAAGATCTGTTTTCAATTAACTTTATACATACACATAAGATTAACTCTATACTAGATAAAGAGTTCAACAAATAGTATGAAAAAAAAAACTGTTCCTCAACAGTTGAGACAAGAAAATGTTAATTTTCATGTGATGCTTATTTTGATGACTTAAAACACACACACACACACACACACACACACTAAATAAACACTAAATAAGCTATCATCAGCAGTGCTTCATATTAGTATCATTACTGTGGTTTTTTTAAAAAAATTATTGTAAAAATATAATTGGCACAAAATGTATCATTGTAACCATGATTTATTTATTTAAAGATTTTATTTATTTGAAAGGGAGTGATGAAAGAGAGAGAGAGAGGAAGAGAGACAGATTTTCCATCTGCTGGTTTACTCCCGAAATGGCCACAATGGCCAGGGCTGGGTCAGGCCAAAGCCAGGAGCCTGCAGCTCCATATGGGTCTTCCACGTGGGTGGCAGGGGCCCAGGTCCTTGGGTCATTATCTTCTGCCTCCCAGGGTACACATGAGCAGAGAGCTGGACTGGAAGCAGAACAGCCAGGACTCCATCCCAACACTCCAGTATGGGATGCTGGCATCACCATGGACAGCTGCGCCACAGCACCAGCCCCCGTTTTAAAATTGCTTTTAGGTTTACAGTTCAGTGGCATAAAGCACACTCAGGATGTCGTGCAACCATCCTCACTGTCCACCTGCAGAGCTTTCTCATCTTCCTAACCCGGAACTCTGTCCCCATTCAACAACCCCAGCCACCTCCCCTGGCACCCCCCTCTACTTCCGGTCTCTGTGGATCTGATGACTCCAGGGACCTCTCTGTGCTCCTACTTTGTGTGTGTGTGTGTGTGTGTGTGTTAAAGATTTACACAGAGGAGAGGCAGAGAGGCAGAGAGAGGGAGAGAGAGAGAGAGAGAGAGAGAGAGGTCTTCCATCCGATGGTTCCACTCCCCAGTTGGCTGCAATGGCTGGAGCTGCACTGATCCGAAGCCAGGAGCCAGGAGCTTCTTCTGGGTCTCCCACATGGGTGCAAGGACTTGGGCCATATTCTACTGCTTTCCCAGGCCATAGCAGAGAGCTGGATCAGAAGTGGAACAGCTGGGACTAGAACTGGTTGCCCATATGGGATGCCGGCGCTTCAGGCCAGGGTGTTAACCTGCTGTGCCACAGTGCCAGCCCCGTGTGCTTCTACTTTTAAAGTCTCAGAAAAACCATGGCATTCCCAATTTTGTGCTGTGGCTGCTGGAAAGAGGTACTGGGAGTCAGGAACGAACCTGTGCCCAAGCATACACCCCACCCCACCCCCCAGAGAAATGCCGGGAGCTCCCCGACTGTGGAAATCCTACAGTTTTATTCTCTTTATCATAGGTTACTGGCCCTCTTCACGGTTAACTCAGCCAGACCTGCCCATGTGTGTTCATAAACGTGGGAAGTACTTCTAAGAGGGGCTTTGTGGCACAGCCGGTTAAGCTGCTGTCTGCAGTGCTGGCATCCCATATGGACTCCAGTTCAAGTCCCGGCTGCTTCACTTTTCATCCAGTTCTCTACTAATGTAACTGGGAAGGCACTGGAAGATGCCAAGCACTGGAAGTGCTTGGGCCCCTGTACCCATATGGGAGACCAGGATGGAGTCACTGGCTCTTGGCTTCAGCCCAGCCCAGGCTTGCCTGTTGTCAGGGAGTGAACCAGTGGATGGGAAATATTCTCTATCTGACTCCTTCCCTCTCTCCCTACCTTCCTCTCTCTCTCTCTCTCTCTCTCTCTCTCTGAAATAAGTAAAATAAATTTTAGAGATGGGTGAGTTGGCACAAGTTGGCACTTGGGATGCCCATATCCCACATCCGAGGGCCTAGGTTTGAGTCCTGGCCCCTGCACTTCCTATCTACCTTTGAGCTAATGCACACCCTGGGAGGCAGCAGGTGCTTGGGCCCCTGCCATCTATGTGAGAAAGCCTGATGGAGATCCTTGCTCCTGGCTTCAGTCGGGCCCAGTCCTGGCTGTTGAGGCCATTTGGGGAGTGAATCAGTGGGTGGAAGATATTCTCCCTCTCCCCCCGACCCCCAGTCTCTCTGTTACTCTGTCTTTCAAATAAAAATAAATACACCTTTTTATTTTTTTTTAGAAGTATTTCTGAGAGCCTCTCGCTGGCTTTTCAAGCTGTACTTGAGTTTGTGAGTGGCTGCTTACCCTTGGCAGGGAAGTCCTTGACACACTTCTTTTGAGTTTGTTGTCCATGTCTGAGCATAAAGAGTGCAGGAAGGAAGAAGAGAACTTCCTGTGCTCAGCAGATACCAGCAGGCACCAGGCTGAGAGGCTGGTGGCAGGAGAGGTGGATCTCTGCGGATGTTTGTGGCTGTGGCCTGTAAGATTGATGTTGGTTTTCACAGCTGCACAGTGTAGGGTGCAGCTGCCTCTGGGCTTGAGCTCAACATCTATATGTTAATTTAAATATTTATTTTATTTGAAAGGCAGAGCGACAGAGAAGGAAAGATCCCCCATCTACTGGTTTAATCCCCAAATGCTGGCAACAGCCAGGGCTGGGTCAGACCAAAGCCAGGAAGCAGGAACTCCAACCAGCATCTCCCACATGGGTGGCAGGGGCCCAAGCACTTGGGCCATCTTCCACTGCTTTCCGAGATGTATTCACAGGGAGCTGGATCAGAAGTGGAGCTACGGGGACTTGAACTGGTGCCCACCTGGGATGCCGGTGTTGCAGGTGGCCGCTTAACCCAAGAACTTATGCCATCACTACTGCCTCCCAGGGCGTGTATCAGCAGGGAGCTGGCGTCAGGAGCCGGAGCTGGGACTTGAACCCAGGCACTCCAATGTGGGACGTGGTGTCTTCAACACTAGGCCATACAACCCCTCCCCGCCCCTGCACCTGGGCTTTGACCCTAGGGGTCATGGCCAGCCATGGACTTAAAAAACAGTTTTAGTTTTCATGACCACCATCTGCAGAAGTTATCTTGTTTTCTTTTCCCTTCTCTTGGCTTACTCGAGAGGTTCCTGCCTCCAGCATCTCGTCACGGGTCTCACTTCAGCCTTGGGCCAGGCAGTTCACTGGGGCCGGGTGGTCCTGTACCTTGTGGGGTGTGAGCTGCATCCTCGTCCTCCAGCATGAGCTGCCAGGGGCAAGCCCAGCCCAGTTGTGACCCCTTTGTCATTCCCAGACACTGGCTGGCACTCCTTGGGCTGCACACTCCTTCCCTGGCCCCAGCAGAGAACCAGCGAGCAAGTCCCACTTGTGGATTCCTGAATGGATGCCCTGCACTCCCAGTTGCAATTCTCTTCTCCTCTCGGTTGATTTATTCGTTCATCTGTGACTGGGGCTGCCTATTCCTCTTCCAACCTCCTCTCCCAATGCCCTGTCCCTCCCCCTCCTGGCTACATTGTTTCCTTGATGTGCCAAGAAATGTACTACCCCAGGGCCTTTACACTGCTTTTTTATTCTGTCCAAATTAGTTTACACCAAGATATGTGCCTGATTCATTCTTTTGCTTAGCTCAGGATGGCTCAGTGATTACTTTCTGTGAAGCAGCACCATAAAAATGTCTGATTTTTTACCCATTATCTCAGCACAACCTACGTATTCCTGGTTTACTATAGGAAGTCAGTAAGCCCCATGAGGACAAGAGCGTTGCCTTGTTGTTGTAACATCTCCAGTATGCAGATGATGGTGTTCAACAGCTTGTAAGATATTGACATACTCTTCTTTTTTTTTTTTTTTTAATAAAGATTTATTTATTTAAAAGAGTGACAGAGAGAGGAGAGGGAGAGAGATCCATCTGCTGGTTCACTCCCCTAATGGCTGCAAGGGCTGGGGCTGGACCAGGCTGAAGCCAGGAGCTGGGAACTCCATCCAGGTCTCCCATGTGGGTATATGGGTGTTTGGGCCATCACCACTGCTTCCCCAGGTGCATTAGCAGGGAGCTGGATCAGAAGCAGAGCAGCCAGGACTTGAGTTGGTGCCCATATGGAATACCGGTGTTGCAGGCAGTGGCTTTACTCGCTGTGCCACAGTGCCGGCCCCTCCCTGGACACTCTTGAGAGAGGTTTATTTCTTGAAGGGCAGCTTGAACCCAGGCTATGTCCCTTGCACCCAGTGCCTTTGTGCATGTGTGTCTGTGTTGTCGGGGGAGACTGAAGCCCCCTGTTCTGCCATTGTCTCTCTCCAGGGTTGAAGCTGCCCTCCCGCACGTGGTCACCCCCATTCGAGTCCGACGATTCGCAGAAGCACAACCAGAGTGAATATGAGGACTCGGCGGGCGAGTGCTGCTCCTGCCCCAAGACCGACTCCCAGATCCTGAAGGAGCTGGAGGAGTCTTCCTTCCGCAAGACTTTCGAGGACTACCTGCACAACGTGGTCTTCGTGCCCAGGTGAGGATGCGCCACAGCCCTCTGCCCCGTGGGGCTGGCAGCTGGCTGGGTTTTTTTTTTGCGGGGTGGTGCGTCGTGACGTGGGGGACAGCATGAAGGAGGGACTCCGAGATCCCGGGAGGGTACTGTCCGGGGCCCGAGGACTTTGCCTGGATGCAGACACAGCTCTTGTGATTTCCACTAGAGCCATCGCAGCAAAAAGGCAGCATTTGCACAACCTGGCCATTTTCATCTCGTCTCTCTGAGCCCCCCTCACCTGAGCTCCGAGCCCGCCTGCATCTGACAGATGGGGTCAGTGTTGAGAAAGATCTGCACCTGCTCAAACTCAGGGCTGTCTCTCCGTTTTAATGCATGTCACCTTCCCTCCCTTCTGGAATGTTCCACAGTGTCATCCACACCCGGGAGCCTTCTCCTGTTTAAATATGGGAGAGTGCAGTTGGCCTGTGATGAGGCCCATCTGGCCTGTCTGTGTTCTCAGAAGCCTGTGGTAAAATCTGCTGCAGGCTCCCCCTTCCGCCTGACCTCATAATGCCAGGGAAGAGCCTTGGGTCAAAGGCACGGGGTCACAGGTCACAGGTCACAGGTCACAGGTTTTTTTTTTTTTTTTTTTTTAAGTCTCATTCATGCTGAACACAGAGCAATCTTTTCTAGGTTCAGGGTAGGCCATCTCTGTTTTGGGAATGCAGAGACAGACTGGTGAGAGGTTTATGTAGTAGGAACTTGGTGTGAACGGCCTGGGTTCCTGCCCTTCTCTCTACTAGCTGGAGCAGGTTACTTCAACTCCCCCTGGACCTCAGTTTCCTGATCTGTAAAATGGACTTAATGCAGTCTTCCTGCAACATCTGTGTGGGTAGCGTCAGGACCCCCTGGGTACCAGAGTTCACAGGTGCTCAAGTTCTTTCTGTCACGGTCCCTACGCACATCCTCTGTGGACTTTGAGTCGTCTCTGGGAGACATACGACACCTGGTGCAGCATCATGCTTTGTAAATCCCGGTGATGCTATCGTGTGGGGAATCAGGCCAAGGACAAAAGTCTGCCCGCATCCAGCCCAGATGTGAGTTATTTTCTCCCGAGTTTTTGTCCTGCAGTGAGTTGAGTGTATGGATGCAGAACCCATGGACATGAGGACTGGCCGTGAGATTACATGAGCGGCGCAGTGACCCTCAGCACTGACACCATCAACATTTGGAGACAGTAGAAGCTGCCGTGCGCATAGCAGGGCGCCGAGTAGCGCCCCTGGCCTCCGTCTCTCCAGCCAGGACAACGAGAACCATCTCTGGGGATTGCCAGTCTACCCCTGGGTTGGACCCTCCCCCTAGGAATCCAGCAGGTGGCTCCTTCCAAGTGTCCCATAGAGTTGTCCCTCCAGCCCCAGAGGGTCCATGCTGTCTGTGGAAATGCTCACTTACGGAAGCAGATTTTTGAATTCATATCATTAAAATGTCTGTACCTCCTCAGGCCATAGATTCAGTGCCATCTCTATCAAAACACCAACAACATTCTTCACAGAATTGGGAATAAAACAGTCCAACAACCCTAAAATTCATATGCAATCATGGAAGACCCAGAGTAGCCAAAGTGTTTCTGAGAGAGAAAAAAAAAAATCAAGCTGCAAGTATCACAATACCTGGCTTCCAAGCATACCACAAAGCTATAGTAATTAACGCAGCATGGGACCGGCATAAAAACCCACACGTGGCTCAGTGGAACAGAACCGAGAGCCCAGAAATGCATCCACACACAGCCAATCGCTTTTGGACAAAAGTGCCCAGATGGCACCCTGGGGGAAGGATGATGACTCCAATAAATGGTGCTGCTGAAACTGGGTGGATATAAGTCGAAGAACCACGTTCGGTCCCTACCTCTCGCTTGACACAGACGTCAACTCAGAACCATCCCTATGCTCATGTCTCCTTGTTTTTTCCTTTCTTTCTTGCAATTTCTCCGAAAGGCATTCGGGGTGGGGGGTGCTCAGGCGGGAGGTGGGAGGCAGATACTGTTTGACCCCTGAAAAAGAACTCTCCCAGGCTGCTGTCACCTGTGGTCACATGCCAGGGAAGCTGACATCCAGGGGGATCCCAAGAGACCAAGTCCCTGGGGCTTCAGAAGCATTCCTGGAAAAAAGGATGAAATGTGTTTATTCTGATGTAAGAACTGTTGAAATCCATGCACTTGGTGTGGGGGTCTTCAGAAAATTCTCAAGCATATTATGAAAAAAAAAAATCACCAGCAGGTCTCAAGATTTTCTTTTCCACCAAAACAAACATGTGTTTTCCTCCCCCATTTTCCCATGGATGTTTTGAAGTACTCTCCTCTTTGCTTGGGTCCCCTCCCTGCATTGCTGGATTCCATGCACCTGCTGAGAAAAGTACAAACCATTCAGTTCATCTGCAGCAGCCAGCAAGGGGAGGGATCTGTCCTCTGTCCAGGGCAGACCTCCAGGGTGTCTGACCCCGGGGAAGTTCTGCCTGTCCTCAAAGTGGTTCTTGTTTTCACAGAAAAACCTCTTCAGGCTCTGGTGCCGAGAACACTAGGTACGGCTGCCCTGGGAACGCCTGCACGGCCTCAGTGCAGGGCCAGGCGGGATGGGGGTCGGTGTGGGGACCCTCCCTGGGCACCTTGCAGATCCCAGGGGTTTCTGTGGCTTCTTGCATGCCAGGGGCTGCCAAGCTGAGATCAGAGGCTTCACAAATTCACCAATGAAGGGTCTTCAGCCTGAACTGTGGTGGGGCTGGGGGAATCATAACTAACACATTGTTTCCAAAACGTGGCATAAAGGGAGCGTGTTCTGGGGCAGCTCCTCCGGGCCTCAGTCTCCCCCATCTTTCTGTCCACACGGCCTGAGTGCAGGTGCAGAGCTGAGCCAGAGGTGCAGAGCCGGGGTTCCCCAGCCCAGAGCTCCTGCTGGGAGGGGAAGGCCTGATCTGGAGGTAGAGCACAGTGAACCGGGCAGAGGATGCAGGCCAGGGCGCTGAGTCCCCCTGAAGACAGCCAGGGCTGTCTCTTTCCAGTTTGCGTCTTAGGGAATGTGGTGTCATGGCGGGGCCCTGGGAGGAGTCACGGACGTAGGAGCAGACCCAGGCAGCCTGGGGCCACAGTGAGGCATTTTCTGTTCCTAAACTGTCTTTTTTTTTTTTTTTTTTTTTTTTTTCCTGTGTGGCCTGAGCTGTCCTCTAGCGGCCGTTTGGAATAAGTGTTGTAGTCTGGGAAGACCTAGAAATATCCGGCCTCGGTCGCCCAAGCAACGTTTCTCATTCTCAGCCCCGTCTTGGGGTGGGGCTGTCCTGGGGTGTGGAGCAGCATCCCTGGCCTCCACCCTGTCCATGCTAAGGGCAAAGCCGCTCCCCAAAGTGTAGACAACCAAAACTGTCACCAGAAGTTGCCAGAAGTACCCTGCGGGTGGGAGTATGCGTGCCCCTTGTTGGGACCCGGAGTTCAGAGTGAGCTGGTTGCTGCATGCATGGGCAGGGGGAGATTCAATGGATGTCCAGGGTATCTTTCGTCGCCCCCTCGTTGTCTTGCTGGGTAGAATCCTTTAGGGATACAGCGTACCTGGAGACAGTGCAGGTTGCTTTCCAGGCCACCACTATAAAGCAGGTCACGTGACCTTTCTGATTTCCTGGTGCGTATAAAAGTTGTGTTTACACTGAACTGTACTCTGTTAGGCATTATGTCTTAAAAAATGTACATTCTCTATTTAAAAAGTGTTTTACTGCCTAGTAGGCATTTGGTGCAGTGGTTAAGCCGCTGGCTGGGATGCCTGCATCCTGCATCAGAATGCCCGGGTTTGAGTTCTGGGCCCCCTCTCCATTCCAGCTCCCTGCTATTGCATACCCTGGGAGGCGGCAGTGATGGCCCAAGTACTTGGGTCCCAGCCACTCACATGAGAGGCCTGAATGGAGTTCCTGGCTTTGAGCTAGCCCAGCCCCTGCCATTGTAGCCATTTGGGGGAGTGAATCAGCAGCTGAGAGTTCTCTCTTTCTCTCTCTGTATGTCTCAAATAGATAAATAATTTTTTTTTTAAAAAGTTAACTTTACAAGTTTGAACAGAAAATGACTTCCTGGTGATTGAAAGTCAACCACTTAAATATCTGTTGAGTGAAAGCGGAATTGGAAACACCCATTAAAGTCCATTTGGAAACTTGATAATTTGAATATCTCATACCTCAACTTGTAGAATATTGCCAAAGCTAAGCTGTGATGTAAATGGATTCATCTATTAAGAAAAGTTATTAAATATAGACACATTGAGGGGGAATCAATAATAGCTAAGCCCACAGTAACTAATCAAAAGCGAAAGACAAACACAGGGAAGTGGGCGTTCGGCACAGTGGTGGGGATGCTTCTTGGGATGCCTGCACCTTGTGTTACAGTGCTGTGCTCATGTCCTGCGGTTCTGATCCCAGCTCCCTGCTGGTGCACACCGTGGGAGGCAGCAGGGAGGGCTCAAGGGCTTGGGTCCCTGCCACCCACGTGGGAGACCTGGATGGAGTTCTTGACTCCTGACTTTGGCCTGGCCAGGCCTTGGCTGTTGGAGGCATTCAGGTGTGAACCAGGGCATGGAAGATCTCTCCCCAACCCCCACCCCCCGTTTCTTCCTTTCAAATACAATGAAAATAAATAAAATAAAGGAAGCAGGTTATATAAAGCCCTTTAATGCAAATGGGAATTTTAATGCTTTTTCTTTGGACCCTGTTGCTATGAAATTTGAAATTTTCACTTGCCTGTGCTACTTCAAGGATGGGCAGAAATGTAGCAACCTTGGAAGAATGCTAAGAAATCGGTATTCATTGATTTCCTTGGGGAAAAAAATCTCTGATCCCAGAGAAGAGTGTCTGTTTCCCGTAACCCAGAAGACATGCCAGAGCACAGATATCTGTGAGAACCATTCCAGTTTGCAAGCCTGAGACAACGCCCCTGGTGGGTAGGTGTGGTGGCGTCACAGAGACAGGGAAGGGCACACCAAGCTAAGAGAGGGGCATTATAAAAAGTTTCTGAAAAAATGGAATTAAAAGGCTAATTTATTTTGGTACTGAAAAGTTTTGAAATTCATACATAGTATTTTCTTTTTAAAGATTTATTATTTAAGACGTGGAGTTACAGAGAGATGAAGAGACAGAGAGATTGTCCATCTGCTTGTTCACTCCCCAAACAACTGCAAAGGCTGGAGCTGGGCTGATCCAAAGCCAGGAGCCAGGAGCTTCTTCCAGGTCTCCCACGCAGGTGCAGGGGCCCATGTGCTTGGGCCATCTTCTACTGCTTTCCCAGGCTGTAGCAGAGAGCTGGATTGGGGCACAAACTGGCACCCATATGAAATGCTGACACCGTAGGCAGAGACTTAGCCCACGATGCTACAGCGCTAGACCCTCATGTGTCGTATTTTCTTTTTCTTTTCTTTTTTTTTTTTTTTTAAGATTTATTTATTTATTTATTTGAAAGGCAGAGAGTTACAGAGAGGCAGAGGTAGGGAGAGAGAAAGAGAGAGAGGTCTTCTATCCACATTCCCAAATGTCCACAATAGCTGGAGCTGGGCCAGTCTAAAGCCAGGAACCAGGAACTTCTTCCATGTCTCCCACAGGGGCCCAAACTTGGGCCATCTACTATTACTTTCCCAGGCCATAGCAGACAGCCAGATCAGAAGTGGAGCAGCTGGGACTTGAACAGGCACCCATATGGGATGCCAGCACTGCAGACGGCGTCTTTACCTGCTACACACAGTGCTGGCCCCGCATAGTGTTTTCATAGTGTGCATTTTCCACTAGCTTTTGGAAGACCCTGCATGTATGAATTCAGACCCAAATTCCCAAATGAAACACTCTGTGGGCAGTATTATTTATCTCAGAAATGTAAGGATTGTTTAAGATAGAAGATCTAATAATCTGTTTCATCATATGATCTATAAAAAGAGAAAAAAACCATATGCTGTCATTCTTTAACACTAATTAATTCTTACCTCAGAGAAGTGGACAAGAGGCAAGACATTTCTTATAATACCAGGAATAGGGTCAGCGGTGTGGAGCAGGTTAAGCTGCCGACTGCAATGCAGGCATCCTTTATTGAAGCCTTGTGTCCCAGCTGCTCTACTCCTGATCCTGCTCCCTGCTAATGCACCTGAGAAAGCAGTGGGAGAAGGCCCAAGTGCTTGGTCCCCTGTTGCCTATGTGAGAGACCAAGATGGAGTTCTGGGCTCCCAGCTTTGGTCTGGCTGTTGTTGCCATTTGGGGAGTGAACCAGAGGATGGAAGATTCTTCCCTCCCTCTAGCCCTCCTTCCTCCCTGTGACTCTGCCTTTCATATTAACATAAATTAATCTTTAAAGATACTTTTAAAAGTATTTTAAAAAATACTTTAAAAAGTTATGACACTCATTTTAAATAATAAAAAAAATACTGTGAATAGCCTGGATTATGCCAACAACCAAGCTAACATCATTCTTTTCTAAAGATTTATTCATTTATTTGAGAGGCTGAGTTTCAGAAAGAGGGAGAAGGAGAGAGACAGAGAGAGGTCTTCTATCCACTGCTTCACTTGCCAGGTGTCCACAACAGCCAGGGCTGGGCCATGCTGAAGGCGGGAGCCTAGCACTCTATCTGGGTCTCCCACGTGGGTGGCAGGGGCCCAGGTACTTGGACCATCTTCAGCTGGTTTCCCAGGAGCATTTGCAAGGAGCTGGATGGTGAGTAGAGCAGTTGCAATTTGAATCAATGCTCATTTGGGATGCTGGCATTGAAGGTAGCAGCCCAACCCATGGTGCCACAACACTGGCCCTGCTATCATCATTCTTTTTTTTTTTTTAATTTTTTTTTTTTTTTAAATTTTTGACAGGCAGAGTGGACAGTGAGAGAGAGAGAGAGACAGAGAGAAAGGTCTTCCTTTTACTGTTGGTTCACCCTCCAATGGCTGCCATGGCCAGCGCGCTGCGGCCGGCGCACTGCGCTGATCCGAAGCCAGGAGCCAGGTGCTTCTCCTGGTCTCCCATGTGGGTGCAGGGGCCAAACACTTGGGCCATCCTCCACTGCACTTCCGGGCCATAGCAGAGAGCTGGACTGAAAGAGGGGCAACCGGGACAGAATCTGGCGCCCCGACTGGGACTAGAACCCGGTGTGCTGGCGCCACAAGGCGGATGATTAGCCTATTGAGCCGCAGCGCCGGCTGCTATCATCATTCTTAAAACCACTGTTTCAGTTAGAATATAGGATAGGGGAACAGATGGGTTTTGTAAGTGCCATAAAAACTTGTTGTTCCTCATGATAACTCTATCTATAGTATTACCTGAAAAGGAAAAAAAATGAAAGATTTTTGTTACTATGGAAAGGCTTGATTCTTTTCAAAAATTAAAAGAAAAATTATTTGTGAGGCAGAGAGAAAGAGGGAGACAGACAGGAAAATGTCCTGTTTGCAAGGAGCAGAAACAAGGAGCCAGGAACTCCACCCAGGTCTCTCACGTGTGTGGCAGGAAGTGAAGTCCTTGAGCCATTGCCTGCTGTCTCCCAGGGTACGCATTAGCAGGGAGCTGGAGTCAGGAGCGGAGTCAGGACTCGAACGTGTGCACTCTGATGTGGAGTGTGAGTGTCCCATGCAATGACCCAACTGCTAGTCCCAATGGCTGCCCTGAAAAGCCAGGTGCTTTCTTTTTCTTTCTTCCTTCCTTCCTTCCTTCCTTCCTTCCTTCCTTCCTTCCTTCCTTCCTTTCAATTTTTTCACAGGCAGAGTGGACAGTGAGAGAGATAGACAGAGAGACAGGTCTTCCTTTGCCGTTGGTTCACCCTCCAATGGCTGCTGCGGCCAGTGCGCTGCGGCCGGCACACCGCGCTGATCCGATGGCAGGAGCCAGGATCCAGGTGCTTTTCCTGGTCTCCCATGGGGTGCAGGGCCCAAGCACCTGGGCCTTCCTCCACTGCACTCCCTGGCCACAGCAGAGAGCTGGCCTGGAAGAGGGGCAACCAGGACAGAATCCGGTGCCCTGACCGGGACCAGAACCCGGTGTGCCGGCGCCGCAAGGCGGAGGATTAGCCTAGTGAGCCGTGGCGCCGGCCAGCCAGGTGCTTTCAAGCTTGGGCATCTTCGTCTTCCCCTTTACCCTGAGCGGCCCCTTCTCCAAATGGTGACCCTGAAATCAAGCATGCCGAGCGGGATACTGGTGTGTTCCTGTCGTTGATGGCCCGGGTGCCACCCAGCAACCTCCTGGGGAGGACCCGGCTGGGGGCATTTGCAGAGCTGCCCTGAGGGGCCGATGATTCCTGCCTTCTAATCCATCTGCTCCTGCAGCCTTTCTCTTCAATTTGCTTTGCATTCCTGAGCATCATCTGCCCGTCATGCTGATGGGTGCGTGACCACACGTGTCCTGTTTGTCCCCGCCCCATGCAGGCCGTCGCGGAAACGCAGGTCCCTTGGTGAGGTCAGCAATGTGACAGCGGCCGCACCCACAGTCCCAGGATTCTCCAACACGACGTCCACCAGCGTGCCCGTGAGCCCAGAGGTGCACAGGCCCTTCGAGAAGGTGGTGAACAAAGAGTCACTGGTCATCTCCGGCCTGCGCCACTTCACCGGCTACCGCATCGAGCTGCAGGCCTGCAACCAGGACACGCCCGAGGAGAGGTGCAGCGTGGCTGCCTACGTCAGTGCACGGACCATGCCTGAAGGTGGGCCTGCTCTCCAGGGGGCAGCACCTCGGGGGCAAGGACAGCCCTTCTGCACTCTAGCCAGTGCTCTTGACATGTATTTGCCTTTATTCATCTTTTGAAAAAATTATTCATCGATTTGAGAGACAGAGAGACAGACATGGAGCTCCTGCTAGCTGTCTCCAAATGGCTGCAATAGCTGATGGGAAACACTGAAGTCCAGGGCTGCTAAGCCATCGTGTGCTACACGCCCATCCCGTACCGGAGTGCCAGATTGAGTCCTGGCTACTCCCCTTCTAATCCAGCTCCCTGTTGATGCGCCTGGGAAAGCAGTGGAGGATGGCCCAAGTGTTTGAGCCCCTTCCACCCACCTGGAGACCTGGATGGAGTTCCTGGCTCCTGGCTTTGGTCTGGCCCAGCCCTGGCCATTACAGCCATTTGGGGAGTAAACCAGCAGGTGGAAAATCTCTGTCTCTCCCTGTCCCCTTTCATATAAAAATATCTTAAAAAAAATGAAATTCATGCACAGTATTTTTATACTATGTATTTACATGAGCTTTTTTTTTTTTTTTTTTTTTTTTTTTTTTTTGGACAGTCAGAGTGGACAGTGAGAGAGAGAGACAGAGAGAAAGGTCTTCCTTTTGCCGTTGGTTCACCCTCCAATGGCCGCCGCGGCTGCCGCGCTGCGGCCGGCGCACCGCGCTGATCCGATGGCAGGAGCCAGGAGCCAGGTGCTTTTTCCTGGTCTCCCATGGGGTGCAGGGCCCAAGCACTTGGGCCATCCTCCACTGCACTCTCTGGCCACAGCAGAGAGCTGGCCTGGAAGAGGGGCAACCGGGACAGAATCTGGCGCCCCGACCGGGACTAGAACCCGGTGTGCCGGCGCCGCTAGGCGGAGGATTAGCCTAGTGAGCCGCGGCACCGGCCTTACATGAGCTTTTTGAAGACCCCTACATATGCATGCGTTTCAAATTCTTTTGTTTCAAAATGAACTTACTTACCTTTCAATTCTATTCCTCATGAACTTTTGGGAGTGTCCTCTTGCAGTAAGCTCTCCATCTTGGTGGGCTCCACATCCATAGATTCAGCTAAAAATTACAGATCAATATTCTTCAGAAAACATTGCATCTGTTCTGATCAGGTGCAGAATGAACAAGTATGAGCTGTTATTCCCTAATGATCAGCCTAACAACAATTCATGAAACAAGTCATCTACTTTGGGATGCTTTAAAGAGTACAGCAGTGATGTGTAGGTTTTGTGCACTGCTACGCTATTTTACCTAAGGGACCTCTGCATTCATAGAATTTGGCAATCCTGAGGGGTCTTGGAACCAGTCCCTCAGGAATCCTGATGATAATCGTACCAGACTTACTTGTGGGTGTTACTGGTGGCACAAGTTGGGGGAAGGAGAGTGTCCATGGGAACTCTCTGTGCTGTTTTGTGACTTGTTGTGAATTTGAAATAACTTCAAAATACAAGGTCTAGGAAAAAGATAACCCATTTAATCTTAAATCCCATGAGATGAGTTTTACGTGTCCCTTCTTGGATGAGGAAAATGAGACATGGGAAAATTACATAACCAGCAAGGTTGCTTGGCTGGTGGCAGAGGTGGGGTTCGATCCAAGACTAACATCCTTGCCTCTCACTGCTGCTCCTTCCAGCCAAGGCTGATGACATCGTCGGCCCCGTGACGCATGAGATCTTTGAGAACAACGTGGTCCATTTGATGTGGCAAGAGCCGAAGGACCCCAACGGTCTGATAGTGCTGTACGAAGTGAGCTATCGGCGATATGGTGATGAGGTAAGGGCACGACGCTTGAGCGTGTGGCTTCACCTTTGTGCTTGGTACCCCTTCTCCCTCTTGTGTTCCGGCCCACATACTTCGGTCTGGAGATCCTGCATCTTTAGGATTTGACGTCTTGAGATACAGCCCTCCAAGGAGGTGACTCAGAAATCCAACACAGGAACTTTGATTTCTTTCCTCAGTTTCTCCCACTGCTCTTCAGCCCTGTTCTCCACGTTGGCTGGTGGGTGCCTGCACCTGTGTCCCTGGTGACATGGCAAGGAACTCATTTCACTTGAGAGACTGGGAAGGACTCACTTAAAACCTTAATATGTGACTTAATTATTATTATTATTATTATTATTATGTTTTTAAGGATTTATTTTATTTATTTGAAAGAGTTACAGAAAGAATTAGAGACAGAGAGAGATCTTCCATCTGTTGGTTCAATCCCCAGATGGCTGCAATGGTCAAACTGAGCTGATCTGAAGCCAGGGGCGAGGAGTTTCTTTGGGGTCTCCCACGTGAAGGCAGGGGCCCAAGGTCTTGGGACATCCTTTGCTGCTTTCCCAATTGCATTAGCAGGGAGCTGGATTGGACATGGAGCAGCCAGGACTTGAACAGGTGCCCATATGGGATAACAGGTGCTGCAGGCTAGGGCTTTAACCCACTGTGCCACAGCACCAGCCCTTATATATAAATATATATATATATGTATATATATATCATAAAATTTACTTGATGTACAATATTGGTACTTACTGATGGGGTGCAGTACTACAATTCAACATGTCAACGCTACATGGAGGCAGGATAGTTAGCAATTCTGTATCCTCAAATATTGGCATTTCTATGGGAAACTTGAGATTGTTCTCTGGATATTTTGAAATGTGCAGTTAGTCATTCTAAAGTGCAGTCAGCCTGCCGTGCTGTAGAACATTAGAACTGGGGGCTGGTGTGTGGCACAGTGGTTAAGCTGCGACTTGGGGTGTCTCCATTGCATCCTATATCAGAGGGCCTGGCTCTGAGTCCTGGCCCCACTTCCATGAGAGGTGGTGATTTCAAGTGGTGAGGTCCTCACCACCCATATACAAGGCCTGGAGCCCCTGGCTCCTGCCTTGGCCTGGCCCAGCCCTGGCTGTTGCAGACATTTGGGGAGTGAACCAGCAGTGGAAGATCCCTGTCTGTGTGTTTATCTCTCTGTCTGCCTTACCAAGAAAATGAAAATAAAAAATAAACAGAACTACTCCCTCACCCCCACCATATTCTGATGCCCATTATCTACTCTCATTCAAATTTCTCCCTCAAAAGATGAATGGATTTTTAAAAATTGTCTATTTATGCAATGGACTGTTACTCCTTGGTTTAAAAGAAGGATGAAATCCTGTTGTTTGCAGCTACGTGAAACTGGAGGACTTATGTGAAGTGACATAAACCAGGCACAGAGGGGGCCGGCGCCGTGGCTCACTTGGTTAATCTTCCGCCTGCAGCACCGGCATCCCATATGGGCACTGGGTTCTAGTCCCGGTTGCTCCTCTTCCAGTCCAGCTCTCTGCTGTGGCCCGGGAAGGCAGTGGAAGATGGCCTAAGTGCTTGGACGCCTGCACCCGCATGGGAGACCAGGAGGAAGCACCTAGCTCCTGGCTTCGGATCAGCATAGCTCCAGCCGTGGCAGCCATTTTGGGGGTGAACCAATTGAAGGAAGACCTTTCTCTCTCTCTCTTTCACTGTCTAACTCTATCTGTCAAAACAATAATAATAATAATAAAAAACAAGAAACCAGGCACAGAAAGACAAACACTGCTATTCTGGCTCATTGGTGGAAGCTAAGAAAGTGAGGCCCAGGGAAGTGAGTAGAATGGAGGCCGCCGGAAGCCAGGAAGCGGAGAGGAGAGGGCTAAGTGGCGTCTTTGTTAAGTCCTTCCTGAAGTAGCAGATGCTGTGCAGGTTGGTGGGTGCCCACAGAGGCACAGAAGCAGAGGCCAGTGCACGAAACCAGAGCAGTAGCTAGGCTCTGCACTCGTGGTCAGCACTTGGCGCACAGTGGCTCGTCCAGGGTGTTTGTCACCTTCAAGGTGCTATGAGAGACCACATGACTTTTAGAGACCCTTAAGAAAGAAAAAGGTGCCTTCAGTCTCCCTTGGCTGCCATCCTTCCCCCGTCTCCTGCCCTCTCAGCCACTGGCAGTCTAGTACACAACATGTACTCAATATTTGCAGCATTGGAAAAGCAATTATGCGGCATTGTGGCATGGTGGGTAAAGCCGCCGCCTGCAATGCCAGCATCCCTCAGCCAGCCGGTTTGAGTCCCAGCCAGTCCCAGCCACTTCCAATCCAGCTCCCTGCTAATGTCCTGGGAAAAGCAGCTGAAGGTGGTCCAAGTGCTTAGGCCCCTGTGCCTTTCAAATAAATAAATAAATATTTTTTTTTAAAGATTTATTTATTTACTTTAAAGGCAGAGTTATAGAGTGGCAGACACACACACACACACACACACAGAGAGAGAGAGAGAGAGAGAGAGAGAGAGAGATCTTCCATCCTATGGTTCACTCCCCAGATGACCACAATGGTTCAAGCTGTGCCAATCTGAAGCCAGGAGCCAGAAGTCTCCTCTGGGTCTCCCATGTGTGCGCAGGGGCCCAAGGATTTGAGCCATTTTCTACTGCTTTCCCAGGCCATAGCAGAGAGGTGGATTGGAAGTGGAGCAGCCGGGACTGGAACCAGTGCCCATATGGGATGCTGGCACTGCAGGCGGCAGTTTTACCTGCTAGACCACAGCACCAGTCCCTGTTTTTTTTGCTTCCTAAGTGCCTACAGTTTTAAGACAAGACATGCCTAAAGTTTGCAGAACAAGCTAATGTTTTCATCTCATCCTGTGCTGTGCACGGACTCCATTCCTTGAGAGAACTTCAGGGAAAACATCCCAGGGATGCAGCCCTCACTTCCCCTGTGTTGCCATGTGTGTGCCTGCTGTGTATTGAGGCCTGTGCATCTAAGGAAGATGGGAACGTGCGGCCAACGCGTAGTAGGGCAACTTGTTGTAACCGAGCAGCTGTAGATCTGGAAATAACTTCAGGTACAGCAATTGCTTTTTTTTTTTTTTTAAAGATTTATTTGAAAGGCAGGAAGAGAGAGAGAGAGAGAGAGAGAGAGAGAGGAGTTCCGATCTTCCACCTGTTGGTTCACTCCCCAAAGGGCTGATATGGCTGGTGCTGAGCCAGGCCAAAGCCAGGAACCTGGACTCCATCCAGATCTCATATATGTGGATGGCAGGAGCTCAGCTGCTTGGGCCTTCCTTTGCTGCTTTTCCTAAGCATATTAGCAGGGAGAGCTCGGTACTTGAGCTGGCCCTCTGATACGGGATGCTGGCGTCGCAGGTGGAGGCCTCACCCACTGCGCCATGACTCCAGCCGCTCTGATTGTCTTCTTACGAATGTGTTCACAGACATCATTTATTTACAACATTTTCCTTAATTGCCTAGTGTCTCCTTGACAAAGAAAAGCATAATGCAAACCTTTCCTAAAAGGTGTTATTTATAATGTATACTGGCGGGACACAGTTGTTCCCCCTTATCCTCAAGGGATACAGTCCAAGACTCCCAGTGGGTACCTGAAGCCACAGAGAGTACTCAACTCTATTTTAAAAAGTTCCTTGAAAAATAGAATTAAAAGTTAAGTGTATCTTGGTGCCAAATATTTTAGAAGCATGCATATCTACTCATAATATGCATTTTCCATAAAAGTTTTTAAAAAGGTTATTCCGTTTTTGAACACTTTATTTTAGAAACATTTATTTGAAGCCCTGGCCTTGTGGCATGGCAGGTAAAGCCACCACCTGCAACACCGACATCTCATGTAGGCACTGGTTTGTGTCCCATCCAGCTCCCTGCTAATGTCCAGAGAGAAGCAGTAGATGATGGTCCAAGTGTTTGGGCCCCTGCCACCCACTTGGGAGACCCTGGCTCCTTGCTTTGGCCTGGGCCACCCAGCATCAGCCCTTGCGGCCATCTGTGGAGTGAACCAGTGGTTGGACTATCTCCACTATCTCCTCTCTCTCTCTCTTGATTTCTGAATAAATAAATATTTAAAAAATTTATTTGAAAGGTAGAGCAACAGAGACAGAGAGATCAACAGGGCAAAGCCAGGAGCTGGGAACTCCACCCAGGTCTCCCATGTGGGTGGTAGGGACCCAGGTACTTGAGCATCAGCTGTTGCTGACCAGGGTGTGCATGAGCAAGGAGCTGGATTAGAAACAGCTGGGATGTCCTGAGCCGGTTGTCTCCCCCTCGCATCCATTCTGTGGGTGCTCATATCCTTTCGCCTCAGTATCTCTTGGAGTTGGTCTTTTTTCTGCCCTTTGTATAAATGTTTCACCTGATCTGTCAGCTCATGTTTGGTGTGTGCATGCACATGCCTGCACACACGCGCGTGTGTGTGTGTGTGTGTGTGGTGTGTCTCAGCAGAGACCATTTTTTTTTTTTTTGTCAGGTTCTGGAACCTTCTGTCTTTCCTTCCTATACCCCACACCTTGAGGTGTGGGATGAGTGGCAAGGGTCAGAGAGTGCATTTCCCTTTTGTCCCGGCCAGTACCTTTGGTTTATACACTTGCTTGTTTGTCTCTCCTGAGTGACTCATGCCACTTGGAAGAACTTTGGACTAGAATTCCCAGCCTAGCCCTCACAGCCCGATTTGTTTTCTTGCTGTTATGGTCACATGATAAGCACGAGAGGCTTTTTACATGGCATTCTCTCCCCTGCCCTCCTCCCTTTAAAATTTTCCAGCCCAGTTCCCTGCAGGCTCGATCAGCTTGGAGCTGCTGGGGAAAGTTTTCTGAGTCCTGGCTCCAGGCCTGCAGGTTTCCCAGAAACCCTGGGCTCTCCTAAGAAGTTCTGGGTTTATCTTTGGTCACATGCTTATCACGGGGCGTGCGCTCCCGTGTTTATCTCCTCTCCTCCTACTCCGTGGATGTTTGGGCGGATTCCAAGTCTTCTTATGAGGAGGAAAAAAACCCCGAGAAGGTAGAACCATGGGAAGCAAAGAACCTTTGCTGTTTGTCCCCAGACAGTCAACCCATTCATCCGTCAGGTTCCAGCGAGTCAGAGGCCGGGAGGGGTGGGAAATGATTGCAATGACTTTTAAGTTTTTATTTATTTATTTTTTAAAGATTTATTTATTTGAAAGAGAGAGAGAGATCTTCCATCCTCTGGTTCACTCCCCAAATGGCCACAGCCCGCCCCAATGGCCAAGGCTAGGCCAGGATGAAGCCAGGAGCCTGCAACTGGTCTCCCACATGGGTGGCAGGGGCCCAGATGCTTTGGCCATCCTCTGCTGCTTTCTCAGGCACGTTAGCTGGGAGCTGGAGTGGAGGTGGAGGAGCAGCTGGGAGTTGAAGTGGGCTCCCATGGGGTGCTAGACCTGCAGGCAGCAGCCTGACCTGCTACAACATAATGCTGGCCTCTCTCTCTCTGTTTTAATTAAGAGACAGAGAGACAGAGAGACAGAGAGAGAGAGAGAGAGACAGAGAGATCCTACCTGCTGCTTTACTGCCCAAATGCTTGCAACAAAGCCGGGCTGAGGACTGAAGCCAGCAGCTGGAAACTGAATCAGAATCTTACACTCTGGTGGCAGGGACTCCACCACCTGAGCCATTACCGCTGCCACCCAGGGTCCACATTAGGGAAAAACTGGCATCAGGGGGATCAGGAGCCCAGGCCCTGCAGTGGAGGATGTGGACATCTCAGTGTCTTCCCACCACGTGTCTGGCACTGCTGCTGGGGCCTCGCTGAAGTGCCCCATGGTGGTGGGTGGTCCCAAGCAGAAATCTGAGACCCAGGTGGGTCTGGGTTGAAGGCTGACCTGCTGCTCCCCCATGCTGGGGGGCCTCAGGCACTGTGATGGGCGTCCTAAGCCGGGGTTGACCAGCAAGCTACGTCCCATGGGCCGCACGTGCCTGTGTTCGCCCAGCTCTGGAGCTGCATTTATGCTTTAGGATAACTGGGAGTAAACGACGAAGAGAGACTTGGGGGAGGGGGAAGGAGGCAGAATGAGGTCAGTTAACTGGTACTGCGGTAACGGTAGCTGGGGGCCCATGCCCAGTGTCCTATAGCACGGGGCTGGCTTGCTTTACAATGGTTTATTTTCTGTTTTGTAAAGAAGCAGAAGGGAGGAGTTTACAGGGTCCCAACACAAGCTTATGGTGTTTAGGGAGCTGGAAGTGCGAACCCTTCTGATCTAATCACTGCAACGGTGTGCAGTGACCGAGTAAGCCCGTGGCACCCACTAACTACGTGCAGCTATTACAGGCCACTTGGAACGATGAAAACAAACGAACGAACACAAAAGAATGCATTTGAGTGTTCTTACAGAAGGAGATGATGGCTCCGTGAGTGTCTGTACATGCTCATTAGCCTAGTTGTTTTGAAGATTTATTGTTTATTTATTTGAAAGGCAGAGTGGTACAGAGAGAGGGGTAAGACAGGGAGACAGGGATGCCCACAACAACTGGGGCTGGACCAACAGGAAGCCAGGAGCCAGCAGTTCCATCCAGGAACTACTGCCTTCCAGGGTGCGCGTTAGCAGGGAGCTGGAGTCAGGAGTGGTGCAGAGACCCAAACCCAGGTGCTGTGGTGGCCCAGGGGGCAGTTTGATGGCTTCACCAGGCGCCGGCCCCTAATTGTATCTTTTATGCCATTTCCCAGGGTTGTTAAAGTGGTCTCATAGCGCGCTAAGGCTCTAGCATTCTGGGATTCCCTGTGTTGCCTGAGTGTGGACACTGTGTGTGGAGCTCTGGCTCTTTTTTTTTTTTTTTTTTTTTTTTTTGACAGGCAGAGTGGACAGTGAGAAAGAGAGACAGAGAGAAAGGTCTTCCTTTGCTGTTGGTTCACCCTCCAATGGCCACCACGGCCGGCGCGCTGCGGCCGGCGCACCGCGCTGATCTGAAGGCAGGAGCCAGGTACTTATCCTGGTCTCCCATGGGGCGCAGGGCCCAAGTACTTGGGCCATCCTCCGCTGCACTCCCTGGCCACAGCAGAGAGCTGGCCTGGAAGAGGGGCAACTGGGACAGAATCCGGCGCCCCGACCGGGACTAGAACCCGGTGTGCCGGCACCGCAAGGTGGAGGATTAGCCTAGTGAGCCGCGGCGCTGGCCCTTTTTTTTTTTTTTTTTTCCTCTGGCTCTTTTTAAAGCATTGTATTTATACATCTGAGAAAGAAGAGAGAGAGGGAGAGGGAGAGAGAGATGCCACCTACTGGTTCGCTCCCCAAATAGCCAGGGCTGGGCTGTGCCAAAGCTGGGAGCCTGGAACTCACTTAGGGTCTCCTATGTGGGTGGCAGGGGCCCCGCCATGGCTGCCTCCCAGGTGTGTGCAGAATGTCTGAGTGGGGTCCTGGCTGTGACGCACCCCCCTCGGAGCTTCCACCCTGAGCTCAGCCAACCTCCTCTGCCTTCCTTCCTCACAGGAGCTGCACCTCTGCGTCTCCCGCAAGCACTTTGCCCTGGAGCGGGGCTGCAGGCTGCGGGGGCTTTCCCCCGGAAACTACAGCGTGCGGGTGCGGGCCACCTCCCTGGCAGGCAATGGCTCCTGGACGGAAGCCACCTATTTCTACGTGACAGACTACCGTAAGTTGGTACCTTTGAGAGGCTGCTGCAGCTGGGGGGTGAAGGGGTGGCAGAACAGGGGGTCTGGGAAGCAGGGGGAGGGGACAGCGTGTCTCTCAGTCACTACACTTCTCCCCCTGCTTTGAGAGGCAGGCTCTGTCCTGAACTCCTCTACCCCAGAGGAGGAGGATTGGGGGGGGGGGGGAGGAAGAGGAGGAGGAAGGATGTGCAAAGGCAGGTGACTCAGTGTTTCCACTTCTCCCAGTGTTTGTGAGTCCTTCTGTGCTCCAGGAGCCGCCAGAGACAGCTTGGAGCAGTTTGCTATCTACTCCAGGAGGAACAGGAGGGTGGGATTGCTCAGGACAGAGCCGGCCACCCAAGGCCATGTGTTAGGCAGGAGTCAGGGACTCTCTCAGACTGACAGCCCTGGTTCAGATCCCTTCTGCATCAGTGAGCAATTCTAGGACCTTGGACAAGACCCCCTTGCTTCTGGAAGCTTCCCCAGTTCCCAGTCCATCTTCCTTTCCCTCCCTCTATCCTTCCTCCCTCCCTTCCCTCTCTCCCTCATTTCCTCTCTCCCTTCTTCATTCTTCCTTCCTTTCTGAGACAGGCAGAGAGACAGACAGACAGCTTCCATCCACTGGTTCAATCCCCAAGTGTCCACAGTGACTGGGACTGGGCCAGGCTGCAGCTGGGAGGCTGGGAGCTCCATCCAGGTCTCCCAAGGGAGTGGCAGGGACCCAAGTACTTGAGCCATCACTGCTGCCTCCCCGGGTGTGCATTGGCAGGGAGCTGAAATCGGAGTGCAGCCTGGGACTGAACCTGGGCCTTCTGGTGTGGGTGTCAGTGGGTCTTCACCAGTGTCTTAACTGCTGGGCCAGGTGGCCACCCCAGATCCCAGTCTGCCACCTGGAGCTACTCGGCGTCCCCCCCTTCTTGACGGGCGGGGAGAGGGGCAAGAGCGCCCACGTGATGCGCCTGGGGCTGGGCGCAGCGCGCTGGAGCTTTCAGAAAGCCGCTGTTGTTGAGGACCCCTGGGACCAGGCTCGGTCTCAGCTTTGCAGAGCACACTGAGCACGGGTTCATAATTACAGACAACTTGACCTTGCAAGTGTGAATGAAAACCACAAAAACAGGCTGCGTAATACTTCCCCAGCCAGTTAAAGAGAGGGGTGTGGGGCTGGGGGGGAAGAGTGAGAGTGTGTGAGAGTGTGAATCCATCCACTGGTTCACTCCCCAAATGGCCACAGTGGCTGGGGCTGGACTAGGGTGAAATCAAGAGCCAGGAACTCCATCCGGGTCTCCCATGTGGGTGACAGGGGTCCAAACACTTGGGCCATCTTCTTCTGCTTTCCCAGGTGCATTAGCAGGGAGCTGGATTGGAAGTAGAGCAGTTGGTACTCAAACCCGTCCTCATGGATTGCAAATAGCTTAACCAGACTTAACCCTTGCTGTACCACAATGCCAGCTCCTGAAGAGGAATTCTTTAGGGGAAATGCATTTTCTTTAGTCTGGTATTCTTAGCAATGAGGCTATCCACAAGGTCTTTATTATTTTTAGATTTATTTATTTATTTGAAAGTGAGAGAGAGAGAGACAGAGAGAGGTCCACTGGTTCACTCCCCAGATGGCTACAACAGCCAGGGCTGGACCATGCCAAAGCCAGGAGCCAGGAGCCAGGAGCTTCTTCCAGGTCTCTCATGTGAGTTGCAGGGGCCCAAACTCTTGGGCCATCTTCCACTGCTTTTCCAGGCCATTAGCAGGGAGCTGGATCAGAAGTGGAGGAGCCAGGGGGCTAGTACCGTGGCTTACTTGGTTAATCCTCCACCTGTGGCGCTGGCATACCATATGGGTGCCAAGTTCTGGTCCTGGCTGCTCCTCTTCTAGTCCAGCTCTCTGCTGTGGCCCGGGCGGGCAGTAGAGGATGGCCCAAGTGCTTGGGTCTCTGCACCTGCATGGCAGACCAGGAAGAAGCACCTGGCTCTTGGCTTCGGATCGGCGCAGCGCCAGCTGTAGCAGCCATTTGGGGGGTGAATCAACAGAAGGAAGACCTTTCTCTCTCTCTCGCTGTCTATGACTCTACCTGTCAAACAAATTAAAAAAAAAAAAAAAAAGAAGTAGAGGAGCCAGCACATGAAGTGGCACCCATGTGGGATGCTGGCATTGCAGGAGGTGGCTTTACCTGCTGCGTCACGGCTCTGGTCCTATCCACAAAGTTCTTTAATGGCTGGTGGGCTGATCTCCTGGTGAGGAGCGGCCAGAGCCTTTGTACAACACTTCCTGGTGAATTTTTCACCTGCTGAAGGTGATGATGGGACTGGAGTGAGGGATGTAATTTGCAGGGCCCATTGCAAAATGGAAACGCAGAGCTTCTTGCTTTTAAAGCATTGAGAGGGACTTGGCATTGTTGAGCAGTGGGTTAAGCTGTGCTCATGATGCCAGCATCCCATATGAGCACCAGTTCAAGTCCCAGCTGCTCTACTTCTGATCTAATGTATCCTTGCTAATGTATCTGGGAAGGCAGTTGAAGATGGTCCAAGTGCTTGGGCCCTTGCCACCCACACGGGAGACCCTGGTGGAGTTCCAGACTCCCAGTTTTGGCCTGGCTCAGCCCCAGCCATTGCCATTTGAGGACGGGGTGCCATTGAACCAGTAGGTGGAAGTTCTCTCTCTCTCTCTCCCTCTCTCTTTCTTCATTTCCCTCTTTGTAACTCTGCCTTTCAAATAAATGAATAAATCTTTTTAAAAAAGTATTCAGAATTTCATGGCAGCCAATGCAGAGCATAGAGCTGGGTGCAGGGTTCTTGTCTGTGAAGCTGGCCCTGTGGTCAGTGGTCTGGGGGCAGCATTAGCATTGCTTCTGGAATAGGGTTCTCTAAGCCCACTGCCTAGTCCCTCCGAGCCAGCCATGGGCTGTGTTAGGACTAGAGGTAGAGAAAGAGAGAGTCAAGGTCAAGGAGAGAAGGACCAGCATGGCCCGTGTTCCAAGTATGCATGTAATTAGATTAATTAACTTATGGATTTTTATTCGAGAGGCACAGAGAGAGAGAAGAGAGAAAAAAGAAAAAGAGGAGTGATCTCCCATCCGCTGGTTCATTCCCCAAATTATCAGTAGCTGGAAACTCAATCCAGGTCTCCCACATGGGTGGCAGGAACCCAAGTACTTGAGCCATCAGCACTGCCTCCCAGGGTGTGCATTAGCAGGGAGCTGGACTTGGGAGCAGAGCCAGGACTCGAACCCAGGTGCTCTGACATGGGGCGTGGGTGTCCCAAGCAGCGTCTTAGCTGCCACGCTTTTCAGTGCCCGCGCTGGGTGTGATTTTTCTGCTGCAAACACATTTCGATGTGGAACGTGTCTTTTCTTCTTCTGTTTCAGTAGATGTCCCATCGAATATTGCAAAAATCATCATCGGCCCCCTCATCTTCGTCTTCCTCTTCAGTGTGGTGATTGGAAGTATTTATCTATTCCTGAGAAAGAGGTGAGTGAGGCGGTGTGCCGGTGGATGGCAAACAACAGGCTCTCTGGGGAAGAGTATGCTTCACTCTAGGCATAGCCAAGCCTGTTGTAAATTTTCATTCACAGGTGATCACTACGATACAATATGCAGGGCTCGTGTTCTTAAATTCCCTCTAGTGCAGGGTGGGGAGCCTTTCTTCTGCCAAGGGCCATTTGGATATTTACAGCATCATTCATGCGCCAGACAAAATGATCGACTTACAAATGAGCCAGCTGCCAATTCATTGGATTTCCAGTCCCTCCCACAGTTGCCTGTGAAACTGCGAAAACCAGAACTGGATAAGAAAGGACTGGTGCAATGTAAATAAGTGAGATAACATAAACCACTTCAAGAGCATTGACCGTAGTGCACGTAGTATAATAGTTAGGAAGTGAAGAGTTTCACATATGTGTTACCTTTGCTTTTAAACAGAATATATTTACTTGTAAGCCTCTATAATTTAATTTTTAATGGCACTTGTCTTGAACAACTGGCTCAAGTTTCCTGGAAACTTAACAGCTAGTTATAACAGTAGTCCTGGGTGAGTGGCTTCTCCGTGTGCCTCGGACAACCATACCCAAGGGTCTTTCAAAGAAATCATGGGAAATAGGATTCAAAGATTACTTTGGTATAAAACATCTTTGAAATCCATGTATCTGGGGGGGTCTTCTAGAAGTTCATACAGGATATGCCTTGTGAAAAAATTAGGCACGGGCTGCCAGTTATTTTTGCTCCAGAGTTTACCTTTCATTCTGCTTCTCGTGAACGTTGTGAAGTAGCCCTGTGTCATAATAAAAGTCAGCGAGAGAGGGGGGTGAGCCTTCGCCTGCAGGTGCACTTAAGAAGCTGTCTGATGGGCTTTCACTCAAGGCGCCCCCATCCCTGCCGTAAACCAGCCGTATCCGGGGTTCTGTGATGTTGCTGGTGAGGGTTGCTGCTTGCCCTGGGGAGCCTTGTCACATGGAGGCGCAGACAGTCGTGAGTATCTCAAGCTGGTGTGCTTCCCGTTCCCTCTTCCAGGCAGCCGGATGGGCCACTGGGACCGCTGTACGCTTCCTCAAACCCCGAGTACCTCAGCGCCAGTGATGGTGAGGACCTTCCCCTTCCCTGGGGGTGGCCGGAACCTGGATGCTCAATCGAGCAAGTGTTGAAAGTTGATCCCAAGGACAGCTCCTTTATTCACAGAGCTTGCCCACCTGTGCTTGTCACAGAAGTCCTGTTACTGTGGACAGTCAGTTACCTGCTGCGTGGAGCCTGTTCAGACTTAGCCAGTCTGGGTTTTGTAGGCTGGGATGAGAGCGAGAGAGCCTTGTACCACAGCTGTGGAGAAGTGAAGCCAGAGACAGTGCTGAGGATCAGAGACAGAAGATCCCATTCCTGCTTGCCAGACAGGGGACTAGAGGAAGATGAAAACAGGGACAAACCACCCTGAATTTAGGAACTTGAAATAACAGCCATTTATGGGGGAGCTTCAGAAAGTTGGTGGAAAAACATCATTAAAAGTATGAGTATATTTCAGTGCAAAAAACCTTGAAATCCATGTGCAGTTTTTTTTATGATATGTATTTTCCACGTATTATGAAGCCCCATTTTTTTTGGCATCAAGATAGACTCATACCTTTTTTTTTAAAAAAAAAAGACTTATTTATTTATTTATTTGAGAGGCAGAGTTACAGAGAGGCCGAGGCAGAGAGAGAGGTCTCCCATGCACTGGTCTACTCTCCAAGTGGCCACAATGGCTGGAACTGGGCCAACCCAAAGCCAGGAGTCAAGAGTTTGGGCCATCTTTCTCAGGCCATAACAGAGAGCTAGATTGGAAGTAGAAAGGCTGGGACTAGAACCGGTGCCCATATGCGATGCTGGCACCGCAGACTGGGACTGGCATCCATAACTTTTTTTTTCAAGATTTGTTTATTTATTTGAAAGAGTTACAGAGAGGCAGAGGCAGAGAGGGGGAGAGGGAGAGGGAGGAAGGGAGGAGGGAGGGAGGGAGGAAGGGGGGGGGTCTTCCACCTGCTGATTCACTCCCCAAATGGCTGCAATGGCAGAGCTTGGCCAATCCAAATCCAGGAGCCAGGAGCTTCTTCCAGGTCTCCCATGTGGACTTGGGCCATCTTCTTCTGCCTTCCCAGGTCATAGCAGAGAGTTGGATTGGAAGTAGAGCAGCCAGGCCTTGAACCAGTGCCCATATGGGATGCCAGCACTGCAGGCAGTGGCTTTACCTACTACACCACAGTGCCAGCCCCTAGCCCCCCTAAAACTTTTAATTCTATTCTTTCCCACCAACTTTTTGAAGGACCTTCAGAGGGGCTGACAATTTTGTGGGCTGTCTACTTGGGCTGAGCTCAGCTGGGTGGTTCTTCTGGTCCCACCCAGGTTCACTCACATGGCTGCATTCTGCCTGTTTTCAGCTGGTGCAAAGTGGTCTTGGATGGCCTTCTGGGTGTTTCTGGGGGCTCATAGGCTGTGTGGGCCTGATGGGAGGTGGCTGAGCCTTGTTTTTTCCCTGCACTGTCTTAGACTCTGGCTGGGCTTCATTCCATGCTGTGCTCTGATGGTTCCTAGGGCAAGGGAGAGTAAGCTCCAAGGTCCGCTCAAATCCCTGCTTGGAATGTGCTTGCTGATTTGCATCCACCAGAGCAAACCACAAGGGCATTCCCAGGGCCAGGGCATAGGGAGACATAGGCTCTACCTCTTCACAGGAAGCACTGCTAAGCACTGCAACCATGTTTTGGTCAATGAGTTTCGACTTGGACCCCATGTCTTTGGCACCTTGCAGAAATAACAGCCAAAGAGAGGAAATAGAGTCATTCAGTAGTGGGGAATCTGGTATCAGACAGGAGGGACTCAGCCCTTTTAGCCCCTTCCCCAGCCTCCGTTGCCCTCCATGGGGGCCAGTGCCTGCCCTGTTCTTGGCTGTATGCCCAGTGCCTGGCATAGTTCTTAAATTCTAGAAGTTATTGGATGACCACTTTTGGGGTGCTCCACAGGAGAGGGCTCTGGGTGGGAGGTGGCCGGGGGCCTCTGAGGGATGGACCCTCAGTGCTGTGTAGCTAATTGAGAAGTAGTGTTTCCCTGTTCTGTGTACGTTCCGGATGAATGGGAGGTGCCTCGGGAGAAGATCACCCTCCTGCGGGAGCTGGGCCAGGGCTCCTTTGGCATGGTGTATGAGGGCAACGCCAAGGACATCATCAAGGGGGAGGCCGAGACCCGCGTGGCTGTGAAGACTGTCAATGAGTCGGCCAGTCTCCGGGAGCGGATTGAGTTCCTCAATGAGGCCTCCGTCATGAAGGGCTTCACCTGCCATCATGTGGTGAGTCTGGCTGGGATGGGATGGGCATTTCTTTTTATGTCGTTTCCCTCACCCAACCTCTTCCTGCTGCACAGAGCCACAGGGGACACTGGATGCAGTCTCCTGTACAGCGCTCACCCTATGAGCCTCTCCTGTCCTAAAGATGTGTGTGTGTGGGGGGGTGCTCCCTTCTCCATCCCATTCTATCCCACCTTGCCTGAACCAGACTCCATTATATCCGATCAATTTTTAGAATCTTCTATTGCTTCCTGGACTCTTCTGTCACTTTCTGGAACCTTCCATCACTTTCCAGAATTTTCCATCTCTTCCTGCCTCCTTGTAATCCTGAACCACACAGAAGTCCACTATACCCCACCTGCACTAGTTCTGGCCCCCTACCCCCTAAATCTAGCACAAATTCCTCCTGCTTTTCTGATCCCCCAGTGGTCTCTGTTTCTCTTTGGGCCTCATCTCTTTACCATGTACCTGCGTGCCAGGCACCTAAATCCCTGTTCTTGCCTCTGAGATGCAGTAGATGTCTGCGTTCAGGGGGCCTCAACTGTAGCAGGCAGAGACAGATCCCAGATCTGCTGTGTTAATTATGTTGGGAGGAAACACCATGGAGAATGGAACAGAGAGGAGGGTGGGAAGGGCGTATCTGAGCCGTGTGGGTGTGGGAGAGTGAGCAGAGTCAGATGGTGCAGCTAATGCAAAGGCCTGCAGGTAGGAGCAGGAATCAGGGAGATGGTATTTGCCTTGGAATGGCCCTGTGTGTGGGCAGGTGTGCTTTTTCCTCCAGACCAGAGCTGCCCATACTCCCTCCAGGCACAGGGCACTGTGCATGGTGGAGACACTAGACAGAGTGCCGATGGGGAGTACAGACCATCCACAAGCTCACAAGCTCTCACCCAGAACCTCATGCTTGCTCTGCAGGTCCGCCTCCTGGGGGTGGTGTCCAAGGGCCAGCCCACGCTGGTGGTGATGGAGTTGATGGCTCACGGAGACTTGAAGAGCTACCTTCGTTCTCTGCGGCCCGAGGCTGAGGTGAGGCTGCCTCTAGGTCCCTGGTGGGGCACCTGCTCCCGGAGGCAGGTCCCAGCATCTCTGAACCCCACCCCATGTTTCGGCTTCAGAACAACCCGGGTCGCCCTCCCCCTACCCTCCAAGAGATGATACAGATGGCGGCGGAGATCGCGGACGGCATGGCGTACCTGAACGCCAAGAAGTTCGTGCACCGGGACCTGGCAGCCCGGAACTGCATGGTTGCCCACGATTTTACCGTCAAAATCGGAGGTTCGTCCCTGAACCTTGCTTTCTGCTTTGAAATGTGTGGCCCAGGCCAGCTTTGGTTTTGGAAGGAAGTTTTCCAAAATGAGTTGCTAAATTGTTTTCAGTTGTGTCAAGGGTTGGGCTTTGGGGTAGGTGGGTGGTAGGGTGGGGGTGGGGGTCTGGTCCTGTAATTTTTTAAAAGAAGGATTTATTTGTTTGAAAGGCTGAGAGAGAGAAAGAGAGAAATCTCCTATCCTACTGGTCCAGTGCTGGGCCAGGCTGAAGCCAGGACCCAAACAGTACTTTAACTGCATTTCACTGATAAACTCACTCACCCCTTCAGTTCTATAAAGATACACGAGTCCTTCAGACAGTTTGTGGAAAATGGGATTAAAAAATGGTTTATTTTGGTACAAAAACTTTTGAAATTCATTCATGGCTTTTTTTCCTAATACACATTTTTCGCAAACATTTTGAAGACCACTGGTAGGCACAGATTTCAGATTTCTATTTGCCAAGCAAACACCTTTTAATTCCAATTTTCTTCAGACTTTCTCAAATACTTTCGTATGTCTGCAGTAAGTGCTAAACACGCACTCGATTTGTCTACTCTTACGAGGCTTGCAGTCTTTTCTTGAATACAAATTCAAAAACTTTATTTTTCTTATGAGAGAGAGAGAGAGAAAGAGAGAGAGAGAGAGAGAAAACTCATACTCCCATCTCCTGGGTCACTCCTCAAGTGCCCAAAGTAGCCAGGACTGAACCAGGCTGAAGCCCGCAGCTGGGAACTCTGTCCAGTCTCCCGTGAGGGTGACAAGGACCCAAACACTCGAGTCATCACCTGCTGCCTCTCGGGGTGCACACGAGCAGGAAGCTGGAGCCTGGAGCAGAGCCGGGAGTTGGCTTTAGGACCCCAGTATGACTTGCATGTGTACCAGGTAGCCTCTTTACTGCAGCACCAAGCCCCAGCCCCGGCTTGCAGTCTGTGTACTTGAAGAATGGGCCTGTGTGGCCAGGTGGAGTCGAATTCACTGCAGCAGGTGGCAAGTCCGGTCTGTCTGTTGCCCTGGCCGCGTTTCAGGTGGTCCACTGCTGCCCGAGCCTAGTGGCTGCCATGTTGGTCAGCATGGAGGTAGACCCTGCGCAATCCCACAGGCGGTTATCTGGGATAGGGCTTCTCCAGCAGAACCACAGAGGGGTTCGTACTTTTATCAGCTGGGGAAGATCGCTGAAGATGAATGGGTCCGTGACAGAGCCGGTAGAGGGCAGGTCAGGAAGGGACCCCTCTCTGTAAGGAGGCAGCATTTTATCCGAGACGGGCAGGATGAGGAGCTGACCTTGTGGTGTATTGAGTTAAGCTGCGGCTTGTGAGGCCAGCATCCCGTATCAGAGTGCCAGTTTGAGTCCTGTCTGCTTTAGTTCTGATCTGGCTCCCTGCTAATGCATCTGGGAAAGCAAAAGTTGGTGGTTCAAGTAGTTGGGCCCCGCCTCCCACATGGGAGGCTCAGATAGGGTTCCAGGCTCTTGGCTTTGGCCTGGACCAGCCCTGGCTGTTGTGGCCATTTAGGGGAGTGAATGAGCAAATAGAAGGTCTCTCTCTCTCTCTCTGTCTCTCTGTCACTATACCTTGCAAATCAATCAATCTTTAAAAAAAAAAAAAAAACTGGCAGGATGAGTGAGAGTACCCCTGGGGGAGGGTACAGCACGTGCAGGGGTCCTGAGGCTGGGGAGAGAATGAGTGTCGAGGGGACCAGGGCAGCACAAGAAGTGAGGTTGAGAAGGCAGGAACTAGACCCATCAGGGCCTTGGGAGTTCAGGCAGGACCTTTCGATGTTGCCCTGTGCAGCCTATGAGAAGCAGGAGGAGGCGCCGTGCTGTGTAAGGTGCTGAATGCTTCTCCTTCCTTAGCAATGGGAGGGGACAGGGTCCTCTGGAGGTACCTGCTCTTGGGCGGTTGGGAGGGAAGCCCGGCTAGGGCCTGAGCAATGGGGAGGCACTGGTGGATTTGGGAGAATGGGCACCATTCACAGGAGGACAGAGCAGCTGGGTGGATGGCAAGGCTGCGACCCCTGAGAAGGAGCAGGTTCACTGGAGAAAGTCGAAACTTCAGCTTCAGATGCCCCGGAAGGTTCAGGTGGGAGGGACATGTGGACGTCACTGCTCGGTCGCCTGATGCCACCTGTCCCTTCCCCTCAAATGGAGGCCCCTCCTCTCCCTTCACACTCCCACGAGTACCCTCAGGGTCCATCCTCGTTGAAGTTGGCCACCATCCAGGTGGGCACACACCTAGGGCAGGTGAGCCCTGGCTCTGAGGGCTCTGCCGGTGCCAGAGCAGCCAGAGGGGCAGGTTGCAGGCTGAGAGTACCAACTATGTGTTGCCAGATTTCGGAATGACCAGAGACATCTACGAAACGGATTACTACCGGAAGGGGGGCAAGGGTCTGCTGCCTGTGCGATGGATGGCGCCAGAGTCCCTGAAGGACGGGGTTTTCACCACCTCTTCTGACATGTGGTGAGTGCCACGTGGCTGCGCGGCTGGAATCCCCAGGGGCCCTGGGAGAGTGACCAGCATGGGCATGCCAAAGGCAGGCTTCTTCCCTCCCACCTCCCCACAAAGAACATGAAGGCAGTGTCTTGTCTGAGAAACCCCGGCGCAGCTATGGTTATGTTCTGACAAAGCTAATCTTATAGGCATGTAGGAACCACAGCACGGATTGCCTTTACCCAGGTTCTAGCAAAGCAAGAAGAGGGGTGTGTGTGCACTTGTGTGTGTGTACGCATGTGCATGGGTGTACATGCCTGTGTATACATGTGTTTGCACATGTGTGTAGGTATGCACATGTACAGCTGTGTACACGTGTGTGTGCATGCATGTGCAGGTGTGTGTGTGTGCCTGTGTGTGCGCTCATGTGTTAACTGCTTGCGATTGCCCTTGACAGGTCGTTTGGCGTGGTCCTCTGGGAAATCACCAGCTTGGCGGAGCAGCCTTACCAAGGCCTGTCCAATGAGCAGGTGTTGAAGTTTGTCATGGACGGAGGGTACCTGGACCAACCCGACAACTGTCCAGAGAGAGTGTGAGTACAGGAAGGGTGTGCGGGGGGTGAGGTGTTCAATCAAAGGAGCCTGCCCTCTATGTGTGTGTGCTGTGCTTTCCCACCGTACCTGGGGATGTGTGTCTGCATGTCAGGGGAGGGGACTTCAAAAAGTTTGTAGTGATTGCCATGACAAGAGAAGTTTTGGTCCAAGAAATTTTGAAATACACACATAGAAGGAGCTTCAAAATGTTCATGAAAAATGTACGTCAGGAGTCATGGGCGTCTGGCCTCATGGTTAAGGCACCAGCTAAGATGCCTGCATCCCACACAGAGAGCTCGAATCCCACCTCGGGCCCTGACTCCAGCTCCCTGCACATGTGTACCCTGGGAGGCAGCAGTGATGGCTCAAGTGCCTGAGACCCTGCCCCCCACGTGGGAGACCTGGGCTGAGCTCTTGGCTCCTGGCTTCAGCTCCAGCCTGACCCTGGCTGTTGTAGGCATTTGGATGGGAGCCTTCTCTGTCTGTCGCTCTGCCTCTCAAATTCAGAGATGTGTATGATGAAAAAAACTGAACAGGATTGCAACTTTTTTTTTTTTTGCATTAAAATAAAGATCCTGTAATTCTGTTTGGCACAGACTTTTTAAAGTATGCTCATACGTGTACATACCTGCACACACACACTTACATGTCATAGCTTTATGTCTGTGTTTTCTGCTCGCATTTCCTGTGTCTACCTTCAGGCTGTGTTAGCATGGCTCATCTTCGTGTGGAAGCCTTCCCTGCAGATCATACCTTTGGAAGGTTCTACAAGAAATCCATAGCAGTGGTTACTTTGGGAGAAGGGAGCTGAAGAACTAGAGGGATCCCTGCTTAACTTTATTCTTTATTACTTAAAATTTTATCAGGCCTCCAGATCTTTTTGTTGTATATTTTTGTTGTAGGAGCAAATGTGCAACGCACGTACACCTGCCATGAAACATTTGGAAAATTGTTCAACCTCACTGACAGCCCAATAAACACACACGCACACAAGAAAAGGTGAAAGAAATAGAAAAACTAAACACACCAGGATCTAGCATTAGTGGTAGTATTGCCAGCTAAATAGTCTTTTTTTTTTAAAAAAAACACTATTTTTATTAAGGTTTATTTTATTTATTTGAAAGATAGAGTTACAGAGAGAGGTAGAGACAGATGGCCGCAATGGCTGGAGATGCATCAATCCAAAATAAGGAGTCAGGAGCTTCTTCTGGGTCTCCCACATGGGTGCAGGGGCCTAAGGACTTGGGTCATCCTCCACTGCTATCCCAGGCCACAGCAGAGAGCTAGATCGGAAGAGGAATAGCTGGGACTAGAACCGGCACCCATATGGGATGCTGGTGCTTCAGGCCAGGGCTTTAATCCACTGTGCCACAGTGCTGGCCCCTAAACAGTGTTTTTAAAATATGTTTTTCTTTCTTTGAGAGGCAGACAGAGAGGGACGGCGTGTATGGAGAGACGGAGGCCGGCGCCGCTGCTCAATAGGCTAATCCTCTGCCTGTGGCGCTGGCACTCCGGGTTCAAGTCCTGGTTGGGGAGCCGGATTCTGTCCTGGTTGCTCTTCTTCCAGTCCAGCTCTCTGCTGTGGCCCGGGAGGGCAGTGGAGCATGGCCCAAGTGCTTGGGCCCTGCACCTGCATGGGAGACCAGGAGAAGCACCTGGCTCCTGGCTTTGGATCAGTGCGGTGCACGGGCCACAGCGGCCATTGAGGGGTGAACCAACGGAAAAGGAAGACCTTTCTCTCTGTTTCTCTCTCACTGTCCACTTTGCCTGTTAAAGAGAGAGAAAGAGAGAGAGAGAGAGAGAGAGAGAGAGAGAGAGAGAGATGGAGAGATATCTTCCATCTACTGGTGTCTCTCCAAATGACTGCAGCAGTCAGGGTTGGGCCAGGTGGAAAGCAGGATTCAGGAGCTCTGTCTGTGTCTCTCACGTGGGAGGTGGGGACACAAGTCCTTGGGCCATCATTCGCTGCCTTCCCAGGCGCGTTAGCAGGGAGCTGGACAGGACAGGACATGGAGCAGCGGGACGGGAGCTGGTGCTGTAAGGGATGCAGGTGTCCCAGGTGGCAGCTTAACCTACTGCACCACAGCGCCAGCCCAGATGAGTGGTCTTACTGTGCCGCTGCACTCGCAGTTCAGAGCGATGTTGTGTGAGGTTGCCAGAGAGAAAGGAAAGGCGGGAAAGAGGAGAGGGAAGGAAAGGGAAGGGAAGGGGAGGAAGGAAGATCTAAATATCCAACAGTAGGAGAACCGCCAAGTGAGTCAGTAATTCATATGATGTAGCCATTGACATTTCAAATGATGCTTCCAATATATTAAACTCGGTAGATAAGATGATAAAAATTAAGTGGGGGGGGGGGCGGCGGCACTATGGTGCAGCAGGTTAAAGCCTCGGCCCGCAGCGCTGGCATCCCATATGGGCACTGGTTTGAGTCCCAGCTGTGCCGCTTCCGATCCAGCTCTCTGCTGTGGCCTGGGAAAGCAGTAGAAGGTGGCCCAAGTCGTTGGTCCCCTGCACCCACGTGGGAGACCAGAAGAAGCTCCTGGATCCTGGCTTTGGATCGGCTCAGCTCCAGCCATTGTGGTCATCTGGGGAGTGAACCAGCAGGTGGAAGATCGATCTCTCTCTCTCTCTCTCTCTTTGCCTCTCCTTCTCTCTGTAACTCTTTCAAATAAATAAAATAAATCTTTAAAAAAATTAAGTGGGAATGGGTATATTCAGTTGAAAAGACCAGAGGTTAAAGCTGAAGGAAAATTGCGAGATGTGTATATTTTGGTTTTTTTCCTGACTTTTCTACAATGAACACTTAATTGATATATAATTTTTATATATTGATAATATCTATTTTTATATAAAGACCTTTATCCATGCTTATTAAGAAAATCCATTTGAATACTGCAGCTCCCAAATAAGACATCAACTGAGGAAACTTCATGGGAAGAAATCTGATATGGAAAAAGTGAGAAGCAGAGTCATTTAGAAACTTGGAGAAAAATATTTTTAAACATTTCCCCGTGCATTTCCTCTCCTAGCCATGCAAGGCAGCAGCCTTGATCAGGGGAATTAAGGCCAGGAGTTTGCCCCTGTTTTTTCTGGAAGGGATCGTATGGTGAGTGGTGTCAGCTCGGTGGGCCATGGGGTTTTCTGTCAGAGCTCTTCGGCTCTGCGGATGTAGCTGGAAGGCAACCGCAGACATTATGTAAGAGAATGGCTATGACTGTGTGCCAATAAAACTTTATTCAAAAACACCCTGGCTCTGAGGTGGGGGTGGATTTGTTCTGGGGACTGAGCTGGCTGACTCTTGTAGAAGAAGTTAGAGTTTGGAAAGAAAGAGGGAAAATGGCAAACACAAGTCCTCAGCCCCTTTCTCAGAGTGCTGTTGGCTGAGGAAATGGGCAGCCATGAGGATGTGAGGCTGGGGTCCTGGCTGCTGACAGACGCCTGACTGAGGCGCCTCCCGCCACCCTCCAGAGACGGAGGGCTGGGCCAGCAGGACGGACACGGAACTGCCTCTCTGGGTTCCGTAGGCATTGCTGCTCCCATGAGCTTCAGCTCCCCCGCCTGGAGAGGTCTTTCCCTGGAACAGCCGGGGGTCACAGGCGGCCTTTCCAAGCAGCCCTGGGTGGGACTGGGCCCTCAGGAAATGCCCCAGATTGGGGAGGGGCGGGGAAATCAGGAGTGTGTGAAATGACGAAGCCTGCACAGCACTGCCTGGGGCAGCCCGTGGGCCGCGGACCCTTCAGAAAGCTCATAGAAGGAGCTGGTGTTGCTGTGCAGTGCGTTGTGCTGCGGCTTGCAATATGGACCTCCCATGTCGGTGTGCCAGTTCAAGTCCCAGCTGCTCCCCTTCTGATGCATCCTGTGCACCCCGGGGGGCAGCAGTGATGGCCCAAGGATGTGGGCCCCTGCCAGCCACGTACCTGGATGGAGCTCCTGGCTCCTGGCTTCAGCCCTGGCTCTTGTGGCCATTTGCAGAGTGAACTAGCAGATGGAAGATCTCTCCCTCTCTCTCTCTCTCTTTCTGTGTGTGTGTGTGTGTGTGTGTGTGTGTGTGTGTTTCAATGAACTAAATCTTCCAAAGCATCTTGCAGCACGCTTGGCCTGGGCTGCAGAGGCGAGAGGACGGGGGAGGGGCTGCCTGGCTGGGCCCCCAGACTCACGGTGGCCATGTCCCTGTGTTCCGCAGCACCGACCTGATGCGCATGTGCTGGCAGTTCAACCCCAAGATGCGGCCCACTTTCCTGGAGATCGTCAGCCTGCTGAAGGACGACCTCCACCCCAGCTTTCCGGAAGTTTCCTTCTTCCACAGCGAGGAGAACAAGGCTCCCGAGAGCGAGGACCTGGAGATGGAATTCGAGGACATGGAGAGCGTGCCACTGGACCGGTCCGCGCACTGTCAGAGAGAGGAGGCAGGGGGCCGGGAAGGGGTGTCCTCGCTGGGCGTCAAGCGCTATGAAGACCACATCCCCTACACCCACATGAACGGGGGCAAGAAAAACGGGCGGATTCTGAGCCTGCCTCGGGCGAATCCCTCCTAACGGCGCCTGCCCGGGCCCGGGGTTTCCATCCACACCTTCCTCTGGTTCCAAAGTCTCCGGAAAACTCAGGATCGCGGCGACTCGCCCTCGTGGCCCACCGGGCTCAGAAATCGGCCCTCGACTTCTCTGCTTGTCTTCGGACTTCACACACACACTTGTGCAATTGCCAATGTGACCGGGGCGTCCGTGAAAGATGCAGCCGTGAGCCTAGAGGGGCAGGGAGGGTTTTCTACAGCTGTCTCAAACCGGGATTTTTTTTTTTTTTTTTTTTTTTAAATCTCGTAGCACAATGGGAAGAAAGCACCTGTTTTTACAGTTTTTTTTTTTTTCCTTGCTGGTGTCTGAGCTACAGTATAAAATGTAATACTTGTTTGTGGAACAAAAGTTTGAAAGGAGAAAAGGAAAACCCACACCCCCTGTTGGCAGGGAGTTCCACGCTCGCCAGGGTGGGCGTGCGAAGGTTTTACTCATCCCACTGAAGGACGTGCTTCTTTGCCTTCTTCTCCACAAAGATCAGTTCCTCAAGTTGACCAATAGCTGCTGTTTTCATACTCTGCATGAACACCTGCCGTCCCCGGTGTGTGCACACTGTGTGTGTGTGTGTGTGCAGGTTAGAGACCGCTGGGGTGTGTGTGTGTGTGTGCGCACACGCACGTGCAGAGTATTCACGCGTGCAGAGCCGGCACTTGACACTTGCGCTGCTTCAAGTTGGCGTGTTCCGGCCCCACGCTCCCCTGCCTTATTTCCTGGCATACTGTGCCCCCGGCAGGTTCTTCTCATTTTACAAGTCTAGCCTCGGATGTCTCCTTTCCTTTCACTTGGATGAAAAAAAAATTTTTTTTTTCCCCCAGGAACTAAGGGAGGAGCATTTCTTTTAGAGTGATCATGGGTTCTTTCAAGACCAAACAAAGCTAGGATGGGGAAAAAAAAATAAAAGAACTGGGACGGCAGGAGAGTTTTGAGGATATATTTGTACCCTGTTTAATGGGAGAACACCTTTAGCATTAGCCATGTAAGTTATCGAGTCGGGGAGTGTGGTCATGAGTGGGCCTTCCTGCTTATAAGGAGGGGTGCCAGGCACAATTGGCCTCTTTGTTTGGTCTTAAAGCATCCATTCTTCTGGGAATTAAGCCACATTCGCTGCTAATCTTTGTGGACATCGTGAGGCCATGCTGAGTGGGTGCACAAGTGGGCTTTGTGGAAGGTGTGGTTTGGATACCACGGCCTGCCACAGGGCTCCTGCTCGGCTCAGCGGGAGGCTTCCAGGAGCGGAACCCAGCTCCGAGGACACCCGTGTTCTCCCTCGGGTTCTCTGTATGTACCTCATGCGGCTTTGCCTCGCCCGGGCCTGCACGGCCCCCGGGGACTGTGCAAACACAACACAATCAAAGCCCAAAGACGTCTGGAGGACAGCATAAGCAATGGCAAAGGAGATGTGGCCCGCCGGGGCACCTGAGGCACTTCTCAGGGGCTTCGTGATGTTGCAGGGCCCGGGAGAGAGGAGTCTGGAGGAGGAACCGTTCAAGACCTGCACACCAAGGACTTCTGGGTGGGCGGGACCCCACTGTCCTTCCCTTTGTGAAAGGAACCACAGCTGCTCAGAGGAAGAACGGGGTGGGGGAGGGAAGCTCTTCACCTGGGCTCACAGATGTGGTCACCCCCCACGCCCCGGGAGTGTCCCCTCACAGGCTGTGACTGCTGCCTTCTCTCTTCTGAAGAGTTTCGGGCTCCAGAGGGGGACAGACGCATAGTGGCAGCCTCCGAGCCTTTTCGATTCTTGACTAAAGACACAGGTAGACACGAGTTCCAGTTGTTTATTGCTCTCTTATTTATAGGATTTGGAAAATGATGGCATGTAAAATATTGCTGGGGACCCTCTGTGATTCAGTACAAGAAGCAAGAGGACAGAAATTATTTTCGCCAAATTTATTTTGTACATACAAGAGGGTTCTGTACGTAAATTAAAAAAAAAAGTAGGTCTAGATATTTTGTTCTTTTCATAGCAAATTTGTAGTGGTCGTATACTACACTAGCAGCAATTTTCACATTTTTCTAATTCAGAAAGACTTTCTTATATTAGGGGGAAAAGTATTTATTTTAATATATAAAATCACTCTGAAAATCACTTTCGTAAAAAATGGAGTGCATGTAAGTTTTTATCAAGGAAAAAATAAACAGGTGAATGTGGGTAATGATTTCTTTTTTTTTTTTTCCAGCACAGTCTACCTCAGTGTATTGCTAGGATGTGGTTCAACAATGGACATCTTGGAGACTTCAGAATTCTGCCTGGGTCTGGTCTGAATCAGGGAAAACGTGTGTCAGCTGATTCTAAATTCCAGGGACCAGTAAGGATTTTGAGGGAGGGAGTTGGGATGGAGAAGGTGCAGCCTTCTTGTGAGCATAGATCCTTTTTCTGCTGGCTGATAATATTCTTCTCTGAATTTAGGATTTCTTAAAAAAAAAAAAAATCTTCCACTGGGATGGGTGTTGGGCCTTGCAGTTGAGATGCAGGTTAATAGCAACACCTGTGCCTGCACTGGACTGCCTGGGTTTCATTCCTGGCACCAGCTGCCTGCTAGTGCAGACCCTAGGAGGCAGCGTTGAAGACTCAATCGACTGGGTCCCTGCCAGCCACAAGGGAGATCTGGATTAAGCTCCCAACTTCAGATTTTGGCTCTGCCCAGCCCTGGCCATTGTGGGCATTTGGGGAGTGAATCAACAGATGGCATTGCTCTCTGTCTCTAAAATAAAAAACTTTTAAAATATAGAAGAACAAATCCTACTCCATCTATTGACACAATAAAACATAAACCAAGTTTGAGGACATGTGGTAGATCTGACCCCCACCTGTGGTCCACCTCCGTTGGGTGAGAGGTAGCTGTGTCCCATATTCTGCTGGACAAAGACAGGCTTGCCTTCAGAGCCAGTCTCCCACCTGTCCCATGGGATCGCTTGAAGTGGGCAGGAGGGTGCGCTGGGCCCCCTGCAGGTGGATTCCCACTCTGGGGTCAGGATGAATCGGATTCAAGGACACCTCACACACAGACGCCTAGAGCAATGTCTCCCTATGTGCTTTGAGTGGGAAGGGGGCTTTTGGGGAAACCCCAAGTCCTAAGCACACAGGAGTACTGAACACTTTACTTGGTAGAGACAAGACCCTGGACCCATCTGGGGTTTTGGTTGACCTCAGGCTGATGCTTGGAGCTTTTGCAGCTTTGAGAACCAGCGTGAAAGTTGAGCTGAGGCAAACAGGGCTGTGTCCTACTTGCCAAACCTTGCTGCTCTCACTGTCTTTTTTAAAGGCTCTGCTGGTGCAGACTTACCTTTCTCCACCTGCCCTGGAGAGAGATGGAACACAGGACCTACCCTGTGCAAAGGGGAGCTCACCAATTCATTGACACTGCTGCAATGTAAGACCAAGTGGCTGTCGGGTTGGGTCACCAGCATCCTTTGGCATCAGAAAATACTGACTTTGTAACAACAGAACTTTGGTCTAGAAAGTCACTGTGACCTTGGGGGTTTGCAGTGATTGGTTACAGAACAGCAGCAAAACCAGCGTAGGTTGACGCTTTCTGTTGTTCATTTTTGAAGATGTCTCACTCTGATGAAAACCGTTCTTGTTAGTGTGGTGAAATCCACACAGTCATTTCTTCTCCCAGGGGGAGAATAGCAACTGCATCACTTTGTCCCTGGATTGGTGTGATAAACACATATCAGGAAGAAGTCCTGTTTGGGGAGCTGTCCCAGGTGCTGTCCTGTCTTGTGAAGACTGTAGGAAGGGAAGCACTGCTGGGTGTCTGGGTATAGGCTGAGCACAAGTGAGGAAAATGTGGGAATTGATTCAAGCATCTGCAATATAATTGTATGATTGTGGGGGACTATGCCTCCAGCTGGTGGATCAGTTGTTTACTGCATCCCACCCAGACAGCCAGTCCACCCTGAAACATGCTTACTTGGTTGGAAGGTGTTTATTTGTAACCTACTTTACACTTGTCAGTGGGCAAGAGTGCCATCGAGGCATGGTCTGGGTGGCCGTCCTGGAGGTGAGTGAGTGTGCCATAGTTCCAACAACTTTCACAGTTTGTAGAGGGAGGAAGTTGGAGATGGAATTTCTTTTAGATGCCACCTGAGGAGTCCTGTTTACCTGAGACTCTTCAGATAGTATATTTTTGCTGTGGGTGGAGAATGGGGAATGCTGATTTTTTTTTTAACAAATGGTTGCACATAGAATGGTATCAGTTCAGAAAATCTTCCAGAATGTTCTTCAGAATATTAATTTACACCAGAGGTGTGCTTGGGAATGGAAAGAACAGACCAGTGCTGCTTCTTTAGAACACACACGAAAAATGTGATGTACTTCCAGGGGCTGCAACAAAAGAGCATGTATTTCTTTAGGGGTCCCCTGAGAAACAGGGGGTGTAGTGATGTTCTGAGCTCACTGCCATCTTCTGTGAAGTGCCGGAACCAGCTCCAGCAAAGTTTGCTATCTGGGATTCGGCCATAAAAACACTTGCTCAGGATCACATCATGAATCTGGGGCTCTTGGTCCCATTTGAGAAGGAACAGCCCACACACGTGTGTGTGTCCATACATGTATTCAGGAATGGCTTGTTTGGTCTGTACACTTTGTGTCAAAGTTGCTGCTCCCTGCCCCTTATGTGCCTGGGTGGCCTCTGTCAACAGTACAGGATCAACTGTGCCACAGGTTTTGCAGAAAACAACTCAGAAACACGAAAACCACCCAAAGCTCAATGATTATTTTTTTCAATGTTTTCCTACAGGAGCCAAGTAGTATCATGTACAGAATATGCCTTTTTGAGGGAGGGAGGGGATATTGAAGTTGTTCTGCATGTAAAATATGGGATAATTACCTGTTTATAGTAAAATTCTGAATAAATTATCTGAGAATACTCCTGTTTTGTGTGATGCTTCCATAACGCTCGTGTGCTTGGTTGGGTTGTGTCTTTGGCATCAGTTATATTAAGGGAAAGCTATGGGAAGTTGTGGGCGCCTGTTCTTGGAGAAGGGAATTCCCCACAATCTTCAGCTTGTGCAGCTGCAGGTTAAATAAGGGGGAGGGAGAAGGGGTTTTCAAAAAGTGCATGAAAAAACTCACATTGTGAAAACACTATGCATGAATTTCACAAAAACGTTTGCACCAAAAATCAGCATCTCTCGTCATCCTAACTTGTTCCACAAACGTGTTGCTGCTTCGGGCAGGGCTGGTGATCTGGAAGCCCATACTTGTATGGCCAGACCTGCAGTTAAACATTGCACTTTTTTTTTTTTTTTTGACAGAGTGGACAGTGAGAGAGAGAGAGAGACAGAAAGGTCTTCCTTTTGCTGTTGGTTCACCCTCCAATGGCTGCTGCGGCTGGTGCGCTGCGGCTGGTGCGCTGCGGCCGGCGCACCTCGCTGATCTGAAGGCAGGAGCCAGGTGCTTCTCCTGGTCTCCCATGGGGTGCAGGGCCCAAGCACTTGGGCCATCCTCCACTGCACTCCCGGGCCATAGCAGAGAGCTGACCTGGAAGAGGGGCAACCGGGACAGAATCCAGCGCCCCGACCAGGACTAGAACCCGGTGTGCTGGCGCCGCAAGGCAGAGGATTAGCCTATTGAGCCATGGCGCCGGCCACATTGCACTTTCTATACCAGTTAATTCCCTCCCCCGGGGACCTCCATACCTGTCACGATGAGGTCATGAAGGATCTCATTCCAGGAATACCAGGGACCTTGCTCTGATCCAACACCTTGGAAATCTATGTGCCAGATATTTTTGATGCCATTCTAGCATGAACACTGCCCCCCCTCCCCCCGCCCCATGGTGGGCAGGTAGGTAACTGCCAGGAGGTGGACCACAAATTCAAGAGGATTCTAGCCTTCCTTGTGCTAAACACACACAGATACTGAGTAAAGAGATGGAGTTCCTGCTTGCAGCTTCTTGTGTGGCTTTGAATGAGTCACTAACTCCAGGTTAGGTTTTGCTGTGGAGCAAACATCCTTGGAACATGATAACAAAGAACAGCCAGCATTCCTTAAGTTCCATGTGTCGGGTGAGGGGTCCTTGGGTCACAGCCTCACTGCTGTCTGTTTAGCTGGGCCAGCTTGTCTTCCAGGAGGGTCACTCGGCATGTTTATGGTATACCCAGTGGGAAGACAGAGCAAGCCCCAGTGGACAGAATTTCCAAATGTCTGTCTGTGTAGTGTTTGTTACTGCCCCTTTGTCCAAAGTAAGTCATATGGCCAAGCTGAGTCAGCGTGGGAGAGGACCACCCAAGGGTGTGAACTGGCTGGGGAGCATTGAGCATTCTGCTGCAGATTTTACCCACAGGACCCTGGTGAGCATCCACTGAGGTAATCCCTGTCCCCCATGCTCCTTCCAGATGGCTTTCCCCACACTCCCCAGCCCTCCCTAATTCTTGGAGGAAATGGATGTCACTGCTAACTGGCAGGAGTGGCAGCTGGAGTGCTGCCTCCTGGTTTCAGGACTTTTGATAGGAACCTCTTGGGAAATGAAGTGTTTTCTCAGAGGAAGGAGTCTCAAGGCACGCTTCAGTGTCAGGGTGAGCAGGTGGGGGTGTGGTCTTTTTTCCTGGAGGGACCTTTTGGGGCTCCTCAAAGCACCTTCCAAGTGGCCACACTGCAGTTTAGCAGAGTCCTCGGGGCCCCAGCCTGGAGGGTGGGATGCCTGCCATTGAATTCCTGGATCTGCCTCCTGGGCCTTGAGTCTCAGTGCAGCTGAGAGCACTCACAGTAGGAGTGTCTACCCCTCTCAGAAGGCACTTGCATTAGTCCATTTTCTGTTGCTATAACAAAATACCTGGGCACCTTAGACAGAAAAGGAAAGAGGGTGATTTAGCTCATGGTATGGAGGCTGGGACTGGGAGGCCCCATGGGTTCTGCCTCTGGTGAGGGCCCCTTGGCTGCACCACATCCTAGTGGATGACATCATGGTGGGAGTGTGTGAGAGGGATCATAAGACCAGACAGGAAGCCAGAGGCTGGGCTGGGGAAGGGGCAAACTTGGTCTCCGTAGCAACTCATTCTTGCAGGAACCAACTCAGTCCACAAGAGGAGTGTTAGTTTCTTCTGTGAATGATGCCACCATTGACATGCCTACAGCCTCTTAAAGGCCCCAGCACCACAATGGGGACCCAAGTCCCAACACACAAGCTCTTGTGGGAGATAAGCAATGTCCAAACCAAGGGGCATGGATTATGGAAAACAAAAATCTATGTACAGATTTAAAAAAAAATTTTGCAACAAAATAAACAATTTTAAATTCCATTTTCTCCAGAACCTATTGAGGTACCTTCATGTAGTAGGTACAATAAAATATAGTCAACGTGAAACTGTTATAAGACAAAAGAAGTGTGGGACCCTGCATTTTAATGATCTACCTTGATCTCAGAGGCTCCAACTGGTTCAGGACATAGGAGTTTAAGGCTGCTTCCATTTGGTCTCTGTCTGTAAAGAGAGTTGACATTGATCATTCCAAAATATGCCATTTTGGCATATGGCTTACTTTGAGTTAAAGATGCTTTTAAAAATAGCAGGTGCTGGCTCTTTTCTGCTTGAGAGCAGGAAATGGAACCCCCTGGCAGGGGTCCTCCTGGTGCCTTGCTAACATCAGAGATGGGGCATGAAGGCCAAGGGAACTCGGTACACTTTTTTTTTTCAAAGATTAATTTATTTACTTGAAAGAGTTACACAGAGAGAGTAGGAGAGGCAGAGAGAGAGAGAGAGAGAGAGTTCCATCCGCTTGCCTGTGTACTTAAAATTCATGCCTTTTGCTGTATATATATACATTATACTTCAGTTACAAGAGTTTCAAATGAAAGAAACAAAACTATGCCAGGCAAACGGTAAGCACTCCATAAAAGTTTGTTTGCCACCAGCACCGGCATTATCATCATCACCATCATTGGTATTATTGTCACCATTACCATTGCCATCATGTTCATTGTCAGTAGCAGCAACATCTTCATCATCATTGTCATCACCATCATTATCATCATCATCATCATGTCATCACTGTCACTGACATTACCATCATCATTCTTTAAAGACTGCTTTGTTTGAAAGAGTGATGGCGGAGGGGAGAGAGACAGACAAAGAGAGCTTCCATCTGCTGGTTCACTCATCAAATGCCACAACAGCAAGCTGAAGCCAGGAGCCCAGATGTTCTCCCACACGGGGCCATCACCTGCTGCCTCCTAGAGTGCATTAGCAGGAAGCTGGATAGGAAATGGAGGAGCCAGGGTTTGAACCAGGCACTCTGACATGGCATATGGCCATTCTAAGCAGTATATAACTGCAGAGCCAAATGTTCACCCCTAATGTATCATCCAATTGCATTTTCCATGAACTTCTTGAAGTACTCACATATAACACTTGGTCTTGGCAGTGTTTCACTTGGGAGTGAAAGATTATCCCAGTGGCCTTGCAAGTCAATCCTGTGTATTGTCTATGGAAAAGGCAAACACCAGGGCACTACAACAGTCCCCAAGGCCAGAGGCAGCCTATCCCCACCCCCTGCCAAGAGCTGGAGAGAAGCTATTTTCCTCATTCTTTTCACAACAAGGAAAAGAATTCTGGTGACAACTTGATCAAGCTTGGGGGCAGGTTCTTCAGCAGTTGAGACTTAAGATGAAACCACAGACTTAAGATGAAACCCGTATTGGTTCCAGGCTTGTGAGAGCCCAAGAGCCAGCTAAGTTGTGCCCAGGTTTCCAGTTCTCAGAAACAGCAAGATAATTAAGTGTGTGCATTGTTTTAAGCCATCAATTGCGTGCATCAACAATAGAAAACAGCATAGTGGCCTGATGTGTGGTACTGTGGTGTGAGGAGTTATCTCTTGTATCCTTTCTGTTCATCAATAACATCGACAGTGTCCCTGCAGCCCTAGTGGAAGGCACCTCCACCTGTATTCTTCCTCTCCCTGAAGAGTGACCCAGAGGTCCAGTATGCTCCTTGTGCATACCTGAACTCCTCCAGATGAAGACACAAAAAAATTCCTGGAGAGACATGAGGCACCCGGAAGCTGATGTTGCAGCGCCACCTTGTGGTTTCAGTAAGTTATATTTTTCTAAGAAATTTTGTTTTTCCAAGTTTGGATCCTGGAATTCAAAATAATCTCTCATCATCTTTTTTAGCCTTTAAAGTTACATTCAAATGTTCATTTCTCGCTTTTGGTCATGTTTTTCTTCCCTAATCATGATCCTAGAAGTTTTTCAGAGCTAACTTTCATCTTTGTTGACCTTTTTTTTTTTTATCTTTGCTTTTTAAAAAACGGGTTTACTTACTTATTTGAAAGGCAGAGTGGCACAGAGACAGGGGAAATGGAGACAGAGAGAGATAGACACAGAGAGAGAGGTATCTTGCATCCACAGGTTCACTCCTCCAGATGGCTGCAACAGCCGCAGATGAGCTAAGCTGAAGCCAGGAGCCAGGAACTCCATCTCCCACATGGGTGGCAGGGGCTCAAGCACTTGGGCCATCCTCTGTCACCTTCTCAGGTGCATTAGCAGGGAGCTGGACCAGAACCAGAATAGCCAGAACTGGGAATGGCACTCTGCCACAGGATGTAGGTGTTGCAGCGGCAGCTTTAGCTGCTGTGCCTTTGTTATAAATTTCGTCATTTTGTGCTCTTGGCTATTTTCTCTAGTCTAGTGGAGTCGGGTGTAGTGTGGTTTCTGTTTATACTTTTTGAAGCTGGTTATTGTTTGTGTTTAGCCTTTTTCCTTTCTTTTTAAAGATTGATATTATTTATTTGAAAGAGTTACAGAGAGAGGTAGGAAGACAGAGAGAGGTCTTCCATCTGCTGGTTCACTCCTCAGATGGCTGTAACAGCTGGAGCTGTGCCGATCTGAAGCCAGGAGCCAGGAGCTTATTCCGGGTCTCCCACATGGATACAGGGGCCCAAGGACTTGGGCCATCTTCCACTGTTTTTCCAGGCCATAGCAGAGAGATGGATCAGAAGAGGAGCAGCTGGGACCAGGACTGGTGCCTTATGGGATGCTGGCGCTTCAGGCCAGAGCTTTAAGCCACTGCGCCACAGCACCAGCCCCAATCTTTTTCTTTTCAATTCTGGTCTACTCCTGTATGACTATGGAAAAATAAATAAAACAGCATGTTAGAAGGAGATGTGTGCTGTAGAGAAAAGTAAGGAGCAAGTAGATAAGGAAGGTATTTGTCAGCTCCGGTATTTGCCACTGATGGGGTGGTTTGAACAGCAGAAATTCATTTTCTCACAGTCCTGGAGGACAGAAATGCAAGCGCCAGGTGCTGGCTGATTCCATTCCTCATGAAGATTCTCTTCCTAATACATCTTCATGTCTTCATGATCTCATTTAACTTTAACTACATCCACCATCCACTCAGGCCCCATCTCCAAATGCAAAAAGTGCATGGGGAAAATGGGATGAAAAGATGGCATACATGTTCCATGTCCCCTGAGGTGCCCTTGTATAGGCACCCTGGAGGTTAGGACTTCCAGATGCGACTTAGAGGGGCACACGGCATTCACCACAGGGAATGTGGAGGAGGCTCAATCACAGAAACACTAACAGTCAGAAGAAGGGGTTGGAGTGAGCCCATGGACATTTGTTTGTTTCTTCTTTCCTTGTAAATGACTTATTCATTTGAAAGGCAGAGTTACACAGAGAGAGGAAGAGATAGAGATATTGATCTTCCATCTGCTGGGTCACTTCTCAAATGGCCACAATGGCCAGGGCTGAAGTGAGAAGCCAGGAGCTTCTTCCAGGTCTCCTAAGTTGGTGGTGGGACCCAAGCATTTGGGTCATTTTCTACAGCTTTCCCAGGCCATTAGAAGGGAGCTGGATTGGAAGTAGAGCAGCTGGGACTTGAACTGGTACCCATATGGGATGCTGGAGTCACAGGCAGCGGCTTTACCTGCTGTACCACAGCACCAGCCCTCCCTGTATGTTTCTGATAGAAGAGCATTCCCAACAGGAATTCAAGTACAAACAGAAGTCTGGATGTGTGTGTCTGCTTGGCTTGTTCAAGGAGAGGTAAAGAGATGGGGAGAAGTGTGAGAAGCCATAGACCAGTGGGGAGTGCGAATCTCAGGCTGGGAAATGGAAGGTGTCACAGGTCACCCTAACATGGCTTTGACATAGAAAGAAATGTGATTTACATGCTTTAAAAGAACCCCTTGGTGTGTTGTGCTGAGAACAGACTGAAGAGAGGCAAAGGGGGAAGTTTGGTGGCTCTTGGGATATTTGGGATGATCTTAGTGAGAGAGGATGGTAGTTGGAAGAAGATGGTAAATGGTGGTGGTTGGCAGAGGCAGGAATCCAGGTATATTGCTATATATAAAAAATCTAAAATTACTATATATTTTTTGACAGGCAGAACTAGGAAGTGAGAGAGAGAGTGACGAGAGAAATGTCTTCCTTTCCGTTGGTTCACCTCCCAAATGGCCGCTACAGCTGGCGTGCTGCCGCCAGCGCGGCACCAATCCAAAGCCAGGAGCCAGGTCCTTTCTCCTGGTCTCCCATGCAGGTGCAGGGCCCAAGCACTTGGGCCATCCTCCACTGCACTCCCGGGCCACAGCAGAGAGCTGGACTGGAAGAGGAGCAACTGGGACAGAATCCGGAACCCCAACTAGGACTAGAACCCAGAGTGCTGGCGCCGCAGGTGGAGAATTAGCCAAGTGAGCAGCGGCGCCAGCCTAAAATTACTATATTTTAAAGAATGTTTATTTTCTTTTTTCTCTTTTCTAAGAATGTTTATTTTCATCTACTTGAAGGAGAAAGAGACTGAGAGCAACACACACACACACACACACACACACACACACACAGAGAGAGAGGGAGAAAGAAAGAGAGAGAGAATAACTCCCACCTTCTGATTTACTCTCCAAATGCCTGCAACAACCAGAACTGGGAGAGGCAGAGCTGGGAGCAAGGAACTCCCTCCAGTTCTCCCATGTGGGTGGCAGGGCCAAGCACTAGGGCCATCATTTGCTGCCTCGCTGGATGCATTAGCAGAAGGCTGCATTGGGAGTGAAGGTTGTGGGACTAGAACTAGCATTCTCCATATGGGATGCAGTTGTAATCAGTGGTGCAACCTGTTGCATCACAACATCTGCCCCTAAACGTATAATTCAATTATTCCATGAAAATTTTTTTAAAAAGATTTATTTATTTGAAAGGCAGAGTTACAGAGAGGCAGAGAGAGAGAGAGAGAGAGTGCGTGTGAAAGAGAGAGAATCTTCCATCCACTGTTACACTCCCCAGACGAACATTGGCCAGAGCTGGCCTGATCCGAAGCCAGGAGCCAGGATCTTCTTCCAGGTCTCTCACGCGGTTGCTGGGGCCCAAGGACTTGGGCCATCTTCTACTGCTTTCCCAGGCCATAGCAGGGAGCTCGATCAGAAGAGGAGCAGCCGGGACTCAAACCGGCGCCCATATGGGGTGCCGGCACTGCATGCGGAGGCTCAGTCTACTACGCCCCAGTGCCGGTCCCTCACACCATGCCCTATTAAAGATGATTTATTAAAGGGTAGTAGGAATTCGCTCATTGGCTGTGGCTAGATTCACCTGTTTCTTGTCCAGGCATCTACTCCCTAAAATAGGAAAAAGCGACTTAACACTGTGTGCATTTCACTTCAGGGTGACCCTAGACCCCGTAAACACGTCTTGTTTCTGTTGAATTCTGAACAATTTCCACTTTATTCAGAATGTCAGAGACTTAATGGCCCCTCTGCAGTTTTTCCCAACCACGGAGCTACTGATAATTCTTCGTTGTGGAAGCCAGGAGCTGTCCTGCGCACCCTCCCACAGCTGGTAACAATCAAAACATGTCTGCGTTGTGGGTCTGCGGGAAGAAAGGGCCCCAGGAGGGTCGGTCACAAGCAAGCAGCGGCCCTGCCTCCCATCCGCTGCTCACCCACCGGACCCCTGGCGACAGGGGAAAATGCATGCCTGGCGGTTGCGTTTCCGGCCCTGGGAGGGCTGCCCCCCATTTCCGCTTCCGGCCAAAGTGAGTAGGCACGCAGAGCTTCCGTTTCCGGTAGGGTGTGGGAGGTGGTGGAGGGCGGTCTCTGTGGCAAAGTTCTGGTCCGAGGCGGTCTCTACCGGTCCCTAAAGTCTCTGGCAGAGGTCTTCTGGCTTGCTTCGTGAGTAGGGGAAGGGGCTTGGCCTGGGTCAGGGGAGGAATGGGAGGCGGCCCCAGGGGCGGGGAGCCAGCTGCCAGGGGGTTCTGTGGCGAGCTGAGAACGCTAGACCTGGGCCGTGATGCCAGACCCATTTCACTCCCTGGGCACTGAGCGGGAGCCTGCGTGTGAGCAGCACCTGGCCCGGGGGTGTGGCTGACCACGTCTGTGTGGTGGGGGGTAGGGCCTGGGGTTGAGCTCTGGGGCTCAGAGGGCAAGACTGGAGAGGGAGGCCCGTTCCAGAGGTGGGGCTTTTCTCGGTCTAGGGTGGAGCTCCGGGAAGCACAGCAGCTCCAGGTGTGAATGGCTGCTCCTTGTCCAGTGGCCAGCTCCTGCTTGTCGTCTGCCTTTGACATCTTCCCTTGCACACATGGCAAGAATGGAGGTCCAGGAAGGTACGTGGCCGCTGACTTAAACTATGCTGATTCCCGAAGTCAATTTTGGGAAAATTGGCATGGTTTTCAAGTTAATTCTTCCTCTTTGAAAGTGGGATAGCTCTCCATGGGTTGGTTCTTTCTTCAGGCTATTAAAATTTTAATTATCATGAAATGTTATGGGTTCCGTTTACTCCCAGACATTGTAGATACTTAGTTGCTTTTGTTTGCTTTCCTAGAAAACATGTTTCTTTAAGTACTGAATGGAATGGTTTCTCAGCCTTTGTTTTTCATGACCTTGACTGCTTTGAAGGTGAAGTCATTATTTCATAGAATTTTGTAAAATGTTCTTCAGATTGCTTTGATAGATAGAAGATTGGATTCAGGTTATACTTTTTTATTTTTTAACCACAGTGTCAGAGAAATTGCATTGTGTTCTTCTCATTGCATCAAGATGAACATGATAATTGGTTTTCTCAATTAGTGATCTCAAGTATTTCTACCAAGTAGAACTTTCAGAGATGAATGCCCAACATATCATGAATTTATATACCACCTTGACTCTGGTTGCCTTAGCTAGGCCTGAAGAGTTTAATGCCCATCCAAGTCTAAAGGTGCAAGAACACATGGACTGTTATGGGACTTGACAGGAACAAACTGTAGAAGCAGAGGCTGGTGGTACTGAGATACCCTGTGGGACATTTTCTTCCCCCTAAGTCCAGCTGGAGAAATCAGTGGAATAAGGAATATCAGCATAAGAAGAGACAGAAACATTCTCTTGAACTTATTACCTGTCACCTTGTTTTAAAAGGAATATGGTATTGAGAGAATGTAGGTGTGTTTTTTAAAAATTATGATCTATTGCTGCTCTGTTTCTTTATTTTTTGGGTTGTCCTTGCTGCCTGTGGCATGATATTAGGAATCCTGTCAGTGGTGGGATAGGCTTATCTCAGCATTTCATTACTCATGTCATTGATTAATGCTTCATATCTGAGTGGCTTCTTGGAGAGGGGGCACACCAGAAACTCCAGCAGGGTTGTGTGGAAAAATGCTGGGCATCTGCCCTGCCCTTTTGCTCTGATCTGCTGGGGGCTGTGACCTTGTCTCATGCAGGCACCCTAGACACCCACAGCACTGAGGTAAGCGTGCCATGCGCCCCTCTCAGCATGGCCTGGCCACGGCAACCACCTCTTGGTGCACCCTCCCTGCTGCTGCTTTTGGAGTTTATGTAGTATCAAATCACACTAGAGTCTTGTGTTAAGTTGTGTCTTACATTATGTGTCTAGTAGGAACTAAGAAAATAACTAGAAACTATCCTGAATGTTCTTGGAAGAGCTGAGGCAGCTGTTCTAATTTCAGATATAACAGACTTTAAGTCAGAAATGGTTGTAAGAAACCAGAAAGGTTATTTTATGTTGATGAATGTATCAGTTTATCAGAAGGAATAACTGAGGAAATATTCTCAGTAAACCACCTTGCCTAGAAATAAGCAAATGTAGACATAATTGAAGGTGAAAAATCAGCAAATTCTACAAGAGTTGGAGACATCACAATGGTCATGGAAAAATGGAACTATAAGAGAAAAATAAAAAAAATATAAATATGCTCTCTCAACATAAGCTCCATTAAGTTCAAGACACTTTTGTAAGTGATGCTAATAACCATCTAATCCATCCTAAAAAACTAAGGGTTCTCTGAGATTGCTCTCTCCCTCTTTTTAAAACTATCTTCCTCTAGACTAGAGGAGTAAGGTGCCTCTCTATTATGCCATTAAAACTGCTCCTAACTTTTTGAATTGTCTTCATCTTTTTACCATCCTTGCTTGGGTAGAACACTTATTTAAGAGTAGGTAAAAGAACCTAAGGTTGTGATAAGTCTTCATACCACCAAATGTGACTTCACAAAATATGTAGGCCAATACTGAAATGAAATGTGTTTTATGAACTGTGGATTGTGTTTAATCCATTTCTGGGCTTCAGAGGCCATGTAGAGCACTTCATTCCATAAATTAACACATTAGGGCTGCAAGTACACTTGTTATATAAATGGCCTACAGAATTACCTAGGATAGTCCAAGTTATGCCTAGGATGGCATAAATCATTGCTTAGGGATGCTTAGTTGAACAAAGGTTGAGGACTGAATGGTGTGTACAACTTCCAGGACAATGGAAATAGTGTCTACAAAGAAGTGCGTGGTGTGTCAGTTCATAATCTACTTGTGTTTATAGTGTGTCAGTACATAAGAAGGATTCTTAGCATGCATGGCTAAGAGTTTCAAGACACATGGAAAGATATGTTTGGTATTGGTATGTCTGTGTTTTGAACTCTATGTATTCATTACCTTTGTTCATTTTATTCACTCAAGTGCTGCAAGACTAAATATACCAGATTTAAAAACAATGGCTTATTCAAACTGGATCTTTTTAAAAATTCTTATTTAAGATACACAGATTACATGTATTCCATGTATACAGACTTAGGAACATAGTGATACTTCCTCTCCCACACTCCCTCCTGCCCAGGCTCCCACCCTTCATCCTCCTTCCTCTCTTATTCCTTCTTAATTGTTACAGTGATCTAATTTCATTTACTTTATACTCATAAGATTAACCCTACACTCAGAAAAGTGTTCAACAAATAGTAAGAAGAAAAACAACACTGTTCCTCAACAGTAGTGACAAGTGTTCTAAACAATAATTACATCTCAAAATGACAATTTAACTCCTATACATTACATTTTTGGAGCTCTATTAGTTAACCACAAATCAGGGAAAACATGGTATTTGTCTTTTTGGAATGGGCTTATTTTACTAAGTATAATGGTTTCCCGGTGTATCTGTTTTGTTGGCAAAAGACGGGGCTTCATCCTTTTTATGGCTGGGTAGTGTTCTGCAGTGTATATGTCCCATAATTTCTTTATCCAGTCATCAGTTGATGGACATCTGGATTGATTACCTATCTTAGCTACTGTGAATTGAGCTGCAGTGAACATAGGGCACAGATAATTCTTCCATAGGCTGATTCCATTTCCCTTGGGTAAATTCCCAGGAGTGGGATACTGGGTTGTGTGGTATATCTGTTTTCAGCTTTCTGAGGTATTTCCATACTGTCTTTCACAATGGATATACCAGTTTACATTCCCACCAATGGTAGATTATGGTATATTTTCCTCCACGTCCTTGCCAGCATTTATTGTTTGTTGATTTCTGTATGAAAGCCATTCTGACTGGGGTGAGGTGAAACCTCATTGTGGTTTTGATTTGCATTTCCCTGATGGCTAGTAATCCTGAGATTTTTTCATGCGTCTGTTGGCCATTTGAATTATCTCTTTGGGAAAATGCGTGTTGAAATCCTTTGCTTATTTCTTAACTGAATTGTTTGTTTTGTTGTTGTGGAGTTTCTTGAGCTCTTTATAGATCCTGGATATTAATCTTTTATCAATTTTATAGTTCTGTCAGTTGCCTTTTCACTTTGCCAAGTGTTTCTTTTGCAGAGCAGAGGCTTCTCAGCTTGATGTATGTAATCCCGTTTGTCAATTTTGGCTTTGATTGCCTTGCTTCTGGGGTCTTTTCCAAGATGTTTTTTTGCCTGTGCCAGTGTCTTTCAGAGTTTCCCCAATCAAACTTGATCTTTTAACATGCAGTTAATCAGAATATATATAAGAAATACCACAGAGTACACAGACAACATGTGAAAAGTGGGTTTACTACTAAATTGAAGGGTTCACACTATATCTGATTTGAGGAGTATATTCAGATCTCTCTGTTGATATCCAGTATTGAAGTGGAAGTATACCTCTTTGAATGCAATAGGCCATTCTGTCATGCCTTCACTGATGAGTAAGCCTTGCTTATATGGACTCTTAGGGGAATTTCTCTCCAACTTTAACCAGAAATCCAAGACCAACTGGGAAATTTAAAACATTCTGGATATCATATTGTGACATACATTTTCTTGTTCATCTAAGGAGATGTGGTCCCCAGTGTTGTTTGTAAATTGGAGTTTCCTTATGAATGGATGGCGCTAGAAGGCAGGCATAATTCAGAAATGAGGAATACATTCAAATAACTGATTGAAAATTCATATGTAATAATCTTATTTTTTTCCTTCTGACTCGGAGGTTTTCTTTTTGCCAGAGACTTACTTTACTTTTGATGGTCATCATGTTATGGCCTTAAATAAGATCTCTTCTCATGAAAACTCTGCAGGAATACTTGAATCTAACCAGAAATATTCTGGGTTATTTTAGAGAAGGTGGCTGAGGCTTGGGCTGTGCTGCAATCCTGCCTAGTTGGGTCTCTTTGGGTCTTCTTAGATCCTTACATGTGTACTTCTAAAGAGAGTTAACATAGATCATATGTTTAATTTCTTTTTAAAATATTTTTTATTTGAAAGTCAGAGATACACAGAGTGAGAAGGAGAGTCAAAAAGAGAGACAGAGGTCTTCTATTGGCTGGTTCACCCCCCATTTGGCCACAATAGCCAGAGCTGCACCAGTCCAAAGCCAGGAGCTTCCTCCATGTCTTCCCACATTGGTGCAGGAACCCAAGAACTTGAGCCATCTTCTACTGATTTCTCAGGCCACATCAGAGAGCTGGGTTGGAAGAGAAGCAGCTAAGACTAGAACTGGTGCCCATATGGGATGCTGGTACTGCAGGCAATGGCTTTACCCCTATACCACAGTGCCAGCCCCTGCTTAATTTCTTGATTTTGGTGATGATATCATAAATGTATGGATATGTCTAGACTCATCAAAAGTGTGTAATTTTTGGTATATCAGTCACGCCTTAATAAATTTAAAAAGGGTGAGAACTCCCCACCCCCAAACTTTTCTTCAGGTAACAGTGTGATTCTTTTGTAGATATTGTAGGGATCAATCTGTGCTCAAACTTAAAAATTCAAGACTGTTGATTCTAAAGAGATTTTTTTTTATTTATTTTTTTATTTTTTGACAGGCAGAGTGGACAGTGAGAGAGAGAGAGAGAGAGAAAGGTCTTCCTTTTGCCGTTGGTTCACCCTCCAATGGCCGCCTCAGTTGGCACGCTGCGGCCAGCGCACCGCGCTGATCCGATGGCAGGAGCCAGGTACTTACCCTGGTCTCCCATGGGGTGCAGGGCCCAAGTACTTGGGCCATCCTCCACTGCACTCCCTGGCCATAGCAGAGGGCTGGCCTGGAAGAGGGGCAACCGGTACAGAATCCGGCTCCCCGACCGGGACTAGAACCCGGTGTGCCGGCGCCTCAAGGCGGAGGATTAGCCTAGTGAGCCGCGGCGCCGGCCTAGTCTAAAGAGATTTTAAGTAGAGTGTTCTCACCCTTGACCTTTTGGTGCCATGACAGTCAGTTGTGGGAAATAATCAATCTATTATTCTCTAAGAAGCTTTAGCTTAGAATATAGTTAACTGTAGTAATGAACGCATTCTAAATAAGACATCATCACATCATTGAAACCATCCTGGGAAAATCACCTACTTGGTAAGTGTCAACTCTAAACAAGCATGAAATAGTGTAGTGTGTGTTATTGTTGTGAGAAAAAATAGGAATTAGATGGTGACTTATACTTTGTAGCATTAACACATGTAGCCTTTTGTATGATTAAATGTTAATGATTTATTCAACAAATTTCATTAATGTGTTCCTTGAATGAGAACAGGAGTTCATAAATATATTCTGTGTATGGCTTATATATTCTGAAAACTCAATTAACATTCAGATAAATTTATATATATTCACAAAACCCACGGAGGGTGGCATGAGCTTATATACAGCATCAGTGGTCTCATTTATAAAGGTGGGATGTGGTCCATGCTCCAATTATGTTTTCTGGTTTTGGGTGAATACTGATGTCTTTCAGATTTAATTTATTTGAGAGGTAGAGTTACCGACAGAGAAAGCGAGAGACAGAGAGAAAGAACTTCCATCCGCAGGTTCATTCCCCAAATATCCACAATGACTGGAGCTGGGCTGATTTGAAGCCAGAAGTCTGGAGCTTCTTCCAGCTCTCCCATGTAGGTGCAAGGGCCCAAGCATTGGGCCACCTTCCACTGCTTTCCCAGGCCATAGGAGAGAGCTGGATCAAAGGAGGAGCAGCGAGGACTAGAGCTGGCATCCATATGGGATGCTGGCACTGCAGGCGAGGATTAATCTACTTTGCCAGAGTGCCAGCCCAATACTCATGTCTTTTTTTTTTTTTTTGACAGGCAGAGTGGACAGTGAGAGAGAGAGACAGAGAGAAAGGTCTTCCTTTGCCGTTGGTTCACCCTCCAATGGCCACCGCGGCTGGCGTGCTGCGGCCAGCGCACCGCGCTGATCCGATGGCAGGAGCCAGGAGCCAGGTGCTTTTCCTGGTCTCCCATGGGGTGCAGGGCCCAAGCACCTGGGCCATCCTCCACTGCACTCCCTAGCCACAGCAGAGAGCTGGCCTGGAAGAGGGGCAACTGGGACAGAATCCGGCGCCCCAACCAGGACTAGAAGCGGTGTGCCGGCGCCGCTAGGCGGAGGATTAGCCTAGTGAGCCGCGGCGCCGGCCAATACTCATGTCTTTAAACACTGCATTTCCCATAGCCATTTTACGACATTACTTGGAATCTATTTCTGTTTTACCAGAAGTCTTCAGGATGTAGGCCATAACATAGGCAGTATTATGGAGGAAATTTTGTTGTAAGATACAGTCATTATGTCCATATTTGCTGACATTAAAAATATTTCAAGGGAAAATACAGATTTGGCCAACTTGTAACTGCCGTTATTTGCCCTGAATTGTTTGGACATTTTTGCAGAATTTTGTCCTACTTGATGAATGTCCTGCTATACAGTTTGTAATTAAATAGTTAAAAATGGGTGCCCCAGTGGCAAAATTCTCCCAATACTGATAGTGTTTAAAGACATATCTTTAAATATGGGAAGAACTCATCTTTCCTTCCTTTTCAAAGTCTTGAATAGTATCCTGTTGTCTGTCTAGACCATCCTTCACACATCCATTCTGTGTAGACATTTAGGTTGATTCCATATCTTTGCTATTGTGCATCATTTGGCAGTGAAAACAAAAGTGCAGAAAGATGAGGAAGAACCCATCTTTCATTTTGCCTGATCCTGCTGATCTTGAGATGAAAACCTGGTCATGGTGTTGTACCTCAATAAAAATACCTGAAGATGCTACCAGGTGCTTAATTCATATCCTGCTTCTAGAGGAGATTTACCTGCCAGGGAAGAAGCACAATCTAGTCTACATTTCATGGAGATCCCATTTCTACTTCTCTCCCAAAGTGTTTCATGGAGAGCATGATCCACTGCATACATGACATTGTAGATGAAAGAGATGGAGTCTGATAAGGTCAGCAAGTTAATGTTTCCTGGAAAAATCTCTAGGGAAGCATTTGGTGGGACTCCAGTTTTTCCACATAGCAACCCATCAAGTGAGCAACCAAATATATGAATCCACAATTAACTGAAGTAAAAGTCTTATGGGTATTGGGAGGGGTTTACTGTTTTGAGAAGGTGTTTGAGACCAAGGACTTTCTCCTTGTGGTGTGAAAAGAGTGCAGCATGTGGTTCATCTCATACACACATTGTACTGATAATGTTGTCCACCAGTTATCTTGAAGTTATTTCTTCTGTTTAACTGAACTTTTGCATTGCTTTACCAACATCTCCTCATTTTCCCTACCATCCAGCCTCTGGTAAGCAATATTTTACTCTTGGTTTTGGCGAGTTTGCCTTTTTAATAATCTGCATGTGTATGACATCAGACAGTATTTGTCTTTCTGTACTTGGCTTTCTCAGCAAATGTAATATCTTCCATATTCATCCATGCTGCCAAAAATGGCAAGATTTCTTTCCTTTTCAAAGGCTTGAATAATATCCTGTTGTCTCTCTAGAGCACCCTTTCTTCACACATCCATCTCTTTGTAGACATTTAGGTTCATTCCATATCTTGGCTATTGTGAATCATCCAGCAGTGAAAATGAAAGTGCAGAAATTGCTTAGGTATACTGATGTCTTATCATTTGGATATATGCCTTGCAATATACATACATGCACACACATACACACGTACATACACATAGACCATATGTACATATCTATTGATGGAATGTATGGTCATTCTATTTTTTAAGATTATTTATTTGAGAGGTAGAGTTACACACAGTGAGAGGGAGAGACAGAGAGAAAGGCCTTCCTTCTGCTGGTTCACTCCCCAGATGGCTACCATGGCCAGAGATGTGCCAATCTGAAGCCAGGAGCTTCCTCCTGGTCTCCCATGTGAGTGCAGGGACCCAAGCACTTGGGCCAACTTCTACTACTTTCCCAGGCCATAGCAGAGAGCTGGATTGAATGTGGAGAAACCTGGACTGGAACCAGCACCCATAGGAGATGTTGGTGCCGCAGGCAGAGGATTAATCACTATGCCACGACGCCAGCCCTGATCATTCTATTTTGAATTTCTTGAGGCATCTTCATGCTGGTTTCATATAGGTGTACTAATTCACATTCCCTCTAGCAGTGTACAAGCATTTCCTTATTTTATTATCAGAACTAATTTATTTTATCTTATGATTTTGATGATAGCCCAGGCACAATCTCAATATAATTTTTATATTTTTTCTATTGATTAGTGATATTGAGTTTTTTAAAATGTAACTGTTGGTCATATATATATATCTTCCTTTTAGAAATACATATTCCGGCCCTTTGCCATGCTTAAGTAATCCTATTTGCCTTATTACTATTGAATTATTTGAACTGCTTATATAGTTTAGTTATTAACAGATTACAGTATGTATTATTTTCAACCATAATCTTAATATTCTTTAATGATAGGAATATGTTCTGAAAAATGCGTCATTGAGTAATTTCAATTGCTGTGCAAACAACATGACATGTTTTTACACAAATCTGACAGTGAAGTGTCTACTACACTCGGAGACCGATAATATTTGATACCCATATTTCCCTCCCTCCCTTTTTTTCTTATTTTTTCAAAGAGATGCTTCCAATCCCCTCTACAATCACAGGCTTAATTCACTACTAACCATGATACTTAACAAGTAAAATGTAGGAAGTTCACAGTTCACAGGAATGTAAATAAGGGCTAAATAGATAGGATACCTATTTGATTCCTATAGGTTTTTTTGTATTCTATATTAACTGTCACATACCAGGGAAAAATATATGAAATTTGTCTTTTGAAACTGGCTTATTTCACAAAGTATAATGGTTTCCAGTTGCATCCATCTTGCTAGTGTCACTTCAACTACAGCTAAGTTGATTTTCACCAAAGATTTCAATAATGTACAATGAGGATATGACATTCTGTTTTAAAAAATGGTGCTGAGAAACATGGATATCAAAATGTAGCCAATGAGATCACATCCTTACTTCAAACTGCATGGAAACACTAACTCAAAATGGGTTAAGTTGGCTGGTGCAGTGATGAACAGTAAAGCTGCTGCCTGCAGTGCTGCCATCCCCTATGGGCACCAATTCAAGTCCCTGCTGCTCCACTTTTGAGCAAGCTCTCGGCTATTGTCTGGGAAAGCAGTGAAAGCTCAAGTCCTTGGCCCCTGCACCTGCATGAGAGACCTGGAGGAAGCTCCAGGCTTCTGGCTTCGGATCAGCCCAGCTTCAGCTGTTGCTGCCATCCTAGGAAGAGAATCAACAGATGGAAGACTTTCTCTCTCTCTCTCTCTCCCTCCCTCCCTCCCTCCCTCCCTCTCTCTCTCTCTCGGACTTTCAAATAAATAAATAAATAAATAAATCTTTAAAAAAGGGTTAAGAACTTGACATAGACATGAAACTATAAAGCTACTAAATATGGATGATGACTTTTGGAAATGACCTCAAAGCCAGCGCAACAAAAGCAAAAAGCAGATAAATAGCATTCCATCAAACTAAAGAGCTTCTGCAAAGCAAATAACCAACAAAATGAAAACACAACCTCCACCATGAGAGATGTGTGGCCATGTGCCACATTACAGAGTTTTGATCACATTACAACAGTGGCCCCATAAGATTATGATGCAGCTGGAAAATTCCTATTACCTGGTGATCCTGCAGCCTTTTTAATATCCAGGCACAGGGCCGGTGCCGCTGCTTACTAGGCTAATCCTCCGCCTTGTGGCACCAGCACACTGGGTTCTAGTCCCGGTCAGGGTGCTGGATTCTGTCCCAGTTGCCCCTCTTCCAGGCCAGCTCTCTGCTGTGGCCAGGGGTTGCGGTGGAGGATGGCCCAAGTGCTTGGGCTCTGCACCCCATGGGAGCCCAGGATGAGTACCTGGCTCCTGTCATCGGATCAGCATGATGCACCAGCCGCAGTGCGCTGGCTGCAGCGGCCACTGGAGGGTGAACCAACGGCAAAGGAAGACCTTTCTCTCTGTCTCTCTCTCTCTCACTGTCCACTCTGCCTGTCAAAAATAAAAAATAAAAAAAAAATAAATAAAAATATCCAGGCACAATGCATTAATGCATTCCTGTGTGTTTAAGGTAATGTGGTATAAACAAACCTACTGCATTACCAGTCATATAAGTAGCACATACAATTCAGTATTCTACATAATAATCAATTATGATAAACAATTTTGCTACTGGTTTGTGTGCATGTTATAACTTAAATTTTATCATTATTTTGGAGTGTATTCCTTGTGCTTTCATGTATAGCCCTGTGGAACTGTGTTCTTTCTACTTTTTATTTGTCGAGTGGTTATTGGTACAGTTAGCCTGTGATTATAGAGTGGACTGAAATTATGTTTTTTCAAAATTTAAAGAGAAAATAAAACTTGCCAACAGACATATGAACAGATGTTCAGGATCACTAGCCATCAGGGAAATGCAAATCAAAACCACAATGAAGTTTCACCCACCCCAGTTTGAATGGCTATCTAAAAAAATAGTAAATACTGGTGAGAATGTAGAGAAAAAGATACCCTAGTACATTGCTGGTGGGAGTTAAACTAGCACAATCATTATAGAATACAGTATGTAGATTCCTCAGAAATCAGAATTGGGGACCCACTGTGGCACAGCAAGTTAAGTGGTGGCCTGCTGTGCCACAATACTTATGGGTACTGGTATGAGTCCCAGCTTCACTATTTCCAATCCAGCTCCCTGCTAATGCGCCTGGAAAAGCAGTGGAGGATGCCCAAGTCCATGGGGCTCTGCACTCACATGGGAGACCTGGGAGAAGCTCACTACCTTCAGCCTGGCCTAGCCCCGTTCAGTGCAGCCATCTGGGGAGTGATCCAGTGGATGGAAGATCACTCTCTGTCTTTCCTTCTCTCTCTGAAACTCTGCCTTTCAAAGTTCTTACTGTGCCCTTCCATCCACACCCAGGTTTCTGTGACACAGTGCCATCTTGAGACCTTGCCTGCCACAATCTTGGAAGCAACTAACAGTTGCCTCCAGAGGCTTGAACACCCCATCCACTTATGTGCAGCCCCATGGAGTGAGCAGCATCACTAACCATTCCCCATTGCCAGGCTACCCACTGACCCTTTCGCAGCTCTGTAAAGCACTATTCCAGCCTCAGTGGCTGAAACCACCATGCTGCTATGTCTTCAGAAACTGGCATGGCCACATTGTGTACCCATCTGTGCCTACCAAAAGCCACCAACTGCCCTTCCTAATCCTTCTCCTAAATCTCTGCCAAACAGCCAGGATGCCCCCACTTAACCCTCAGTAGCCTTGGTTAGCAATCAGCAGCCCATTCTGAGTGGCTAAGCTTACCAGAATGCTGAGAAGTCTCCTGAGTGTATCAACTCACTGAGGCCTTGTGAAGAAGAACTCACACTCATTTTCTCAAATTATTTTGAAACCTTGGAGAGAATTCTTCCAAACTCATTCTGTGATCCTGATAGCAAAGTCATAAAAAGAAGATTACAGACCAATATCCTTGATGGGCAAACATGCAAAAAAATCTTATGAAAATACTAGGAAGCTGAATGAAAGAGCACATCAAAAGTTATGGCCAGCACCACGGCTCACTAGGCTAATCCTCCGCCTTGCAGCGCCAGCACACCGGGTTCTAGTCCTGGTCGGGGTGCCGGATTCTGTCCCGGTTGCCCCTCTTCCAGGCCAGTTCTCTGCTGTGGCCAAGGAGTGCAGTGGAGGATGGCCAAGTGCTTGGGCCCTGCACCCCATGGGAGACCAAGATAAGTACCTGGCTCCTGCTATCGGATCAGCGCCGTGCGCTGGCCACAGTGCGCCAGCCACGGCGGCCACTGGAGGGTGAACCAACGGCAAAGGAAGACCTTTCTCTCTGTCTCTCTCACTGTCCACTCTGCCTGTCAAAAAAAAGTTATATATCATACTTAAGTGGGATTTATCCTAGTAATGCAAAGGTGTTTCAATCTATGTAAGTCAAGAAACTTAATATATTATATAGACACAATGAAGGATAGAAATCCTATGAACATCTCTATACTTATAAAAAGGTATTCAATGAAATTTATTGCATTCTGATAAAATTAATAAATTAGATACAAAAGTATATCACAATATACTGGAGATTATCCATGACACACCCATTCCAACATCATCCTGAATGAAGTGAAGCTTGAAAGCATCTTCTCTAAATCTGAGGCAAAAGAAAGATTTCCATTTTATTTTTATTAAAATTCATTCTACTAGTGTTAGCCATAGAAATTTGGCAAGAAAAGGAAGCAAAAGGCATACTGACAGGAAACAGAGAAATGAAATTATTTCTGTTGGCAAATAATATGATTCCATACACAGAAAAATCTGAAGACTTATCCAAAAAACTTTGTTAGAACTCAAGCAAATTCAGAAGGTTGCAGGGTACAAAATAAACAGACAAAATCATTAGCATTATATACCAAAAATAATTTTCTCACAAAGAAATCAATAAGACAATCTCATTCATAAAACTAGGGAAAAACTACCTAGGAGAAGATTTAATGAAGGCAGATGGTCATCTCTACAATGAAAACTGCAAAAAAAAGGAGTGATGTAAGAAATTCTGATGGATAAAAAATTAAGAGTTCCAATGTTCATGGATTAGAAGACTGAATGTGATGGAATGTCAACATGTCCATGGTGAAATCAAATTAGAGAATAATGTGCATTTTCCATGAAGTTCTTGAAGACTCCACATATATTAATATGTTCGTGCTTCCAAAGCTGTTTACAAATTCATTGTAATCTCTATCAATATACCATTGGCATTCAACCATGCATCTGTAGCAAAGTGGTCTTCCACAAAGGTGCCAGAAATTTATTTATTAAATAGGATTTGGTAAACTGGATATCTGTATACAGAACAAATGAACTAGATTCACATTCCTCACCAAGTGAGGAACATGATGATTCTTCCCCCCATCTGCCCCCCAACCCATACTTGCTCCTTTCTTCCTCCTCCCTCTTCCTTTCTCATTATTATTTTTTACAGAGATCAATTTTTCAGTTATTTTTTATACTCATAAAATTAACTCTACACTAACTAGAGAGTTCACCAATTACTATGAAGAAAAAATGAAACAAAACAAGACAGACAAACAAAAAATATTGTTCCTCAACTGTCAAGTCAAGGGCTGTTCAAAATCAATGCATCTCAAAGTGTCAGTTTTGCTCCTATAGATTACATTTTAGGTACTCTATTAATTACTGCAGATCAGAGAGACAACAATTGGAACAGAATAGAAACTCCAGATATTAATCCACACACCTACAACTAACTTATCTTTGGCAAAGGAGCAAAAACAACCCCTGGATCCAAGAGAGTCTCTTCAACAAATGGTGCTGGGAAAACTGGATTTCTCTACATACAGAAGCATGAAACAAGACTCCAACCTTACACTTTACACAAAATTCCACTCAAAGTGGATCAAAGATATTTAGCTACATCACGATACCATCAAATTACTAGAGAACATTGTAGAAACCCTAGAAGACATTGACATAGGGAAAGACTTCTTGGAAAAGACCCCAGAAGCACAGGCAATCAAAGTCAAAGTTCCCTTTGACTCAAAGGGAGCATATAAACAAGTCTAGTACCTCCTAATACTAACCGATAGAATAAAGGGGAGAGTGATCCAACATGGGAAGCGAGATACTCAGCAGACTCATAGAATGGCGGATGTCCTAAATAGCACTCTGGCCTCAGAATCAGCCCTAAAGGCATTCCGATCTGGCTGAAAAGCCTATGAGAGTATTTCAGGCATGGAAAGCCAAGACACTCTGGCAAAAAAAAAAACACACAAAAAACAAAAAACAAAAAAACAAAAAAAACAAAAACAAACAAACAAAAAAAAACACCAAAAACCAAAACCAAAACCAAAAACACCTAAATGAAAGATCTCTGTGAGTGAGATTCCAGTGGAAAGAACAGGTCTTCAAGAAGGAGGTACCTTTCTCTGAAGGGAGGAGAGAACCTCCACTTTGACTATGACCTTGTCTAAACAAGATAACAGTTGGAGAACTCAAGGGGCTTCCATAGCCTTGGAAACTCATGACTGGAGCATGGGGAGATTACTGAGGCCATAAACAAGAGTGTCAATTTGTAAAGTCAACAACAGGAGTCACTGTGCACTCGCTCCTCATGTAGGATCTCTGTCCTTAGCGTGCTGTACATTGAGACTTAATGCTATAACGAGTACTCAAACAGTATATTTTACTTTGTGTTTCTATGGGGGTGCAACTGTTGAAAGCTTTACTTAATGTATACTAAACTGATCTTCTGTAAAAAAAAAAAAAAAGAAGAAGAAATTATCAATTCCCAACTTGACTCTCACTGGGATTAAACATGGCAATAGGTCTGATCTGATTTCATCATCATTTAAAAAATCATCTATTATTTTTCACTTTATGTTTCTGTGTGGGAGCAAACTGTTGAAATCTTTACTTAATGTATGCTAAACTGATCTTCTGTAGATAAAGAGAATCGAAAATGAATCTTGATGTGAATGGAAGGGGAGAGGGAGTGGGAGAGGGGAGGGTTGCGGGTGGGAGGGACGGTATGGGGGGGAAGCCATTGTAATTTATATTCATTAAATAAAAGTTAAAAAAAAACTGTACCTATGGGGGAAAAAAAAAAAGCCAAAGTTAACAACTGGGACATTGAAGTAAGAAGCATCTGCACTGCAAAAGAAACACTCAGCAAAGTGAAGAGGCAACTGACACAATGGGAGAAAATATTTGCAAACTATGAAACACAAAGGATTAACTTCCAGAATCTATGAACAGCTCAAGAAACTAAACAACCACAAAACAAACCTGAACAGACATTTTTCAAGAGAGGAAATTCAAATGGCCAATATACACATGAAGAAATGTTCAGGATCACTAGCCATCAGGGAAATGCAAATGAAAACCCACAACAAGGTTTCACATCATCCTCGTTAGAATGCCCCTCATACAGAAATAAACAGCAAATGCTGGTAAGGATGTGGGGAGCAGGGTACTTTAATCTTTTGTTGGTAGGAATGTAAACTGGTAAGTCATTGGAAGACATTTTGCAGATATCTCAGAAATCTGAATATAGACCTGCCATATGATCCAGCCATACACTCCTGCGAATTTATCCAAAGAAAATAAAATTGGTTTATGAAAGTTATCTTCCCCCCATGTTCATCGCAGCACAATTTACAATAAAAAAGATATGGAATCAACCCAGATATCCATCAACGGTTGACTAGATAAAGAAATTATGGTGTATATACACTATGGAGTATTACTCAGCTGTCACAAAAAGCAACAAAAGCCTGTCTTTTGCAATATGACTGTCACAACCGAAAACCAGTACACTTAATAAACAAGCCAGTTCCGAAAAGACAGAAATCATATGTTTTCCCTGATCTGATGTAACAAATAGTTTATCTTAAATGTAATGTACTAGAGTGGAATAGGCATTTTGAGAATAAATGATTGTTTATAGCCCTTGTCTCTTCCATTGAGGAACAGTGTTTCGTTTTGCTTGCCTTCTCTTCATACTATTTGTTGAACTCCTTTAGAGTAGGGTTAACTATATGATCATTAAGTATACTTAAAACAGATCATTGTAAAAATGATCTGGAGTGAGGGAAAACCTCACTGTGATTTTGATTTGCATTACCCTGAGGTTAGTGATCCTGAGCATTTTTGCAAGTGCCTGCTGGCCGTTTTAATTTACAATCTTGAAAAATGTCTGTTTAAGTCTTTTGTCCATTTATTCACTGGATTGTTTGTTTAGTTGTTGAATATCAGGTGCTCTTCTTTTTAAAAAAGATTTATTTTATTATTCAAAAGACAGAGTTACAGAGAGAGGTAGAGACAGAGAGAGGTCTTTCATCTGCTGGTTCACTCTCCAGATTGCTGCAATGGCCGGAGCTGCACCAATCCAATGCCAGGAGCCACGAGACAGGAGTCTCTTCCTGGTCTCCCATGTGGGTGCAGGGGCCTAAGGACTTGGGCCATCTTCTACTGCTCTCCCAGGCCATAGCAGAAGCTGGATCAGAAGAGGAGTAGCCTGGACTAGAAACAGCAGCCATATGGGCCAGGGCTTTAACCCGCTGCGACACTGTGCTGGCCCCTTGTGCTCTCTTAATAGATTCTGGATGTTAACCTTTTATCAGTTGTGTAGTTTGCAAATATTTTCTCCCATTCCATTGGTTGTCTCTTCACGTTGCTGAATGTTTTCTTTTGCAGTGTAGAAACTTCTCAGCCTGATGTAATTCCATTTGTCAATTTTGGCTTTGATTTCCAAAATTTTGGGGTCTTTTACAAGAAGCCTTTGCCTGTGCCAATGTCTTGTGGAGTTTCCCCCATGTTCTCTAATGATGTAGTGGTATTGGGTCATAGATTTAGGATTTTGACCCATTTTTAGTGGAATTTTATGTAAGGTGTAAGGTAGGTGCCTAGCTTCAAACTTCTGCATGTGGAAATCTGGTTTTCCCAGCACCATTTGTTAAAGAGGCTGTCCTTGCTCCACAGATTGAATTTAGTTCCTTTGTCAGATGTGTTTAGACATAGTTGTATAGGTGGATTTCTGGTGTTTCAGTTCTGTTCCATTGGTCTGTCCATCTGCTTTTGTGCCAGTACTAGGCTGTTATAATAGTCTCTTGGTGGAGTCTTTTGGATTCCCTAGCTATAGGATCATGTCATCTGCAAATGGAGGTTGTTTGATTTCCTACTTTTCAGGTTTTTTTTTTCTTCCCTCATGGCTCTGGCTAAAACTTCCAGGACTATATTAAATAGCAATGGTGAGAGTTGGCATCCTTGTCTAATTCCAGATATTGGGTGGAATGCTTCCAGCTTTCTCCCATTTTACAGGATGCTGGCCCTCGGTTTGTCATACATTACCTTAAGCAAAGGAATGTTCCTCCTATACCCAATTTGCTTAAGGTTTTCACCATGAAAGGGTGTTGTGTTTTATCAAATGCTTTCTCTGCATCTATTAAGATAATCATATGGTTTTGTCTTGAGTTTGTTACTGTCATATATCACATTGATTGATTTGTGAATATTGAATGCATCCCTGCATCCCAGGGATAAAGCCCACTTTGGGTGAATGATGTTTCTGACATGTTGTTGGATTTGATTAGCTAGGATTTTGTTGAGGATTTTTGCATCTATGTTCATCAGGCATATTGGTCTGTAGTTCTCTTTCTCTGTTGCAGCTTTTTCATGTTAGGAATTAAGGTGATGCTGGCTTCATAGGAGTTTGAGAGAATTCCCTCCATTTCAGTTGTTTTGAATAACTTGTGAAGAATTGGAGTTAGTTCTTTAAATGTCTTGTAGAGGGGCCGATGCTCTGGCATAATGGGCTAAGCCTCTGCCTGTGGTGCTGGCATCCCATATGGGTGCTGGTTCGAGTCTCAGCTGCTCTACTTTGGTCTGGCTCTCTGCCATGGCCTGGGAAAGCAGTGGAAGATGGCCCAAGTCCTTGGGCCCCTGCACTCACACTGGAACCTGGAAGAAGCTCCTGGCTCTTGGCTTTGGATCAGCGCAGTTTGGGCCTCTCTGTCAATTGGGGAGTGAACCAGCAGATGGAAGACTTCTATTTTTCTACTTCTCCTACTCTCTCTATGTAACTCTGATTTCAAATAAATAAGTAAATCTTTAACAAAATGTCTGTTAGAATTCAGCAGTGAAGCCATCTGGTCCTGGGGTTTTCTTTGCTGGGAGGGTGTTTTTAACTGATTAAGTTTCTGCTTTGGTTATTGGTCTATTTAGGACTTCTATATTTTCATGACTCAATTTTGGTCAGTTTTATATTTCTAATTATCTAACCATTTCCCTAAGATTCTTAATCTCCTCCCTGTCTTATTACTACTCTTATATTTAACAGAGATCACTTTTCAGTTAAATTTAAACACCTAAGAGTAATTGTGGGTTAATTACAGAGTTCAACCAATAGTATTAAGTAGAAGAAAAACATTGAGGTGCAGAGAGCTTTTTTGTTTGCCTATTTAATTTCCTTTGGGTAAATTCCAAGGAGTGGGATGGAGTGGGATGGCTGGTTTCCTCCTCCTCCTCCTTCTTTTTTTTTTTTTTAACAGGCAGAGTGGGCAGTGAGAGAGAGAGAGGGAGAAAGGTCTTCCTTTGCCATTGGTTCACCCTCCAATGGCGCACCGTGTGGATCCAATGGCAGGAGCCAGGTACTTATCCTGGTCTCCCATGGGGTGCAGGGCACAAGTACCTGGGCCATCCTCCACTGCACTCCCTGGCCACAGCAGAGAGATGGCCTGGAAGAGGGGCAACCAGGACAGAATCTCGTGCCCCGACCGGGACTAGAACCTGGTGTGCCGGCACTGCAAGGTGGAGGATTAGCCTAGTGAGCCACGGCGCTGGCCATCCTCCTTCTTTGAAGGCCCTGTTCTTTCTACTTGGATCTCACTCGCAAAGATCTTTCATTTAGGTCCTGTTTTTTTTTGCCAGAATGTCTTGGCTTTCCATGCCTAAAATACTCTCATGTGCTCTTCAGCCAGATCCAAATGCCTTGAGGGCTGATCCTGAGGCCAGAGTGCTGTTTAGGACATCTGCTATTCTATGAGTCTACTGTGTATCCTGCTTCCCATGTTGGATTGTTCTCTCATTTTTTTTATTATATCAGTTAGTATTAACAGACACTAGTCTTGCTTGTGTGATCCCTTTGACACTTAGTCAAAATAAGTGTGATCAATTGTGAACTGAAATTGATCACTTGGACTAGTAAGATGGCATTGGTACATGCAACTTTGATGGGATTGTACTGGAATCCCCTGGCACATTTCTAGTATATGCTTTGAGCTTCCTGTGATCTTTTACTGGGAGGTTTTCTTCCTTTACCTTCTATCATATAGATGGCCCTGTTTCCGTGTTTCTGTGTGTAGCACATCTTTAAGTATCTTTTGCAGGGCTGGACGAGTGGCGACAAATTCTTTCAATTTCTGTTTGCTATGAAAGGTCTGTATTTCACCTTCATTCACAAATGAGAGCTTTGCAGGATATAATATTCTGGGCTGGCAGTTTTTCTCTTAGTACCTGGGCTATATCTCACCATTTCCTCCTAGCCTGTAGGGTTTCTGATGATAAGTCTGCTGTGAGTCTAATTGGAGATCCTCTGAAAGTAATCTGGCATTTCTCTCTTGCACATTTTAGAATATTTTCTTAATGTTTCACTGTGGTGAGTTTAATTACAAGATGACATGGTGAGGATCTCTTTTAGTCATGTTTATTAGGGGTTCTATGAGCTTCCTGTACTAGGATGTCTCTGTCCTTCTCCCAACCCACAAAGTTTTCTGCTAATATCTCACTAAAAAGGCCTTCTAATCCTTTCTCCCTCTCCATGCCTTCAGGAACTGCTAGAACCCGAATGTTGGTTTTTTTAATAGTATCCTGTAGATTCCCCACAATATGTTTTAGATTTCTAATTTCCTCTTCTTTTCTTTGGTTTCAGTGTATACTATCCTGTGCTCTGTCTTCTAAGTCTGATATTCTCTCTTCTGCTTCACTGATTCTGTTTTTAAGGCTCTCTAAGGTGTTTGTCATTGGATCTATTGAGTTCTTCATTTCATTTTTATGTCCCTTCACTATCAAAGTTCATGTTCTAGTTTCTGTGTATCATTTTGATTCCTCCTCAAGATTTCACTTTCATGAGAGAGATTTTATATCCTGTCCAGTAAGGATTTCTATAGTTCAAGAATTTGTTTTTGAGAATTTCTAGATGTTCTTACCATAAATTTTTTGAAATCCGTATCTTGCATTTCTTCTATCTCATCATCTTCATAGTCTTAGGTTGGGGTGTTTTGTTCATTTCAGAGCATCATAGTGTCTTCCTTGTTCTTGTTTCCTCTGGTTCTGCATTTGTTGCTTGGCATTGTGGAGATATTCTTTGGTTATTTCTTCTCTTGCTGTGCTGTTTTTTTCTCATTATGCTATGACTGTATTAAGTGGACTGTCTGCTTTTGATGGATCCTTAGAGGCTTCTGATAGGTGTGGCCAGGGAGCTCTGTTTGATTCTTCAGGCTTAAGCTTGCACCAAAGCTGACACACCCAGATTAGGCATGGTAAATCTCTCTCTCCTTTTTTTTTTTTTTTGATTCAGAAGGGAAGTAATTCTGCACAGCTGAGCGAATTGAAGGCAATCAATTTCTGATCTCTGATTCCTGTGGGTATAATATTCTTCTGCTCTGTCCCAAGGACCACACAAAGGATTTATGCAGTCCTCAGTGTAAACTCAAATTTGTCTGCTGTCTCCCACTGGGTTGCTAAAGTTACTGAGGTTGTGTGCTCTCTGAAGATCACTCAGATCTCCTTGAGTTCTCTCCCACACCTTCAGTCTTTCACAGTCTCAATTCATTAGCTCCACACATTGACCAGGTCCCAACCTCCTGTCATTTCACACCACCAGAGTCAGGTTTTTCTGCTTGGCTAATGCCGAGTGCAACCCCTACGTTGTCCAAAATGGCGCCTGCTCTTTGTCTCGCTCACCCTTGAAAGTTGAGTGGAGAGAGAGACTCGTGTCCATACCGGTCCCTTTTTTCCCCTCTCTCCTCTAGTTAGCCTGGTGAACTTTCCCCCATGCGGCCTCAAGCCTCATTCCCTCTAAGCTCCTCCTTCAGCTTTCCCACCGGTATCTTGGGCTACTGAGGTTCTGGCTCACCTCCCTTTCCAGCATTGGTGCATAGATTCTGCGGCTGGGGTTCCTAGCTGTGGGTGGCCATGCCCTCCATGTAGGTCCTCCGTGAACGTGCAGTTCCGAAAGAGTTTCCTCTGCTGTTTCTTCCCTAATTCTTCCTTGAAACTTCAGTATCTACACTTTTATTAAACTGTCTTTTCCCGGACTGTCAATGTGCTCTCTCTTTTGCTTCACTGATTCTGTTTTTAAGGCTCTCTAAGGTGTTTGTCATTGGATCTATTGAGTTCTTAATTTCATTTTTGTGTCCCTTCACTAGCATAAGCTCATGTTCTACTAGTTTCTTCATTTCCTTTTGATTCCGCCTTAAGATTTCACTTTCATGAGAGAGATTTTCTTTCCTGTCCAGTAAGGATTTCTGTAGTTCAAGAATTTGTTTTTGAGAACTTCTAGATGTTCTTATCATAAAGTTTTTGAAATCTGTATCTTGCATTTTCTATCTCATCACCTTCATAATCTTGAATTGGGTGCTTTGTTCATTTCAGGGCATCATAGTGTCTTCCTTGTTCTAGTTTCCTTGGTTTCTGCATTTGTTGCTTGGCATTGTAGAAATATTGGTTTCTTCTTTTATTTTCCTCGCTGTGCTGTTTTTTCTCATTATAATATGACTCTAAATTAAGTGATCTGTCTGCTTTTGATGGTTCCTTAGAGGATTGTGATGGGTGTGGCCAGAGAGCTCTGTTCAGTTCTTCAGGGTTAAGGGTGTGCCAAAGGTGACACACCCAGGTTAGGCTTGGTAAATCCTCTCTCTCTCTCTCTTTCTCTCTCTCTGTCTCTCTTTTTTCAGAAGAGAAGTAATTCCGCACAGCTGAGTGGAATTGAAGGCACAGTGTCTGAGCTCTAGCCCCTGTGGATATAATATTCATATGCTCTGTCCCAAGGACCACACAAAGGATCTGTGTAGTCTTCAGTGTAAGCTCAAATTCCCCTGCAGTCTCCCACCAGGTGCCAAGGTAACCGAGTTTGTGGCGTCTCTGGAGAGTACTCACGTCTTGGGTACTCCATGAGTTCTCTCACACACCCTCAGTTTTATTTTTTCACAGTCTCAGTTAATAAGTTTCACACATTAACTAGGTTCTCACCTCCTGTTATTTCTCCCCACCAGAGTCGGCACCCCGACTGGGACTAGAACCTAGTGTGCTGGCACCACAGGCAAAGGATTAGCCTATTGAGCCATGGTGCCGGCCTAATATCTCCATCTTTGTAATAACTCTGTTCAATCTGGAAAAAGCAGTTGAGATCATCATGACAACACAAGGAGATTCAGCTGCATAAGGAGCAACAGGAAAATCAAAGGAAACATCTTTGAAGTCTGTGAAAAACCCTAGGTCACAATTGCAGTGGAACATGCAGTGTCATGCAGATGCATACATATAGCATGCACGTATGTAGGTGTGTGTGTGTGTGTGATTGCTTGAATCAAGGCACTTTAATACTGTTCCATCTGACTTCTTTCCACCAGCTGTCCACCCATCCATGGGGGAATCTGAAACCCTTTCTGACCCAAAGCTCTACAGCTCAGGTCTTCTGTCCTGGTGAAAACACAAGAAGGAAAACATGTTTGTGAATCATTCTCTTCACCCCAGGTGAAGAATTTCCTCCAAGTCCATGGATACAAAGACTCAAGGGAGAAATTCCTATTCGTTACTTTTGGTCCATGGGCTTGTCAATAAACCACGCCATGAATTTTTTGCAATTATGTACCTGGATTGCATGAGAGGGCACAAAGTGATGCATCAGGCAAGGTTCTCAGTAAAGTTTCATACCAGAAAACTCCAGTGTCACACACTTCAGAGAGTCAGAGCAATAGGACAGCCTCCCATGCCATTGTTCTGGGCAGCCATCCATTGTCTTGATGCCACACAGACCACAAACCAATCCTGTTTACAGAGATACCCACTAGGACATGCAGTTTTCAATCACTGTGGAACCAGTAATCACCCTGAATGCAGAAGTTCCCATTCAGGATGTCAAATCACTTCATTTTTAGTTGTAAATCATGAAACGCTTCCACATTGCTGTTAACCACGGTAATCCCATGATATGTTTTTGCACCTACAACATTGGTTGATGCTCTCATAAGTGCTAGGGATGATTTCAGTACTTTTCACTTTTACTCTAAAGCAGAAAATACCCACCAGAAGTAATGTTTTTATTCCCACCACCAGAAACACCAAGGGCAGGATGAAGCCTGCAGACACCTGTACTTCTTGAATGCAAGTGACTCTCAAGATTATTATGGACACCATCAGGAGAGCTATTTACCATTAAACCTTTGCCAAATTCACAGACTCACAATACACAATGGATAGCATGTCCTGTAGGCAATAATGATGATCAACATTGGCTAATCATTTGTGCTTCCTTACCAGTGTGATATATTGCTAATAGAGTGAATCTAATAAGGATGGGACAAGAGAGCATATAAGAGAGCTCTATTATTCCACTCAAAAGTTTTCTAAACTGAAACTGCTATCGATGAGATGCCTAAGAGTTTAAGCAAAACACATTTTCCATTGCCTAGCCACTGTTCTGATGCAATTAGTGAGATTTTGAATAGTGGCTCATGTAAATGAAGACGCAGTAAAGGCCCAAAATATAGAACAGAATTCAGTGACTTGTATAAAAATGAAAATATAATTTCTTGATGAGTTAGACTTATTACCTGTAAAATGATGAAACTTGTTGTCTATTCAGTGAATCTAAATCAGGGAACAATTATCTCTTGCTCTCTGTAATGTGTAGAAAATAAAAGTAGAATCGCTCTGAATGTACATGATTCACTGAACAAAGGTTGGGAATGGAGAAAAATAACTCCATGCAATGAGGACACTTCAGAAAACTCATGGAAAATGTGTTATGAAATAATTTAAAAAATTTAGCAGCCAGATATATTCATCACTTTAAGTGTTTCTCTCATATTTATCACTTTTTATCTTCTACATTCTTCATGCTGAATTTGATGTTTTTTATAGCTTGAAATGAAGGCCTCAAATATAGACCTTCAGTATTTTTATAGGGAAATATATATTCCAATTGAATAAATGTATAAAAATCTGATACACATTTCTGTATAAATTGAATTTTAGAAACACTGTCTTTAAAGTTCATATATTTTTCTTTGAGACTTATTACAATTTCTATTGAAGTCCAATAACATCTAGGTTATTGTAAAGCAATTTCCAAAAATAAAAACATGAACACTTGAGTTGGTAGGTAAAGAGATCTCTGTGTGTACAGGGAACATACAGAAGAACTTACACTCAGTCTGCATTGAGAACACTGTCTCCAATGGACTCTATCCTGGAATAACTTCTCAGGCTCAACACACTTCAAATCAAACGTAGAAATTACTGTAAGCAAGTTGTAAGATTAATGTCATAGTAAGCAGAAAAAGAAACTAAGTAAATCCACAATGTGGAGGTGATCTATCATGTCAGCACTCACTGTATCAATTCTCATTAGCTCCAAATTAGCTATGCTGGTATGTAAAGTCTACACAAGTGCATTTTTGTATTATGTCCCACCCAAGAAGCCACACATCATCCATCTTACATACTGAATCTTATGTAGCTCCTCTGAATATAACAGAATCTGTTTCTACCAATATCCATCTAACCTTGGACTAATACTGCTGATTACTGGGAAGAGTCCAAGATGACTGAATAGGTAAGGGCTTACTGTTCTAGGCTAGGTGTAGACAGTAAAAGTAAAAGTGGAGGAAATAAGTTCTCAGTTGATAGTTAGAGAGAAAACCGCAGTTGGAATTCTATGGAAGGAAGAAGAATGCCGTGGATCAGTGTGGAAGGTGCAGACATGCAGTATGATCAAGGACACAACACACAATCCCAGCAGCCGAGAGCTGGAGAAAGCAACAACTTAGAGAGGGAAGGAAGATCAGACTACAGTGCCTGGGCCACTGGTTACATAAGTCTGGAAGGAGTGTTTCAAGTAAACACCTGATAGAAAATAGGAGAATATGGCTACGTATTCTTCCAGATACATTTTAAAACTTACATTTTAAAAAGCAGAAGGAACAATAAAAATATCATCAAAAATGTGTAGAGGAACTAATCCCATTTCTTCTCAAACTATTCAGAACAATTGAAAAAGAGGGAATCCTCCCAAATTCTTTCTATGAAGCCAGCATCACCTTAATCCCTAAGCCAGAGAAAGATGCAGCACTGAAAGAAAATTACAGACCAATATCCCTGATGAACATAGACGCAAAAATCCTCAATAAAATTCTGGCCAATAGAATACAACAACACATCAGGAAAATCATCCACCCAGACCAAGTGGGATTCATCCCTGGTATGCAGGGATGGTTCAACATTCGCAAATCAATCAATGTGATTCACCACATTAACAGACTGCAGAAGAAAAACCATATGATTATCTCAATTGATGCAGAGAAAGCATTTGATAAAATTCAACACCCTTTCATGATGAAAACTCTAAGCAAATTGGGTATAGAAGGAACATTCCTCAATATAATCAAAGCAATTTATAAAAAACCCACAGCCAGCATCCTATTAAATGGGGAAAAGTTGGAAGCATTTCCACTGAAATCTGGCACCAGGCAGGGATGCCCACTCTCACCAGTGCTATTTAACATAGTTCTGGAAGTTTTAGCCAGAGCCATCAGACAAGAAAAAGAAATCAAAGGAATACAAATCAAGAAGGAAGAAGTCAAACTATCCCTCTTTGCAGACGATATGATTCTGTACTTAGAGGATCCAAAGAACTCTACTAAGAGACTATTGGAACTCATAGAGGAGTTTGGCAAAGTGGCAGGATATAAAATCAATGCACAAAAATCAACAGCCTTTGTATACACAAGCAATGCCATGACTGAGAAAGAGCTGCTAAGATCAATCCCATTCACAATAGCTACAAAAACAATCAGATACCTTGGAATAAACTTAACCAAGGACGTTAAAGATATCTATATGAAAATTACAAAACCTTAAAGAAAGAAATAGAAGAGGATACCAAAAAATGGAAAAATCTTCCATGCTCATGGATTGGAAGAATCAACATCATTAAAATGTCCATTCTCCCAAAAGCAATTTATAGATTCAATGCAATCCCAATCAAGATACCAAAGACCTTCTTCTCAGATCTAGAAAAAATGATGCTGAAATTCATATGGAGGCACAAGAGACCTCGAATAGCTAAAGCAATCTTGTACAACAAAAACAAAGCCGGAGGCATCACAATACCAGACTTCAGGACATACTACAGGGCAGTTGTAATCAAAACAGCATGGTACTGGTACAGAAACAGATGGATAGACCAATGGAACAGAATTGAAACACCAGAAATCAACCCAAACATCTACAGCCAACTTATATTTGATCAAGGATCTAAAACTAATTCCTGGAGCAAGGACAGTCTATTCAATAAATGGTGCTGGGAAAACTGGATTTCCACGTGCAGAAGCATGAAGCAAGACCCCTACCTTACACCTTACACAAAAATCCACTCAACGTGGATTAAAGACCTAAATCTACGTCCTGACACCATTAAGTTATTAGAGAACATTGGAGAAACCCTTCAAGATATTGGCACAGGCAAAGAATTTCTGGAAAAGACCCGGGAGGCACAGGCAGTCAAAGCCAAAATCAACTATTGGGATTGCATCAAATTGAGAAGTTTCTGTACTGCAAAAGAAACAGTCAGGAGAGTGAAGAGACAACCGACAGAATGGGAAAAAATATTTGCAAACTATGCAACAGATAAAGGGTTAATAACCAGAATCTACAAAGAGATCAAGAAACTCCACAAAAACAAAACCAACAACCCACTTAAGAGATGGGCCAAGGACTTCAATAGACATTTTTCAAAAGAGGAAATCCAAATGGCCAACAGGCACATGAAAAAATGTTCAAGGTCACTAGCAATCAGGGAAATGCAAATCAAAACCACAATGAGGTTTCACCTCACCCCGGTTAGAATGGCTCACATACAGAAATCTACCAACAACAGATGCTGGCGAGGATGTGGGGAAAAAGGGACACTAACCCACTGTTGGTGGGAATGCAACTGGTCAAGCCACTATGGAAATCAGTCTGGAGATTCCTCAGAAACCTGAAGATAACCCTACCGTTCGACCCAGCCATCCCACTCCTTGGAATTTACCCAAAGGAATTTAAATTGATAAACAAAAAAGCGGTCTGCACCCTAATGTTTATTGCAGCACAATTCACAATAGCCAAGACCTGGAACCAACCTAAATGCCCATCAACGGTAGACTGGATAAAGAAATTATGGGATATGTATTCTTTAGAGTACTATACCGCAGTAAGAAACAACGAAATCCAGTCATTTGCAACAAAATGGAGGAATCTGGAACACATCATGCTGAGTGAAGTAAGCCAGTCCCAAAGGGACAAATACCATATGTTCTCCCTGATCGGTGACAACTGACTGAACACCAAAAAGGAAACCTCCTGAAGTGAAATGGACACTATGAGAAATGGTGACTTGATCAGCATAGCCCTGACTGCTAATGGACAACTTAATACATTATCCCTCATAGTATTTTTTTTTGTCTGTTCTACTTAATATGACTGGTTTAATTCTGTAATTATCACACAGTTATTCTTAAGTGTTGAAAATTAACTGAAATGTGATCCCTGTTAAACATAAGAGTGGGAATAAGAGAGGGAAGAGATGTATAATTTGGGACATGCTCGGGCTGACTTGCCCCAATTGGTAGAGTTGGAAACATACCAGGGGATTCCAATTCAATCCCATCAAGGTGGCATGTGCCAATGCCATCTCACTACTGCAAGTGATCAATTTCAGTTCACAATTGATCATAATGAAAGGACTAAGAGTCAAAGGGAGCACATAAACAAGTCTAGTATCTGCTAACACCAACCGATAGAATAAATAAAGGGGAGAGTGATCCAACATGGGAAGTGAGATACTCAGCAGACTCATAGAATGGCGGATGTCCTAAATAGCAGTCTGGCCTCAGAATCAGCCCTAAAGGCACTCGGATCTGGCTGAAAAGCCCATGAGAGTATTTCAGGCATGGAAAGCCAAGACACTCTGGCAAAAAGATCTCTGTGAGTGAGATCCCAGTGGAAAGAACAGGTCTTCAAAGAGGGAGGTGCCTTTCTCTGAAGGGAGGAGAGAACTTCTACTTTGACCATGGCCTTGTCTAAATATGATCAGGGTCGGTGAACTCAGGGGGCTTCCATAGCCTTGGCAGCTCATGACAAGAGCCTAGGGTGATTACTGATGCCATAAACAAAAGTGTCAATTTGTTAAGTCAACAACAGGAGTCACTGTGCACTTACTCCTCATGTAGGATCTCTGTCCTTAGTGTGCTGTACATTGAGATTTAATGCTATAACTAGTACTCAAACAGTATTTTTCACTGTATGTTTCTGTGTGGGAGCAAACTGTTGAAATCTTTACTTAATGTATGCTAAACTGATCTTCTGTATATAAAGAGAATTGAAAATGAATCTTGATGTGAATGGAAGGGGAGAGGAGTGGGAAAGGGGAGGGTTGTGGGTGGGAGGGACATAATGGGGGGGGAGCCATTTTAATCCATAAGCTGTACTTTGGAAAATTATATTCATTAAATAAACTACCTGAAAATAAAAAAAAGGCAGAAAGTAGAGGACACAAGATTTTTACATTTTACTCTTCTTTAAAGTTCGTGTTTGTTTCTATTGTAAGGATTCCACACTCAACAATATTTAAGATAAGCAGAAACTTCATAATAACATTGCACAAAGTTCTTTAAAAGGGAAATAACAAGTTAAAATTAAGATAAAAACAACAAGAAATCAAATAATATATGAAGATATGAGGTATACATATGATCAACCTATCTATACCTATCTATCCATAAAAAATACTAATATAAACAGTGAGAAACAATTTGTACATGGATAACGAGGAATAAATCCCTCTTTTAAAAGTAAACATGAGGGGGCGGAACCAAGATGGCGGAATAGTGAGGGCGCGCACCGATAGTCCGGGAAAATTTAGTTTAATAAAAGGGGAGTTACGGTAGCCGCAGAAAAAAGAACCAGGAAAAAATTGCACGGGAATCGTGAATCGGAGGACCTACTGGGAGAACAAGGTCGCCCACCGCGTGGAAGCCAAGTCGCAGGACCGAGCCGCAGAATCCCCAGTGCTCCAAGGGGAGTGCATGCCACACAGACAACAGTGGGGAGACTTGGGACGCTCAGGGCTCCGAGTCCACACATCGGCGCTGGAAGGGGAGGTGAGCTCAATAACCCGAGACATTGGTGGGGAAACGGGGGTCAGAATCTAGAGGGGGGCCAGAAAGTGCAGCAAACTCACTACCGGAAAGAAGGAAAAAAAAAAAGCTTCGGGGTTTCTCTTCCCCCTAACCTTGCAAAGGTTACAAGGCTGCAAGGCTAGAAGAATTCCCAAGAGACAAAGAGCAGGCCTGCTCTCTGGATTTACATATCAATGGGGGAGAGCTAAGGAACTGAGTCACTACAATTCAGTAGCCTAGGCAACCCAGTGGGAGTCCAGAGGAGCCAAAGACTGGAAGCTAAATACCATCAATTCTGCACAGCTGTGCCCTGCGGTGTTACTTACCCCCTGAATAAATAAAATAAATAAATAAATAAAAAGAGAGAGATTTACCACGCATAACCTGAGGGTGTCACCTTTGCACACCCTTAACCAGGAAGAACCAGGCAGAGCTCTCAGGCCGCACCCATCTCAAGCCTCCAAGGCTCCTCCAACAGCAGGCAGTCCACTTAACATGGACACAGTATAAAAAAAAAAAAAAAGAAAACAAAAAAAAACGCACAGTGACGCAAGAAGAATTAACTATGCCGAGTAACAAACACAGAAATAGAGGGAGCAAGATCAATGATGACACTATGATGCCTCCAAATAAGCAAAACACCCCACGCCAAGAGTATGAAGATGATGAGATAGAAGAAATGCAAGATACGGATTTCAAAAAATTTCTGATAAGAACATTTAGAAGTTTTCAAAAGCAAATCCTTGAACTACAGAAATCCTTAATGGACAAGATTGAAAATCTCTCTCGTGAAAACGAAATTTTAAGGAAGAGTCAAAATGAAACACAGAAACTAGTAGAACAGGAAAGTGTTATAGTGAAGAGAAATCAAAATGAAATGAAGAGCTCAATAGATCAAATGACAAACACATTAGAAAGCCTTAAAAACAGAATGGGTGAAGCAGAAGAGAGAATATCGGACTTAGAAGATAGAGCACAGGAAAACACACAGTCAAACCAAAGAAAAGAAGAGGAAATTAGAAACCTAAAAAATATTGTTGGGAATCTACAGGATACTATTAAAAAAACCAACATTCGAGTTCTAGGAGTTCCTGAAGGCATGGAGAGAGAGAAAGGATTGGAAGGCCTTTTTAGTGAGATACTAGCAGAGAACTTTCCAGGTTTGGAGAAGGACAGAGATATCCTAGTACAGGAAGCTCATAGTCCCGGTTGGGTTGCTGGATTCTGTCCCGGTTGCTCCTCTTCCAGTCCATCTCTCTGCTGTGGCCTGGGAAGGCAGTGGAGGATGGCCCAAGTGCTTGGGCACTGCACCCGCGTGGGAGACCAGGAGAAGCACCTGGCTCCTGGCTTCGGATCAGTGCATTACTCCAGTCGCAGTGCACCGGCCACAGCGACCATTGGGGGTTGAACCAATGGAAAAGGAAGACATTTCTCTCTGTCTCCCTCTCTCACTGTCCACTCTGTTTGTCAAAAAAAAAAAAAAGTAAACATAGGGGCTGAAACTATGACATAACAGGTAAAGCAGCCATCTGCAGTGGCAGCGTCACATACGGTGCCGGTTCAAGTCCCGGCGGGTCCACTTCTGATCTGGCTTTCTGCTATGGCGTGGGGTAACAGTGGAGGATGGCCCAAGTCCTTCAGCCGCTGCACACATGTGGGAGACGTGGAGGAAGCTCCAGGATCTTGGCTTCAGATCAGACCAGCTTTGACCATTGTAGCCATTTTGGGAGTGAGGCAGCAGATGGAAGATCTCTTTCTCTCTCTGCCTCTGCCTCTCTGTAACTCTGCCTTTCCGATAAATAAAATCTTTTAAAAAAGTAAACATGAAGTGGTAATTCTCTTCTGTATAGTTTTTGAAACAGGATATTTCCCTGGGTCAGGGCCAGGGCCAGGGCTAGGGGGTTCTTAGACTATATTCCTCTAAGTGCTTTACAATATAGATAACTCTGACTGCAACCAGTGAAAATTGTTGCAGATTAATTAACTTGACTTAATTGTTCTCCACAGTGTGGTCAATTTTACTCTCTAAAAATATAAAATTCTAATTTATCCATGTATAATAAAGTAAAACTAAATATAAATAGCAATGTACTGAGCTAGTTTCCATCTTATCAATTCATTAGTTTTCAAAATATACTGTAGATCTCTTTGTTATAATCAATCTTCTATCAAAGATCTTTCTACTGGAGCAGGTGTTTATCAAAGCAATTAGGACAATATTGAGATACCCACATCCCAAATTGGAGTGCCTTGGTTTCAGTTTGCTCTACTTCAGTATCTAGTTTCCTTCCAAGGCACACGCTGGGAGGCAGTAGGTGTTGGCTCAAACATTTGGTTCCCTGCCACCCATGCCCATGGGAGACCTCGATGGAATTTCTGGTTCCTTCATTTGGCCTGGCCCAGATCTCACTGTGTTGGCAATTTGGGGAGTGAACCAGCAGATGGGTGATCTCCTTCTCTGTCTCTCTGCTTCTCATATAAAATACCTAATTACAGTACTGCTAATTGCAGTACCACAAACTAGGAATGCAATTAGAAAACTTAGAAACACCCAAAAATTGGTGAGAAACTAAAATTATGCTAGCCCTACAGAGTAAAATAATAATAGGTATAAGATATAATTTTGAACATTTTTATATAAAATATTTACGGTAATTTGTAACGCAAGGAAAATGAGCTAGGAGGAGTCAAGGTCGAATGATCCCACTTGTCATGTCTTCATATTTACATGAAGAAATAGAAAGCATAAGATCAGGGTGATGTGATGATTTTGTGGAACTGAGGCATTTACACTTAGGTAGGCCTCTTTCTCCAATAAAGACAAATTGAAAATTTCACTTCACAAAAGTATTGAACTAAAGACAAATACATTAATTCTGCACATGGAAACATCCTCCCTGTCAAAAAATCCTTCTGTTTCCTTATCTGAATTATAAGGTAAGGCATTCTCACAGGCCCATAAAGGCTTCTAGCTATTGGATAACTTGGTGTGAACAGGAGGACCTTGTGTAGCTTCAAATATATGCACTTCAGGCATGGATAGGGCATCCAGCACATGGGTCTGGAGAGAAACACTGGCCCAGGCACCTTGGGCCCCTGAGCTGGGGACAGAGAAAATCAGAGGACAAGAAGAGCAGGAGGTTCACCGTGGCTATGATGAGAGACAAACGCCCTCTCCAGCACCCGAAGAAACCCTGCCTTCTGCCCTGGCCAAGATTCATTTCATCAAATTTGACTCAGCCTCCCCTGAATTGTTTTCATTTTACTATTTATTTTTATTAATATAAAGATAACAGATTTAATATAGTTTATAGATAAAATTCTAATATGATACTTCTCACTTCCTCCCTCCCTCCCTTGCTTCCTCTCCATCCCTGTTGCTTTTCTTTTTAATTTTTGTGATAACATTTTTAATTTATTGAATAGTACATGAGGTATACATAACAGTTTCTATAGGGACATTAGGAATTGTACACTTGATGGAAACAGTCTCAAGATGCTGTGGAAAGAACACTTCTCTGTTCCTCTTAGAAATGAACTCATGCAAATAGACTGCATTGTCATCCTAAGGGGATTGGTTTGACCTCTGGCAGTGGTGGAGGGTCTAGATGATAGGGTAAGGTGTAGAGTGATAGCTCACTCAGACCCACGCCCTACAAATGGGGAAAATACAAAGTATTCTGCCACCTCCTTTTAAAGGTGGAAACACAGTCTGCAGAGGGAGAGAGAGAATACATTATGGACAGATGCTAAAGAGAAGGGCACCAAGAGCACTATTCTATCTAGGATTGAAACATGCAAGAAGGGCATAGGGATCCTTAGGAAAATGTCTCCAACTATGATTATTATCAACTCCAATGTGATAACCGCTATAGAATGAATGTTCTGTGCAAATATGCATTGGCTGAGATACTGCTCTTTAGTATGATCATATTTGATGTGGTTTCTGGGAGGTAAGTACAATTTTTTATGACTTACCTACCTACTTTCTTAGAAATTTTCAATATGAGATTGTGCAGAGAGATTGTTACATCTCTCTAACTGGTGAAGATAGTGAGAATAGGAAAGGAAAAATGTCTCTCCTTGAGGCAGGAAATGTGTCTTTCACAGATGCCAACCTCATGTATCTTGATCCTGGTCTTCCCAGCCTCAGCAATTCTAAAAAAATAAATTCCTGTTGTTAAGTCACAAAGTCATGGTATGTTGTTATGTGGAAACTCTAGGTGACTAACACAACAATGAAATGGGGAAGAATGCAGGTTAATTTCATTTGTGTCAACAGCTGGCTCTCCCAAGTTCTTGCATTTTGTATTTTTAGCAAATGGCAGAAAGGCTCTGGAATATTTTGTCTAAATCCCATGAACCATGAGGAAAAGAAACTGATTTTCAAGGGAAAGCAAATTTAATGAAATAGAAATCAGTCTTGGTTTTTGCACATGTTCTACTCATGGCCAAAAATGGTTATTTATATTGGCACATCATCAAGTGATTCCCAAAACAGCATCAACATGAACATGACTCTGTACAAGGTCATGGGATTGATTACCTCACCTGAAGGCTAAGGGGCCAGCAGAGGCAGGATATCTAAGTATGGAGAATGGTGGAGTGCAAGACTTGGCATTTATAACTCAAGCTTCCTCCTTATCAAACCTGAGCATCAGCTTCCATCCCAAATCAGGAAACTAACTCAAGTTTAAAGCTTAAAGGAAGGAGAATCATGAAAATGTAGAACATTTAGAAGATGTCAGAATCATTTATTGGGGGAATGTCAAGTACTATAGATCAAAAGCATGCCACCTAGTGAAGTTTAATGGCTGTGATCTACTTTTCTTTTTTTTTAACTTTTATTTAATAGATATAAATTTCCAAAGTATAACTTTTGGATCACAGTGTCTCCCCCCGCAACTTCCCTCCCATCTCCTGCTCCCTCTCCCATCCCATTCACATCAAGATTCATTTTCAATTATCTTTATATACAGATCAATTTAGTATATATTGAGTAGTTTTCAACAGTTTGCACCCACACAGAAATACAAAGTGTAAAGTACTGTTTGAGTACTACTTATACCATTAATTCATATAGTAAAGCACATTAAGGACAGAGATCCTACATGGGGAGTAAGTGCACAGTGATTCCTGTTTTTGACTTAACAATTGACACTCTTATTTATGACATCAGTAATCACCCTAGGCTCCTGTCATGAGTTTAAATGTGTTTAAATTTAACTGAAAAGTGATCTCTGTTAAATATGAGTGGGAATAAGAGAGGGATGAGATGTATAGTTTTGCACATGCTCAATCGGACTTGTCCCAAACAGTGGAGTTAGAAATGTGCCAGGGGATTCCCTTTCAATCCCATCAAGGTGGCTGCTATTTATTTTTCTATGGAAATCTGAAAAGTATGTTCATATAAATAATGCTTATTGGTAGCAGTTCTAACGCCAAATAGGTCTTATTCTCTGAATCGTTCCTTGAGACCTGCATGCAGATAGACTTGCAGGCCAAGAAAAAACACCACACATTTCTACAGGCACTGACAGAAAACTTCCTCAAGGAGGGAACGCAGATGCCCCTTGTATTTCAAGTGTCCTGCATATTCAGTCATGATGAACTGTCTGCTTCATGTTGATGGCTTGTTCATGCCCACTGTGTGCCAGACAGAAAGAGGCATCTTTCAATTATTGGGTACAGGGTTTTATGTGTTTCCAACAAATCCAATTGTGCACTTGATTTTTCAAGCATCTTTTTATTACCTATGTTGTTTTCTGGGTGAGATACGTTGAAAATCCTCCTTCTAAGAAAAATATATTTTCTGGGGCTGGCGCTGTGGTGCAGTGGGCTAACACCCTGGCCTGAAGTGCTGGCATCCCATAAGGGCAGTGGTTGGAGATCCAGCTCCTCCACTTCTGATCTAGCTCTCAGCTATGGCCTGGGAAAGCAGCAGCACATGGCCCGAGTCCTTGGTTCCCTGCAACTGCATGGGAGACCTGAAAGAAGCTCTTGGATCCTGGCTTCAGAATGATGCAGGTCCGGCCATTACAGCCAACTGGGGAGTGAACCATTAGATGGAAGTACTCTCTGTCTCTCTCTCTCTCTCTCTCTCTCTGCCTCTCCTCTCTCTGTGAAACTCTTTCATAAATAAATTAATATATTAATATTTTAAAAAAGAAAAAAAATTTTCTCATGTCTCTATTCTTCCTCTTCTCCTTTGTCATTTTCTAGTGTTTCTCTAATCCCTCTGCCCTCTTCATCTCCTCATCCTCATCCTCCACCTCCTCTTCTTTATAAAGCTATATATGATCTCTGCCAAACAGGCTTTTGCAGACAGTTTGCATGTGGATACATTATATAATTCCATCCTTTATCTCTTTGAACAGGTAATCAGTAGTAAGAGATATTCTGATGCTGGGAAATCTAACAGTTGGGAGTTTAGAGTCTAAAGCAGTTATTTTAAATTCAATGTTGTTTTATTCTGCTGTCATCAACAATGGCCTATTTTTCTTCCATGTGTCTAATAAGGCTGCTTTATAAGGTCCTTATTGAATGATTTTTCACCTGTGAAGTACCTGTGTTCTTATCACGGTCTTCTCCTCCACTTAAGAACCATGTTGGTTTCTCCTGATCATGGGATGATCCCATGTTGAATGATTTCATGTTCTTCTTCAGACTCAGTGTTTATCTGGGATTCCACATTAATTTGCCCCAGCTTGATGGTGACCTACACACAAATCTTTTCCTATTTGGATGGCTCTTGGCATTTGTTGCTGGTTCATGAAAAAATGGACAAGTGTTAACAATCCACTACCCTTCTTTCTGGGATTTTCTTCTCAAGCAAATTCAGCAAACGAATCAGAATAATATTGTTTGAAAGACCTTGATGTTTTGTTGTAGAAACTCTCATGCTTTATTTGAGAAGAAAGAGAAGGAAATTTCAGATCAATAAACTTGCATTTTTATTTAATGAGGAATAGGGAAATCCAAAACACAAGGAAGCAGAATTGGGAGAGGATCCTAGTCACCGCATGTGGAGCTGAATGCCACACACCCCCAGGTCTACCAGATAAGGCATCACAGAGTGCATCCCAGCAGTCTCCCTGTTTCAGTAAGTGTTCAAGGTGATTCTGAGGGTTGCAGAAACAAGGAAACAAACAAAATTACCCTCCTCTTAAAAAGTTGTCATCTCAGTGAGGTAAGACTTCCTATTCCAGAATTTAAAACTTCCATAATATACTGTTCAAGTAAGATATAAATTCCCTGGCCCAAGGGATACAAGGTGCATTAGAATTATTTTACATTACAGGATTACTAGGTTTCACCAAAACAGTGGGGAAGAAACCAGAAGGACTCTCCCTCCTCACAATTCCCCAGGAGAACCCTCAGAGTCACCAACCCAGCTCCTCTCCAGGTCTCACAACCTGGCACAGAGCCTGGAAGGGCCTGTTGAGCTGCAGAGCAGTGAGGAGCCAACAGGGGGTAGTGGCGGGAACACACTTTGCTCCTCTGCAGCTCGGCCATCAGGGGTCGCACACGTAAAGACCCATATCCTCATATTCTGCACCAAAAGAGCAAGGTGGGTTGGGGCCTTTTCTCATTCCTCGTGACACATGACCCATATTCCTGTACAGGACATGGTTCCTGCCTCTGTCCTCTCGTGAGAAACTTGTGCTCACAGTGCTGAGCCTCCTGACTTTGGCTGCAGATCGATGTGGGGGTATTCATTATGGCTGATGTGTGGCTCTCTGCGAATTTCAGGTGTTACTCTGGAGGAGCTGACTTGAGAGGTTCTACAAGAAAGAGCCCTATACCCACCCCAAATCACCTCAGTTGCATCACTGCATTCTTGCAGGAATGTTCAAATCCATCCTTGGCCTCAGGCGCCCTCTAGTGTTGTGGTCGGTATTGACCTGACCGAAAGGAAGGGAGACCTGGGCATAATAGCAGTAGACAGCTCCAAGTCAAGACTGGGTGAACTGAAACATCCATGTAATGGAAACGATCTCCATGGGAACACCAGATGGCCCTGCAGAAATAAACATGTGTGTGTACAGGAAGTCTGAAAGACTACTTAGATAGGAGCTGCCTCTGAGCAATGGGATTGCAGTTGGTTTTCCTTTCTCCTTTATAAGTGCTTAGATTTATTTGCCTTAAGGATACTATGGAACAGTAACTGAAAACAGGCCAATTTCACATTGAATTCAAAACTGAATGCCAACGTGTTTCATTTTAATGAAATAAACAAGCCTATCATACAACAGACAACTCATGAAAGGTAAGTCAGCATAGAATATGCTACTCAGAAAATACATAAACATATGATCTAGCTATGGATGATAGAATTATAATGAGATATCATTGGCACATTAACTCGGGAATTAGTTTTTACATGCAAAAATATAGAATTTCAATTCCAGTGACCTTGCCTTTACACACACACACATACACACACAATTGTAAAATGCAAGGACTCAGATACCAATTGACTTGGATATTAGAAGACACACATGCTAATGGCTATTCATACACAATTGAGTATGACTCAGGAAGTGTTGCTATGTTCTGAGACAGCCACATAAAGTTATGATAACTCCCACTAAAGTGCTTCTCAGACTATAACTGCTGAAGACACTGATGGAGGTTTTGGGGAGAAAGAAGTAATTCTAAGAAAAACTGATAACTGTACTGGAGAGGATGGGGCCATTTAATTTAAGAAACCTCTATTGGGGTAAAGGCTATCAGAACATGATTAGAATCCACGTGATCTGGTGCTTCTCCACTTATCTTTAAGAATAATGGAAACTGGAGCTGGGCTGTGGTATAGTATGTTAAGTTTCCACCTTGAGTGCTGGCATCCCACAAGTCCCCCCTTGTTCTACACCAAGAACCCTGTAAGGGTGAAAGGAACTCAACAAACTCAACAAAAAAAAAAAACTAAACATCCAGATAAGTAATGGGAAACACCTTCATCATGCATTTTTCAAAAAGAAGAAATTGAAAAGGCCAAAGTCACTTAAAAATTCTCAGGACTACTAGCCATTAGGGAAATGAAATCAAAACCACCATCAGGTTTCACCTTAGCCATCAGAATGGCTCTCATACAGAAATCAACTAACAACCTATTCTGCAGAGGACTCAGGAAAAAAGGTAGGCTAATCCACATTTGGTGAAAATGTAAACTGATGCAGTCATTGTGGAATACAGTATGGAAATTTCTGAGAAAGAAAATAGATCTGCCATGAGACCAAGCCAACTGACTCCTAGAAAGTTACCCAAACTAAATGAAATCAGCATGAAAAAGGGTCATCTGCACCCCCAAGTTCATTGCAGCTCAATTCAAAATAGCTAAGATATGGAATCAACCCAGATATTCATCAACTGATGACTGGATAAAGAAATCCTTGATCAGCATAGCCCTGACTGTTAAAGAACAACTTAATACATTATCCCTCTTAGTAGTTTTTTTTTTTGTCTGTTCTACTTAATATGACTGGTTTAATTCTGTAATTAATATACAGTTATTCTTAAGTGTTGAAATTTAACTGAAATGTGATCCCTGTTAAACATAAGAGTGGGAATAAGAGAGGGAAGAGATGTACAATTTGGGACATGCTCAAGCTGACTTGCCCCAAATGGTAGAGCTGGAAACATACCAGGGGACTCTAATTTAATCCCATCGAGGTGGCATGTACCAATGCCATCTCACTAGTCCAAGTGATCAATTTTAGTTCACAATTGATCATAATGAAAGGACTAAGAGTCAAAGGGAGTACATAAACAAGTCTAGTACCTGCTAATACTGACCGATAGAATAAATAAAGGGGAGAGTGATCCAACATGGGAACCGAGATACTCAGCAGACTCATAGAATTGTGGATGTCCTAAACAGCACTCTGGCCTCAGAATCAGCCCTAAAGGCATTCCAATCTGGCTGAAAAGCCCAAGAGAGTATTTCAGGCATGGAAAGCAAGACACTCTGGCAAAAAACACACACAAAAAACAAACAAACAAACAAACAAAAACACCTAAATGAAAGATCTCTGTGAGTGAGATCCCAGAGGAAAGAACAGTTCTTCAAAGAAGGAGGTACCTTTCTCTGAATATAGGAGAGAACCTCCACTTTGAGTATGACCTTGTTGAAACAAGATAAGAGTCGGAGAACTCAAGGGGCTTCCATAGCCTTGGAAACACACGACTGGTGCATAGGGAGATTACTGATGCCATAAACAGGAGTGTTAATTTGTAAAGTCAACAACAGGAGTCACTGTGCACTTACTCCTCATGTAGGATCTCTGTCCTTAATGTGTTGTACATTGAGACTTAATGCTATAACGAGTACTCAAACAGTATATTTCACTTTGTGTTTCTATGGGGGTACAAACTGTTGAAATCTTTACTTAATGTATACTAAACTGATCTTCTGTAAAAAAAAAAAAGAAATTATCAATTCCCAACTTGACTCTCACTGGGATTTTTTTTTTTATTTTATTTTTTTTTTATTTTTTTTTATTTTTATTTTTATTTATTTTTTTTTATTTTTATTTTTATTTTTTTTTGACAGGCAGAGTGGACAGTGAGAGAGAGAGACAGAGAGAAAGGTCTTCCTTTTGCCGTTGGTTCACCCTCCAATGGCTGCCACGGCCGGAGCGCTGCAGCCGGCGCACCGCGCTGATCCGATGGCAGGAGCCAGGAGCCAGGTGCTTTTCCTGGTCTCCCATGGGGTGCAGGGCCCAAGCACCTGGGCCATCCTCCACTGCACTCCCTGGCCACAGCAGAGGGCTGGCCTGGAAGAGGGGCAACCGGGACAGAATCCGGCACCCCGACCGGGACTAGAACCCGGTGTGCCGGCGCCGCTAGGCGGAGGATTAGCCTAGTGAGCCGCGGCGCCGGCCCTCTCACTGGGATTAAACATGACAATAGGTCTGATCTGATTTCATCATCATTTAAAAAATCATCTATTATTTTTCACTTTATGTTTCTGTGTGGGAGCAAACTGTTGAAATCTTTACTTAATGTATGCTAAACTGATCTTCTGTATATAAAGAGAATCGAAAATGAATCCTCATGTGAATGGAAGGGGAGAGGGAGTGGGAACGGGGAGGGTTACAGGTGGGAGGGATGTTATGGGGGGAAGCCATTGTAATCCATAAGCCGTACTTTGGAAATTTATATTCATTAAATAAAAGTAAAAAAAAAAGAAATCCTGGCATATGTACTCTAAGAATGTTGATCAGTAGGAGAAAAAAAAAGAATCCTCTCTTTTGCAACAACATTGATGCAACTGGAATCCATGATACTTAAAGAAATGAGCCAGTATCAGAAAAGACATATGCCATGTGTGTCTAGATAGAATCTAGAAACAACTTAAAACACCAGGTCAATAGTTCTAAGAAAATGGACAGCAGACTGGTTATTGTAAAAAGAAAGAATCATTATTTCACTTACAATATAAAAATGGGATGGTTCAACTTTTGCAAATCAATCAATGTGATACACCACATTAACAAGCTGCAGAAGAAAAAAATATATGATTATCTCAATAGATGTAGAGAAAGCATTTGATAAAACACAACACCCTTTCATGATGAAAACTTAGCTAAAGTTTTCATGATGAAAACTCTAAGCAAATTGGGTGTGGAATGAACATTCCTCAACACAATCAAAGCAATTTATGAAAAACCCACAGCCAGAACCTTATTGAATGGGGAAAAGTTGGAATAATTTCCACTGAGATCTGGTACCAGACAGGGATGCCCACTCTCACCACTGCTATTCAATATAGTTCTGGAATTTTTATCCACAGCCATTAGTCAAGAAAAAGAAATTCAAGGGGTACAAATTGCAAAGGAAGAAGTCCAATTATCCCTCTTCACAGATGATATGACTTTATTTAGGGGATCCAAAGAACTCTATTAAGAGACTATTGGAACTCATAGAAGAGTTTGTCAAAGTAGTAGGATATAAAATCAATGCACAAAAATCAACAGCCTTTGTATAGACAGGCAATGCCATGGCTGAGAAAGAAATTATATGATCAATCCCATTCACAATAGCTACAAAAACAATCAAATACCTTGGAATAAACTTAACAAAGGACATCAAAGATCTCTACAATGAGAATTATAAAATCTTTTTTTTTTTTTGACAGGCAGTGTGGACAGTGAGAGAGAGAGAGAGAGACAGAGAGAAAGGTCTTCCTTTTTGCGGTTGGTTCACCCTCCAATGGCCGCTGTGGCCAGCGCGCTGCAGCCGGAGCATTGCGCTGTTCTGAAGCCAGGAGCCAGGTGCTTCTCCTGGTCTCCCATGTGGGTGCAGGGCCAAAACACTTGGACCATCCTCCACTGCACTCCCGGGCCATAGCAGAGAGCTGGCCTGGAAGAGGTGCAACTGGAACAGAATCCGGCGCCCCGACTGGGACTAGAACTTGGTGTGCCAGCGCCGCAGGTGGAAGATTAGCCTATTGAGCCATAGTGCTGGCCAGAGAATTATAAAATCTTAAAGAAAGAAATAGAAGAGGATACAAAAAAATGGAAAAATCCTCCATGTACATGGATTGGAAGAATCAATATCATCAAAATCTCCATTCTCCCAAAAGCAATTTATAGATTCAGTGCGATACCAATCAAAATGCCAAAGAAATTCTTCTCAGATCTTGAAAAAATGATGCTGAAATTCATATGGAAGCACAGGAGACATCAAATAGCTAAAGCAATCTTGTACAACAAAAACAAAGCCAGAGGCACCATAATAGCAGATTTCAAGACTTAGTGCAGTGGATCTATAATCAAAACAGCCTGGTATCAAAATGGATGGGTAGAACAATGGAACAGAGTGGAAACACCAGAAATCTATCCAAACATCTACAGCCAATTTATATTTCATCAAGGAGCTAAAACAAATTCCTGAAGAAAGGACAGTCCATTCAACAAATAGTGCTGGAAAAATGGATTACCCATGCAGAAGCATGAAGCAAGACCCCTACCTTATATCTTACACAAAAATCCACTCACTATGACCCGGCACTTTGAAATTATTAGAGGGCATCAAAGAAACCCTGCAAGATATAGGCACAGGTAAAGATTTCTTGGAATAGACCCCAGAGGTACAGGAAGTCAAAACCAATATTCACAATTAGATTACATCAAAAATCACTTTCTTATGTCTGGTATTGGAAAAAGTAAATCAAAGCCAGATTGATAATAAATAGCAATGAACAGATGGAAAAGTAGTTTACAGAATCACTTCTACATATAATGAAAACTTGGTGTGTGATTATCACATCATTTTAAATTCATATGAAATGATATATAATTCAGCATTTACTTGACAATGAATTACACATTGCAATGATTTAACATGTCTAAAGATTGTGCCAAAATATTTCAACTATATTAATAAGCTTATTTTAATTTAGACTCTAATGCATGAATAAAAACAGCAAAGAAACGTGTAACTCATTTTATTAAACTATGAATATGACAATGTCAATGAGTTGACATTGAAAATACAGGATTGAAAAGAAATGAAAAGTTTCAAGGGGAGCCTTTATCTGAGATTGGTTTTGTGCTTATGAACATAAAACCCAGACTAAGAAATTAGTTCACAGTATTATTTTGAAGAGAGAAGGAATGGGTCCAGCATGGGGGTATAGTGGCTATAAGTAGCACCTATAACCCCGACATCCCATGTTGATGCCAGTTCATGTTTTGTCCACTCACTTGCAACCCAGCTTTTTGTTAAGATCTAGAAAATGCTTTGGAAGATGGCCTAAGCCTTTCTGTCCCTGACACTCACTTGGAAACCTGAATTAATCTCCTTGCTTTGGCATGAACCAGCACTGGGCCACTACAGATATCTTCAGATGCCACTATCACATGGAAGGTTTCTCCCACTCACTATCTTCATTTTCTGTAAATTGGTCCTTCAGAACAAAAACATATTAAGATAAGTATAAACTGTTCATAAGGAGGGTACATTATGCAAGTGATTTTTTAATATCAGAATGCAAAATCAGTTTTATAATTTTAGATTCTGACCAATAAAAACTGACAGAGCCTAAGAACTACTCCTGAGAACATCTGTTTCCTTAGAAATTATTCTATCCCTTAATCCTTTCAAAGCATTCTTCTCAGGTCTGAAGAGAATAATGTAGCACTTGGGGACAAAGATGCAGCCCAGGAGCCCTGCACTGGAGGCCAAGATGGAGAAGACCTCCACAGCCACCATGACCTTCCCCTTGGTGCTGTGGTAGACAGGCAAGAAGGTCACCCAGACACTGCAGAACACCAGCATGCTGAATGTCAGGAACTTGGCTTCATTGAAGGTGTCAGGCAGATTCCTGGCTAGGAAAGCCACAGTGAAGCTCAGCAGGGCCAAGGAGCCCAGGTAGCCCAGGACACAGTAGAAGGCAGTGATGGAGCCTTTGTTGCACACCAGGATGATGTGGCCATGCTCAGAGTGTGCATCTGTGTCAATAAAGGGAGGAGAAGTCCCAAGCCAGATGGCACAGAGAGCCAGTTGGATCAGGGAGCAGATGGGAATAATGGAGTTAGGTACCCCTGATAGCAGCCAGTGTCTCATCCTTCTCCCTGGGGCAGTGACCTTGAAGGCCAGAACCACAGTGATAGTTTTGGCTAGGATGGTGGAAACAGCCACGGTGAACACCACTCCAAACGTGGTCTGCTGGAGGACACAGGTGGTTGTGTTGGGATGACCAATAAACAGTAAGGAGCAGAGGAAGCAGAAGATGAGGGCAATGAGCAGGATGTAGCTGAGACAACGATTGTTGGCCTTGACTATGGGAGTGTCTCGGTGCTTCACAAAGACCCCAAGAACCACAGCAGTGAGGACAGAGAAGCACAGAGCTGTGCAGACCAAGGTCATCCCCAGGGGATCTTCAAAAGACAGAAACGTCACTTTTTTGTGGAAGCACTGGTTTCGCTCTGTGCTGGCATACTGATGATCCAGACACTTCATGCACTGGTCCATATCTGGCAAGAAACGTACAAGAACATCATCCTGAGTTCAGTTATTTCTGATTCACAAGGACCTTCTGGAATAATGGACATAGCTAGTTTAGGCAAATAGCCCTTACTTGATGTTGAAATAGCATATAAAATAACATCGAGGAAATTATTGGCCATTATTCATGCCCATCTTCCTCATGTTAGCCAAAGTTATTACTTCATCTGTCTAACTACCTTACATACTGATGAGTACATATTCTTTTTCTCCTAACAAAGCCCTACAGGCTACTCTCTGAAACTACTCCTGGTGCTTTAAATCCTGCCTTTTTTGCCTGTATCATTTTAACACCACAAATTCATTCTTCATGGTTTCTCCACACTGGGAAGTGGTGATCAAGATTCCAGAGGTTTCCATGTATTATAAAGACTACTCTGACCTTTATGTATGGCACATGCTTGCTGCATCCTCACTTTCAACAAGAGCAAGCAGCAGTCCTTGTTTTCTTAAGTTTTTATGTAGTGATTGCATTTTTTCATAATTTTTTTATTTTAAAGTTTTTATTCAACAAATGCATTTTTTTCATAGAACTTTAGAAATATTGTGTTTCTTTCCCCTAAACCCACCCTCCCATCCCAACTCTCATCCCACCTCCCTCACCCTTTCCCATCTACTTCTTCATTATGTTACATTTTTATTTGATTTTATATACAGAGGACCAACTCCATATAACATATAGATTTCAAGAGTTTGCATCCACACAGACACACTACATATAGAGTACAGTTTGAGAAAAAATTGTAGTCGATTCTCACAGTTCAACTCATTATGGATGGAGTTCCTAAATGGGGAATAAATGCACAGTGAATTCATTGTTCCTTTAACAATTAACACTCGTACGTATGATATCAGTGATCACCCAAGGCTCTTGCCATGGGCTGCCAAGGCTATGGAAGTCCTCTGTAACCATAGACTCCATCAGCATTTGGACACTGCCATAAGCAAAGTGGATGTTCTCTCCTCCCTTCTGAGAAGAGTATATCCTTCTTTGACGATCATTTCTTTCCACTGGGGTCTCACAGAGATCCTCCATGTAGGCTATTTTTTGGCCAGAGTCTTGGCTTTCCATGCCTGCAGTGAGCCCTTGTTTTATTGGTGTTATTCCCTCTGTACTCTCATTGCCTAATCAATGACCAAAGGGCCCCAGTCTTTATTTCTAATGAGTGTTTTTATTTATTTATAATTTAATGGAAATGCAGAGTTTCAGAAGGAGGCAGAGAAGTATGAGGGAGAGAGAGGGAGAGGGAGAGAGAGAAGGACAGGAGGGCAGGGAGAAAAAGAGAGGGAGAAAGGAAAAGAGTGGAAAAGAGAAAGAAAGACATCTTCCACCAGTGATTCACACCCCAAATGATGGCAATAAATGGAACTAGGCTGTCTTAAGGCAATAAATGGGAGCTTCTTCTGGGTCTCCTACATGGTGTGGACTCAGAAACTTGGGATGTCTTCTATTGCTTTCCTAATCATCAGCAGAGAGCTGCATTGGAAGTGAAGCAGCTGAGACTGGAACTGCTGCCCAACTGGGATGCTGGCATGCCAGTCAGAGGCTTCAACTACTATGATGTAGCACTGGCCCCAGGTTCCCACTCTTAGTGTCATGCACTGGGAGATTTACTTTGTGAATTTTGGGTGCACAGAAAGCACACAACGATTTCACTAAACCACATCTCTCTAAGGTAGCATCTGGATAGTCATTCTATGGGCAAGCACTGATTGAGAGATCACCATTAGAAAACAGATGATCAAGCTCTAGAGAAACACAGAAGAGTTGTGCACTTGATACCTTCTGGATAAGATGCCACCCTTGAGCAGATTTCCACCAAGGAACACACTGGGATGCTGCCTGTAATCAAAGTCAGTCTGGAGATCACCTTGAACCCTACTGGCATATTTCCACTTTGCTGCCTTTTGATTCTTGAACATGAATTTTATCTCCATCTCTGCCAGTATCCCCTTCTTTTTCCATACATTTCTCCATCAATGTCAGTTGTCACAACTTGCAGATGTCTTCCAAAGTTTAGGTGGTCTTATTTTTGGATAGTTCATACTTTTGAGACATTACATGTGCTCATCTTTCAGAGCTTTGTTTTCCAGAATTGATAAGCAAAAATATCTCTTTTTGTATTTAATCTAGTATTCCAGCACTACTTAATTACTGATTTTTGATTGTATTACATCATCCCAATATCAGTTGAAAATGATGCCATTTTAAATCTTCCTCTATAATAAGTTGAATGGCTTTCATTTTTATTGTATGCACAAACAGACCAATGGGTAATTTCTTGCAGAAGTTGCATTCTTTATTCAACTTTGTATCCAATCTTCAGCCATAACTTCCATGTTTTTTAGCATTCTAAAATACACTTTAGGATTGAAAACTGATCCTCCTTTTTGGCATTTTGTGTTGTTTTGTTCTTTTTTTATAATTCTTAGATCACTTAAATTTATTAAATGGTTTTCTTCAGAAATGCTAATTCTTATTACTATTTTTCAAGGATTATAAACTGAATTACACTTTATGCAAGACATTGGGCATGATGTAACCTATTTAAAAATACTGTTGGGTTTACATTGTTTAAAATTTCTATGTGTGAATTTATTTCAACAACAGTGTCTTACAATTTCATTTTGCTGAAATATCTGGCAGTATTTGATCAAACAAGTTAAGATGTTCCTGTAGAAGAAACAGAATTTTTCCTATTCTGTACAGTAGTTGAGAAAGAGTTCCTTTCCTATGTGAACATTTGATAAAGGTGTTTATCACAATAAAAGTATTGGGAATTATTTTAATAACTATGAGGTTACTTGGATTTTTCAAATATTTCTCAAAGTTTTTATAATGTTTCTATCTGGAAATTTCTGAATTTCTTCTATATTCTTCAATCTATCACCATTAAATGATTCACATGTTCTAGTATTAGTATCTTTTATATCTGTGCAGAGATCTCTTCAGCTCTCTTTGTGTAACACACACAGACATTGTAATCTTGTTTTTAGTACTGTTCCAACTGGTTGAGGTTCATAAATTTTACTTGTTTTATGATCACCAACTGTAGGCTCTTCCAATTTTTATTTACTTCAGTTTCCTTATAATGTCCACATCCTATCTTCAAGGGCTTGTGTTGAATTTGCTGTCATTGACGTACCTTGATATGCATACTTTTTACCATGGAAGTCAGCCTGTATTCTTTCAAAATAAATTTTACTCATGAGTGTGTATGAGTGTAAGCATAGGAATGTTCCTGAAGATTTATATTGTGATACGCAATGATTTTGCTCAAAGGCTAAGGTTAGCTCGTTTATGATATCTGATGAGTATTATCCTCAGCATGATATACTGTATAATTTCTAATACAGTTTTTCAAATTACACACAGTTTGATGAGAGTTGTGCTTTCTTACTCCAAGCATGCTATACTTGAATTAGGTGAAAGCATTTTATCTATTCATGTACAAGGAACACAGACGTGAATTTACCTAAATGATTTTGCAAATACTACATGCAGTAAAGTATAGTGTGCAAACTTTTATCATTTTAAGGGTTATTACTGAATATAAGGTTTAACTTCTACCAGAAGGTGAAAAGAATCTTCTGAGCAGTCATACTCCACATCCTTTTCTTTCCATGGAGAAGAGGACTATTTTAAGAAACAGGTGTTAACTTCTCCATGAGGCTGGCACTGACTTACCTGTCTGATTGGAAATCTCATTCTCAGGACAAGGTGTGCAATCAAAACAACAGGTAGGCTTTCCCTCCAGAGGGGTTTTCCTGAATCCAGGGCTACAACTCTCACTGCATACTGAGTGTGGAGTCTGAGAAAAATCAGATGTGTGTTGGTCAGAGATGGGACTATTGCTTATGTTCCATGTAGTGTTTTCAAGTCCTGCACAACCTGTTCACTTAAACTGTAAATACCTATTTCTGACACAATGATGGCATGCAAGTTTATTTTCTAAATAAATAAATAGATTCAAAACATGTGGAGGAACAAGTGCGTGTACTGTCCAACCTCAGACACTAAAAACATAAGAAAGTATTTAGATTGGAAGGGGTGTAGTTTAATGTCTCTAAGTGTGTTTTTAATAAGCCAAGTGGCACAAATCCCCATATGAATTGTGGGTAACAATGTGCATTGTGAACCTTATGATCAGGTGCAACTTACCTCTGTAATTCCTGTGGCCCACTCTATTGAATTCTCAGAGAGAGACAACTTCTGGCTCTGTGAGGCATAAGGGGAAAACTGTCCTACTTTAACCTTATGAACAACACCATATGGAAAATTCAGAAAGTTGAGAATGTCATATTCAGCTTCCAAATTCCTCAAGTGATTCAAATTCACTAGGTCACCCGCAGGATTGGTAAATTGGAGGTTCTTGAGAAACGGGTGCAACTGAAAAAATACATTATATTCACATGAAGACTGCCCAAGCAATAACACATCAAACCCAGTTTAAAGAAAGCCTTTTGTTTGTAATCACAAATAAACAAAGGGAACTTTTTATAGCCACCCAATGAATTAAAACTAAAACATGATGAGAACTACATCAAAGTAAGTATGATTTCACTCATTTTCATCTAAAAACTAGGGCAATCAAAAAGATCTAACTGTGAGATTCTGATCATTTCCAACTGTGGAGTCCATGCTACTAACACTCACTTATTTTCTCAGTGTACCTAGGAAAACCATCTGTAGTACAGTTACCAGGATAAAAAAATGCAATTTAATGAGATGTCTTATGTACATTGTGGCTGAACATACTCAACAACATTTGACACTAAAAAGCAATATTTTTTTTACTGTTGAGACAGAAAATGGAATGACACAGTCTAGGTATTCACAAGTCATAATTAAATTGACAGGATGGGAGAGTACTTTTTAAGACACAACACTGAAGCTTATCCAAGTTACCTTCCCACTTGTCAATGGAACCCTGTGTCTTATGACAAATTACAAGCAGAGGCTCATATATATCTCGTGATTGGAGAAAGGATCCCAAGCTACTTGGTTTGAACACCGGCAGAAGCTGTTAAAGGGATCACTTCAGGAGTACATGTCATGCAATGGAAACCAAATTACCTGCCAGGGAGAAAATGCCACCTTTTCCCCCTTGTTCCCTGGTTGCATTTCTAACAATTGTAGAAGCATCTCATGTATGCTGTGGGCCACAGCATACACAGCATTATATATGTTGTAACTCCCATCACTCATGCTCATATCAAAATTATGCCATGTCAATGATTCCAAGGAGGTATTCAGTGGACAGTTTTTCAAGGTTTTGCAGGATGCCCCAGTAACTGAGCAATCAAAAACCGATGACCAGAATCTTAAGAGGTAAATGTCTTCTGGGTATTTGGAAGGGTTAGCTGTCCGAAGAAAGTTTTTGAAACCAGAGATCTCACTATGGTGGTGTGAAAAAATGAGAGTCCCATGGAATGAGTGGAGCAGAATATGACGCTCATCGCTGGCAAAATCCCATTGTGAGGTGGTGACCCAGACTTTCCATGTCATTACATGTTCCCATGTTGGAAAGCTGATTCCTATGAGTGAATCAGTGTCACAGAAAAGAATCACCACATTTGCTGATGATTTTAGGATCTTGATATGAAACCTATTCTGGAGTGACATACGAGACTCCTCAGTAACTGGAATCAATTCCACAAAGTCCACACAGATGCCATTCTTCTGCAGCTCTACTTTCAAATTGGACATAAACTGAATACCTTTTGGGAGGTCTGAGATGGCCAAACCCACCCAGGTCCAGCTGAAATGAAGCATCAAGGAGACTATGCCACGGGCCAGAGAAGTGTCTTTGGGGGCCATCTGATAGAGGGAAGAAAACTGACCACTGTCACTCAGAAGTGGTTCAAAAGACCCAATTGTCAGCTAAGGGAAAATGCAAGAAATATGTGTAAGTATATTGCCATAGTGTACTATCTTATTCCTGAAGAAATTAAGCAGATGATGGAAGCATCAGAAGATTTTAGAATATTTCATTTTTCTCATCTGCCTTGCATGAAAACATCCTAGTTCCTGAGACATTACATTCACAGATTAAGGAAAACATTTCTCATTTTCACTCACCAACACTCAGCTTCTGATAATATGTGGCTAATCCACCTAATCTCTATACGCCTTCCCTTTTGATCACAAGCTGTGGCAAGTGTATTTGGTTCTGTCACTTAAATTTTTGGGTCTAAGTCAGGCACCTCAGGTGATGTGTTTTATCCCTCTCTTTCACTTACACACTCACCTGTGGAATTTTGTAGAGTTCCAGCAGTGTCCCTACTTGGACAGCAATGCTTGTTCCTGATATTACAGCTACAGACTTGCTCTGTTTCCTACACGTGTAATTAGGAACATCCTCTTCCAGTCCTGCAAGCCAGATGAAGGGATTCTGCAGCACCATCATGTCACTGTGCATGACATTATAGAGATCAAATCCCAAGGTCACGTTGGGTAAAAGCTGGGGGTTCTTGTTGATCTCCTCAATAGCAAAAACCAAGGCCAGAGCATACTGGTAGTTTTTGGACTGAAATCTGCATGAAATGCACAAGGATCTTTAAGGGAGAAGCCTCAAATCCAGATTATCATCAATTCTACTGTAATAACTGTAACAGATGGATTGGTCTTGGCCAAAGATTCATATGTTCTAATGATTATCTGCACATTTGCTGAGGACAGCATGTGAAGAGTGTTGCATTTGCAGGACACATGTCCTCACCAGACCCATAGCTGCTACTCCCTTGATCTCAGTCTCCCAGCCTAAATGATTCTGAAAATAAGATCTGCTTTTACATTATAATGTCTTGGGCATGTTATCACATGGCTGTCCATGCAGCCAAAGAAAATGATCTTATTTTTAATATAAACCTATCAATTTAAATCATCTCTGGCAACAACTACATCTTCTAAGTTTTTATATTTGATATCGAAATACTATAATATGCTCTGGAATGCCCTTTCGAATGTTTATGCACACCTAGAAAGAACATTAAAGTTTCAAAGAAAACTTGACAAGGAAAGGTGCATCTTTAGCACTGCCTCTACAAATATTCCTATATTCGGAAACTACAATGATGCTTCATCTTATCACATCATTATATGCTTCTTGAAATAGGAGTCCTATGATCATAAGGCTGCAGGTTGTAATGGGAAAAGAGAGTAACTCAACTGAAGGCTATGTGATCACATAGAAGGATGACGTCAAAGCACTGAGAATGGTAGATGTAAGTCTGGATATATCCTGGAAAATCTCTTCCCCAACAAACTCACCCATCAACCACCATCACAAGCCAGGAAAATGAAATCAGATTCAGAGCTTGAAAGAAGGAAATCAGTGAAAAGGGAGGAACACTTTAGAAAAGCCTGAAACACTCCCCGGTTGGATTTGTAATGCTTTACAATTAAGACATTCATGCATTTATTTTGAACACTAGGTATATATTAAAGTAAATCATTATCAGTGGTATAAGTATATACTCCAAACTGGCCTTATTCACCCAATTTTCCCTACAGAACCAAACATAAATATCCTTCCATGCAAAGAACATGATGCATTTCTACTTTCCAGGTTCTGACATTTCACAAAGTGTGTAAATGAGGAGCCCCTTGTATGTATTTCAGATTTACTGTGTGTTGAGTCATTATGAATAGACTAGGTCATGTACACTGATATTAAGGGTCACTGTGTGCTCCAGAGGAAGTGACAGTCTTTCTTTTCTTGGTTCATGTTGCAACATAATATGTATGTATGCATGCATATTATATACATATTCTGCCTATATATTTATATATAGGTATCCATTACCATGTAAAGAGTTGCTCAATATCTATTGCTTTATATAAATCTCATTTCTATAAATATTTGTTATCCAAATATTTCACTCATACTTTGTATATAATGAAGAACTTTAAAAATCCTTGCTAAGAGTATCAAATAATATTCCATTTTTAGTTCATATTTCTCTGTTCCCCTCCTCATTGTTTACATTTCCATCAATTCCTTAACCTCTCATTTCTTATTCCCACTGCCATTGGTATAAAAGGTCTAAAAGATTTTTGGACACACTGGGCATTTTTGAGAGTTGCCTTTTCAATCTGTTTTATGTTGTGTTTCTTATCTCTAAGAACAGTTTATATATAATTATTGGGTATTCTAAAGTTGTTGAATCTTATATTATATTCCCAAATATCATTAACACAGGCATTTTCTCCTGGGTTTTCTAAGATTTGGTTATGATCTCCAGTTGGCAAGGTATACATCTTGGAGGAACCTGGGCTCTATTCATAAACTCTATTCCTACTACGGGAAATTTACACTCTTCTGGTCTCCATCATTTAGGGTACACGTAAATGATGTACTGCATGCATAACCATGGGGAATACCACTACTAATAATAAATAAATATTTCATAATTGGGATGTCATGTGCACTATCAAAATAGGCAAATTCATAAAAATCATGTGAAGTGAATAATATCATTATACCAAGCTGGTATCCATTAGATTTTTTCTGGATAGAACTTAGGACAAATGCCTAAAATACTTGATCAGTTGTCTCACCTTTGTGGCACCAACTATAATTCTAAATTCCATTGGCTTTAATGATACTGCAATGATATATGTCCTAATATCTACCTTCTATCAAAGATCTATGTATCATCAACCTACTTTTATAGCTTACAGTAGAAACCAATTAGAAATTAGCACCAAAATAAACAGATGTGAGGAAAACAATTTCACTGTCCTACAAGATACTATATTCTGGAGGCATGAAATATTCCTATATAAATATATATGAAACACTTATATTTAGCTACAGGTAGACGGTATCTTAAAGATGGGCAGAGCAGAATAATCCCTCTTCTGAAATGTATTTTTCCATAATAAGATCAGGGCTGCATCCTGAATGTGTAGATTCCAACCATTACAGTTCTCATGGGTATATTCATCATTAACATACAATTATTATTATACTTGTGGCCTGAGGTTACTTTTACCTAGTAAAATCTTACTTTCTTGAATATCTTTTCTTCTTTTTGACTGTAGAAGAAATGAAGTGAGCTCATGGCTCCAAATCTAATATGTAGCAGAAAAGTTTGTGAGCACATGTGGAAGAGCTCATGTAACTCAGGGTTGTTCATTTCAGTGCATGGGTTCTGTAAGAACCTGCTACTGAGGCACAATAGGCCCCTGAGCTGATGAACAGGGACAGGGAAGGACAAGAAGATCCCAACCAGACTCTCCTTTCTCGTATGATGAGATAACATTTTCCTGAGCAATTCAATGTGCGAGGCAGAAAGAAATATCTTCCACATGCTCCAAGTTAATTATCAGAACTTTTTAGGTGGGACAGAAATGGAAAGGGCAGGGACACACAACGCATGTGTCTATCCATCTGCAGACCCATTAGCAAGCATCTATTATGTAAATCAAGGAAAAATGATTATGGCAAAGAGAACTTACCCTGCGAATGTGATATATTTTTTGAAAATATTAATCATTCCGTCCACAAGGTATATGTAAATGGGGAAAAAAGCAACGATCTCAATATCTCCATCCTTGTAATAACTCCGTTCCATCTGGAAAAAGCAGTTCGGATCATCATGACAAGTCACAAGGAGACACAGTTGCAAAAAGAGCAACAGAAAAATCAAAGGAAACATCTTCAAAGTCTATGAAAACCCTAGGACACAACCATAGTGGAACTTGAAGGGTCATGCATGTGCATACAAATAGCGTGTGTGTGTGTGTGTGTGTGTGTGTGTGATTCCTCGCATCAAGCCATTTTAATACTGCTCAATCTGATTTCTTTCTACCATCTGTCCATTCGTCCATGTGGGAATCTGGAAGCCTTTCTGCCCCAAGGCTCTGCAGCTCAGGGCTTCTGTCCTGATGAAAAACACAAGAAGGAAAACATGTTTGTGAATCATCCTCTTCACCCCAGGTGCAAGTATTTCCTCCAAGTCCATGGGTACAAAGACTCAAGGGCATACCTCCTATTAGTTACATTTGGTCCATGGGCTTTGTCAATAAACCTCTCCATGAACTTTTGGCAATTATGTACCTGGATTGCATCAGAGGGCATGAAGAGAGGCATCAGGTGAGTTTCTCAGAAAGTTTTCAGACCAGAAAACTCCAGTGTAACAGACGTCAAAGACCCAAAGAACAATAGGGCAGCCTCCAGACCCCATGTTCCAGGGAGCCACACATTGCCTTGATGCCACACAGACCCAAAGCAGATCCTGTTTACAAAGATACCCAATAGGCCTTCTGATTCTCAAGCACTGTGGAACCAGTAATCACCCTGAATTCAGGAGTTTCATTCTATATGTCAAATCATCACATCCTTACTTGTAAAATACAAAACCCTTCCACATTGCTGTTAACCATGGTAATCTCATGGTAAACTGTTTTCACACTAAAACCTTGGTTAATACTCTCATGAGAACTAGGGACTATTTGAGTACTTCTCACTTTTTACTATAAGGCAGACAATACTAGCTGGAAGTCGTCACTTTATTCCCACCACGACAAACACCAAGAGCAGGGTGATGCATACAGATACTTGTACTTCTTGAATGTAAGCGACTTTAAGGACTCATGTAGGACACCATCATGGCAGATACATACCTTTAACACTTTGCAAAACCAAGAGACTGCACAACACAACTGAACAAAATGGATAGCATGTCTTGTAAGCAAAAATGATGATCAACACTGACTAATCATTTGTGCTTGCATATCAGTGTGAGGTATAACTAATGGGGTAAATCAAATGAGGAGGGAAACAAGAGAGCATGGAAGAGAACTCTGTTATTCCACTCAGAAGTTTCCTAAACTCGAACTGCTATCAATGAGTTCCCTAATATTTTAAGCAAAACACATTCTCCATTGCCTAGTCACTGCTCTGATGCCATTAGTGAGATTTTGAATACAGGCTCATGCAAATTGAGATGAAGTATAGGAACAAAACACACAAAATTCACTGACTTGCATAAAATTGAAAATATAATGTCTTGATGAGTTAGATTTATTACCAGTACAATGACATAACTTGTTGTCTATTCAGTTAAACAAGAAAGGTAAATCTAAATCAGAGAGCAAACATCTCCCGTTCTCTCTAATGTGTAGAAACTAAAAGTAGAGTCAATCTGAATGCACAAGATTCACTGAACAAAGGTTGGGACTGGAAAGGATGAATTCCATGCAATGAGAAGGCTTCAAAAATGTACTGAAAATGTGTGTTATGAAGCATTATGCATGAATTTAAAAAAAATTGGCACCCAGATCTATTCATCATTTTTTGGTTAACTATTTCTTTCATATTTATCACATATCTTCTACATTCTTTTTTTCATAGAAAACTTTTATTTAACAAATGTAAATTTCAAAAGAACAGCTTTTGGATTACAGTGGTTCTTCCTCCCGTAACAACCCTCCCACCGGCATACCATCCATCTCTTAATCCCTCTCCCATCCCATTCTTCACTCAGATTCATTTTATTATCTTTATATACAGAAGATCAATTCTATACTAAGTAAAATTACAACAGTTTGCACCCACACAGACACACAAAGTATCAAGTCCTGTTTGAAGATTAGTTTTACCATTAATTCTCATAGATCAACACATTAAGGATAGAGGTCCTATGTAGGAGCAAGTGTATAGTAACTCCTGTTATTGATTTATCAATTGACACTCTTATTTATGATGTCAGTAATCCCCTGAGGCTTTCGTCATGAGCTGCCAGGACTATGGAAGCCTATTTTTTTTTTTTTTACAAATAGAGTTAGACAGTGAGAGATAGAGAGAGGCAGAGAGAAATGTCTTCCTTCTGTTTGTTCATCCCCCAAATGGCTGCTGTGGCCAGAACTATGCCAATCTGAAGCCAGGAGCCAGGTGCTTCTTCCTGGTCTCCCATGGGGGTGCAGCCACCCAAGCACTTTTGGCTATCCTCCACTGCCTTCCTGGGCCAGAGCAGAGAGGTAGACTGGAAGAGGAGCAACCAGGACTAGAACCCGGCGCCCATATTTGATGCCAGTGCCACAGCGGAGGATTAACTAAGTGAGCCATGGCACCAGCCCCTGGAAACCCCTTGAGTTCACAAACTCCAACCTTATTTAGACAAGGCCATAATTAAACTGGAAGGTCCCTCCTCCCTTTAGGAAAAGGTACTTCCCTCTTTGATGGCTCATTCTTTCCGCTGGGATCTCACTCACAGAGATCTTTCATTTAGGCTTTTTTTTTTGGCTACAGTGTCATGGCTTTCCATGCCTCCATGCCTCTCATAGGCATTTGAGCCAAATCCAAATGCCTAAAGGGCTGATTCTGAGGCCAAAGTTCTGTTTAGGGCATTTGTAATTCTATGAGTCTGCTGTGTATCCAGCATCCTATGTTGTATTGTTCTCTCCTTTTTAAGTGTATCAATTATTATTAGCAGACACTGGTCTTATTTATGTGATCCCTTTGACACTTAATCCTATCTTGATGATGAATTATGAACTTAAACTGATCACCTTAACTAGTAAGACGGTGTTTGTATCTGAGAACTTAATGGGATTTGGAGTCCCATGGTACATTTTAAATTTTTATTTAATGAATATAAATTTCCAAAGTACGATTTATGGATTACAATGGCTTCCCCACATACCGTCTCTCCCACCCGCATCCCTGCCCTTTCCCACTCCCTCTCCCCTTCCATTCACATCAAGATTCATTTTCTTTTTTTTTTTTTTTTATCTTTTATTTAATGAATATAAATTTCCAAAGTACGACTCATGGGTTACAATGGCTTCCCCCCCCATACCGTCCCTCCCACCAACAACCCTCCCCTTTCCCACTCCCTCTCCCCTTCCATTCACATCAAGATTCATTTTCGATTATCTTAATATACAGAAGATCAGCTTAGTATACCTTAAGTAAGTATTTCAACAGTTTGCTCCCACACAGAAACATAAAGTGAAAAATAATAGATGATTTTTTTAAATGATGATGAAATCAGATCAGACCTATTGTCATGTTTAATCCCAGTGAGAGTCAAGTTGGGAATTGAAAATTTCTTTCTTTCTTTCTTTTTTTTTTTTTTTTTTTTTTACAGAAGATCAGTTTACTATACATTAAGTAAAGATTTCAACAGTTTGCACCCCCATAGAAACACAAAGCGAAATATACTGTTTGAGTACTCATAATAGCAATAAGTCTCAATGTACAGCCCATTAAGGACAGAGATCCTACATGAGGAGTAAGTGCAAAGTGACTCCTGTTGTTGACTTTACAAATTGACACTCCTGTTTATGGCATCAGTAATCTCCCTATGCACCAGTCATGAGTTTCCAAGGCTATGGAAGCCTTTTGAGTTCACTGACTCTTATCTTGTTTAGACAAGGTCATATTCAAAGTGGAGGTTCTCTCCTCCCTTCAGAGAAAGGTACCTCCTTCTTTGAAGACCTGTTCTTTCCACTGGGATCTCACTCACAGAGCTCTTCCATTTAGGGTTGTTTCTTTATTTATTTTTTATTTTTTGCCAGAGTGTCTTGGCTTTCCATGCCTGAAATACTCTCATGGGCTTTTCAGCCAGATCGGAATGCCTTTAGGGCTGATTCTGAGGCCAGAGTGCTGTTTAGGACATCCACCATTCTACGAGTCTGCTGAGTATCTCGCTTCCCATGTTGGATCACTCTCCCCTTTATTTATTCTATCAGTTAGTATTAGCAGGTACTAGACTTATTTATGTGCTTCCTTTGACTCTTAGTCCTTTCATTATAATCAATTGTGAACTGAAATTGATCACTTGGACTGGTGAGATGGCATTGGTACATGCCACCCTTATGGGATTCAATTGGAGTCCCCTGGTATGTTTCTAACTCTACCATTTGGGGCAAGTCAACTTGAGCATGTTCCAAATTGTACATCTCTTCCCTCTCTTATTCCTACTCTTATGTTTAACAGGGATCACATTTCAGTTAAATTTCAACACTTAAGAATAACTGTGTAGAACAGACAAAAAAAACTACTAAGAGGGATAATGTATTAAGTTGTTCATTAACCGTCAGGGCTATGCTGATCAAGTCACCATTTCTCATAGTGTCCATTTCACTTCAACAGGTTTCCTTTTTGGTGTTCAGTCAGTTGTCACCGATCAGGGAGAACATATGGTATTTGTCCCTTTGGGACTGGCTTATTTCACTCAGCATGATGTGTTCCAGATTCCTCCATTTTGTTGCAAATCACTGGATTTCATTGTTTCTTTTTTTTTTTAATATTTAATCATATTTATTATGCATTTTTCAGAAGGATGCACATACATTTAAATTTTCTGTTTTCTTTTTCTTTTTTTTTTAACTTTTATTTAATGAATATAAATTTCCAAAGTACGATTTATGGATTACAATGGCTTCCCCCACATACCGTCCCTCCCACCCACTACCCTCCCCTTTCCCACTCCCTCTCCCCTTCCATTCACATCAAGATTCATTTTCGATTATCTTAATATACAGAAGATCAGCTTAGTATACATTAAGTAAGGATTTCAACAGTTTGCTCTCACACAGAAACATAAAGTGAAAAATAATAGATGATTTTTTTTAAATGATGATGAAATCAGATCAGACCTATTGTCATGTTTAATCCCAGTGAGAGTCAAGTTGGGAGTTGATAATTTCTTTTTTTTTTTTTTTTTAGAGGATCAGTTTAGTATACATTAAGTAAAGATTTCAACAGTTTGCACCCCCATAGAAACACAAAGTGAAATATATTGTTTGAGTACTCGTTATAGCATTAAATCTCAATACACAGCACATTAAGGACAGAGATCCTACATGAGGAGTAAGTGCACAGTGACTCCTGTTGTTGACTTTACCAATTGACACTCCTGTTTATGGCATCAGTAGTCTCCCTATGCTCCAGTCATGAGTTTCCAAGGCTATGGAAGCCCTCTGAGTTCTCCGATTCTTATCTTGTTTAGACAAGGTCATAGTCAAAGTGGAGGTTCTCTCCTCCCTTCAGAGAAAGGTACCTCCTTGTTTGAAGACCTGTTCTTTCCACTGGGATCTCACTCGCAGAGATCTTTTGCCAGAGTGTCTTGGCTTTCCATGCCTGAAATACTCTCATGGGCTTTTCAGCCAGATCCGAATGCCTTTAGGGCTGATTCTTTTTTTTTTTTATATAGCTGTTTTTGGTTTTAATGAGGCTAGGACAAATAACCAGTTCAATATTAATATTAGTTGTTTTTTTAATTGAATTGACAATTGTGATTGTGTTGGCCCATTTCCAGGGTCTCAGGCTGTCTCTAATTCAAGATAGTAAAAAGCAATCACATAGTTCATTCAACAAATAACAACAAAATCTTATTAGCCTGCATTGGATCAGTTCTTTCCTCTCCCTAGGCCTCAGTTTCTAGGCTGGAAATTGACAGATGTGACCAGTTGATTTCCAAATTTTGTTCTTTTTTTTTTTTTAACAAGCCCACCAGTTATTTATTTATTTATTTATTTTTTAATCTTTTATTTAATGAATATAAATTTCCAAAGTACGACTCATATGTTACAATGGCTTCCCCCCCATACCGTCCCTCCCACCCACAACCCTCCCCTTTCCCACTCCCTCTCCCCTTCCATTCACATCAAGATTCATTTTCGATTATCTTAATATACAGAAGATCAGCTTAGTATACCTTAAGTAAGTATTTCAACAGTTTGCTCCCACACAGAAACATAAAGTGAAAAATAATAGATGATTTTTTTTAAATGATGATGAAATCAGATCAGACCTATTGTCATGTTTAATCCCAGTGAGAGTCAAGTTGGGAATTGATAATTTCTTTCTTTCTTTTTTTTTTTTTTTTTTTTTTTTTACAGAAGATCAGTTTAGTGTACATTAAGTAAAGATTTCAGTCGTTTGCACCCCCATAGAAACACAAAGTGAAATATACTGTTTGAGTACTCGTTATAGCATTAAGCCTCAGTGTACAGCACGTTAAGGACAGAGATCGTACATGAGGAGTAAGTGCACAGTGACTCCTGTTGTTGACTTTACCAATTGACACTCCTGTTTATGGCATCAGTAATCTCCCTATGCACCAGTTATGAGTTTCCAAGGCTATGGAAGCCCCTTGAGTTCTCCGACTCTTATCTTGTTTAGACACGGTCATAGTCAAAGTGGAGGTTCTCTCCTCCCTTCAGAGAAAGGCACCTCCCTCTTTGAAGACCTGTTCTTTCCACTGGGATCTCACTCACAGAGATCTTTTTGCCAGAGTGTCTTGGCTTTCCATGCCTGAAATACTCTCATGGGCTTTTCAGCCAGATCCGAGTGCCTTTAGGGCTGATTCTGAGGCCAGAGTGCTATTTAGGACATCCGCCATTCTATGAGTCTGCTGAGTATCTCACTTCCCATGTTGGATCACTCTCCCCTTTATTTATTCTATCGGTTGGTGTTAGCAGATACTAGACTTGTTTATGTGCTCCCTTTGACTCTTAGTCCTTTCATTATGATCAATTGTGAACTGAAATTGATCACTTGCAGTAGTGAGATGGCATTGGCACATGCCACCTTGATGGGATTGAATTGGAATCCCCTGGTATGTTTCCAACTCTACCAATTGGGGCAAGTCAGCCCGAGCATGTCCCAAATTATACATCTCTTCCCTCTCTTATTCCCACTCTTATGTTTAACAGGGATCACATTTCAGTTAATTTTCAACACTTAAGAATAACTGTGTGATAATTACAGAATTAAACCAGTCATATTAAGTAGAACAGACAAAAAAAATACTATGAGGGATAATGTATTAAGTTGTCCATTAGCAGTCAGGGCTATGCTGATCAAGTCACCATTTCTCATAGTGTCCATTTCACTTCAGGAGGTTTCCTTTTTGGTGTTCAGTCAGTTGTCACCGATCAGGGAGAACATATGGTATTTGTCCCTTTGGGACTGGCTTACTTCACTCAGCATGATGTGTTCCAGATTCCTCCATTTTGTTGCAAATGACTGGATTTCGTTGTTTCTTACTGCGGTATAGTACTCTAAAGAATACATATCCCATAATTTCTTTATCCAGTCTACCGTTGATGGGCATTTAGGTTGGTTCCAGGTCTTGGCTATTGTGAATTGTGCTGCAATAAACATTAGGGTGCAGACCGCTTTTTTGTTTGCCAATTTAAATTCCTTTGGGTAAATTCCAAGGAGTGGGATGGCTGGGTCGAACGGTAGGGCTATATTCAGGTTTCTGAGGAATCTCCAGACTGACTTCCATAGTGGCTTGACCAGTTTGCATTCCCACCAACAGTGGGTTAGTGTCCCTTTTTCCCCACATCCTCGCCAGCATCTGTTGCTTCATGCTTCTGCACGTGGAAATCCAGTTTTCCCAGCACCATTTATTGAATAGACTGTCCTTGCTCCAGGAATTAGTTTTAGATCCTTGATCAAATATAAGTTGGTTGTAGATGTTTGGATTGATTTCTGGTGTTTCAATTCTGTTCCATTGGTCTATCCATCTGTTTCTGTACCAGTACCATGCTGTTTTGATTACAACTGCCCTGTAGTATGTCCTGAAGTCTGGTATTGTGATGCCTCCGGCTTTGTTTTTGTTGTACAAGATTGCTTTAGCTATTCGAGGTCTCTTGTGCCTCCATATGAATTTCAGCATCATTTTTTCTAGATCTGCGAAGATCTTTGGTATCTTGATTGGGATTGCATTGAATCTATAAATTGCTTTTGGGAGAATGGACATTTTAATGATGTTGATTCTTCCAATCCATGAGCATGGAAGATTTTTCCATTTTTTGGTATCCTCTTCTATTTCTTTCTTTAAGGTTTTGTAATTTTCATCGTAGAGATCTTGAACGTCCTTGGTTAAGTTTATTCCAAGATATTGGATTCTTTTGGTAGCTATTGTGAATGGGATTGAACTTAGAAGTTCTTCCTCAGCCATGGCATTGCTTGTGTATACAAAGGCAGTTGGTTTTTGTGCATTGATTTAATACCATGCTACTTTGCCAAAATCTTCTATGAGTTCCAATAGTCTCTTAGTAGAGTTCTTTGGGTCCCCTAAATAAAGAATCATATCATCTGCAAAGAGGGATAGTTTGAGTTCTCCCTTCCCAATTTGTATCCCTTTAATTTCTTTTTCTTGCCTAATAGCTCTGGCTAGAACTTCCAGAACTATATTGAATAGCAGTGGTGAGAGTGGGCATCCCTGTCTGGTACCAGATATCAGTGGAAATGCTTCCAACTTTTCCCCATTCAATAGGATGTTGGCTGTGGGTTTTTCATAGATTGCTTTGATTGTATTGAGGAATGTTCCTTCCAAACCCAGTTTGCTTAGAGTTTTCATCATGAATGGGTGTTGTATTTTATCAAATGCTTTCTCTGCATCTATTGAGACAATCATATGGTTTTTCTTCTGCAGTCTGTTAATGTGGTGTATCACATTGATTGTCTTGTGCACATTAAACCATCCCTGCATACCAGGGATAAATCCCACTTGGTCTAGGTGGATGATCTTTCTGATGTGTTGTTGCATTCTATTGGCAAGAATTTTATTGAGGATTTTTGCATCTATGTTCATCAGGGTTATTGGTCTGTAATTCTCTTTCAGTGCTGCATCTTTTTCTGGCTTAGGAATTAAGATGATGCTGGCTTCATAGAAAGAACTTGGGAGGATTCCCTCTTCTTCGATTGTTCTGAATAGTTTGAGAAGAATTGGAGTTAGTTCTTCTTTAAATGTCTGGTAGAATACAGCAGTGAATCCATCTGGTCCTGGGCTTTTCTTTGTTGGGAGGGCCTTTATTACTGTTTCAATTTCTGTCTCAGTTATGGGTCTGTTTAGGTTTTTGATGTCTTCCTGGTTCAATTTAGGTAGGTTGCATGTGTCCAGGAATCTATCCATTTCTGATAGGTTTCCCTGTTTGCTGGCATACAGGTCCTTGTAGTAATTTCTGATGATTCTTTTTATTTCTGTGGTGTCTGTTGTTACATTTCCTTTTTCATCTCTGATTTTATTGATTTGGGTCTTTTCTTTTTTTAGTTAGTTGGGCCAATGGGGTGTCAAATTTGTTTATTTTTTCAAACAACCAGCTCCTCGTTTGGCTGATTCTTTGTAATGTTTTTCTTGATTCAATCCTGTTGATTTCTTCTCTGATTTTAATTATTTCTCTTCTCCTACTAGATTTGGGTCTGGTTTGCTGTAGGTTTTATAGATCCTTGAGGTGAATTGAAAGCTGATCTATTCGGTGCCTTTCCAATTTCTTGATGTAGGCACCTATTGATGTAAACTTTCCTCTTAACACTGCTTTTGCTGCGTCCCATAAGTTTTGGTATGTTGTGCTGTTATGCTCATTTACTTCCAGAAAGTTTTTGATTTCTCTTTTGCTTTCTTCTATGACCCATTGTTCATTCAGGAGCATGTTGTTCAATCTCCATGTGTTTGCGTACGCTCTAGGGATTCCTGAGTTGCTAATTTCCAACTTCATTCCTTTATGGTCTGAGAAGCTGCATGGTATGATTCTAATTCTTTTGAATTTGCTGAGACTTGCTTTATGGCCTAGTATGTGGTCAATCCTAGAGAAGGTTCCATGTACTGCTGAGAAGAATGTAAAATCTTTAGCTGTAGGATTGAAAGTTCTGTAGATATCTGTTAGATTCATTTGGGCTATAGTGTCATTTAAATCTACTGTTTCCTTGTTGATCTTCTGTCCTATTGATCTGTCTATTTCTGAGAGTGGAATATTGAAGTCTCTCTTAACATTTTTTGTGGTAAAGTTTATGTTGTCCAATATTAAGATGGCTACGCCCGCTCTTTTTTCATTTCTGTTGGCATGGTATATCTTTTTCCAGCCTTTCACTTTCAGTCTGTATGGATCTTTGTTGGAAAGATGTGTTTCTTGTAAGCAGCAAATAGATGGGTTTTGTTCCTTAACCCAATCAGCCAATCGGTGTCTTTTAACTGGACATTCAGGCCATTAACGTTTAATGTGACTAATGAAAAGTGGTAACTTTGCCCTGCCATTTGCCAAAGATAAGTTCTAATATATGCTTTGAATTCCCTGTGATCTTTTGCTGTGAGGTTTCCTTCCTTTATCTTCTTTCATATTGATGACCGTGTTTCTGTGTTTCTGTGTGTAACACATCTGTAAGCATCTGTTGCAGGGCTGGACGAGTGGCGACAAATTCTTTCAATTTCTGTTTGCTATGAAAAGTCTTTATTTCACCTTCATTCACAAATGAGAGCTCAGCAGGATATAATATTCTGGGCTGGCAGTTTTTCTCTCTTAGCACCTGGGTTATATCTCGCCATTCTCTCCTAGCTTGTAGAGTTTCTGATGAGAAGTCAGCTGTGAGTCTGATTGGAGATCCTCTGAGAGTAATCTGACGTTTCTCTCTTGCACATTTTAGGATCTTTTCTTTATGTTTCACTGTGGAGAATTGAATTACAATGTGTCGTGGTGAGGATCTCTTTTGGTCGTGTTTATTAGGGGTTCTGTGAGCTTCCTGTACTAGGATGTCTCTGTCCTTCTCCAAACCTGGGAAATTTTCTGCTAATATCTCAATAAACAGGCCTTCTAATCATTTCTCCCTCTCCATGCCTTCAGGAACTCCTAGAACCCGAATGTTGGTTTTTTTAATAGTGTCCTGAAGATTCCCGACAATATGTTTTAGATTTCTAATTTCCTCTTCTTTTCTTTGGTCTGACTGTATCCTTTCCTGTTCTCTGTCTTCTAAGTCCGATATTCTCTCTTCTGCTTCACCCATTCTGTTTGTAAGGCTCTCTATTGTGTTTTTCATTTGATCTATTGAATTCTATTCTTCACTATGATTTCTCGTCACTATCCCAGTTTCCTGTTGTACTAGTTGTTTCGTTTCATTTTGATTCCTCCTTAATATTTCATTTTCACGAGAGAGGTTTTCTATCTTGTCCATTAAGGATTTCTGTAGTTCAAGAATTTGTTTTTGAGAACTTCTTAATGTTCTTATCAATTTTTTGAGATCTGCTTCTTGCATTTCTTCTATGTCATCATCTTCATAATCTTGAATTGGGGTGTCTTTTTCATTTGAGGGCGTCATGGTGACTTCCTTGTTTTTATTACCTCTGTTTTTGCATTTGTTATTTGGCATATTGGAGATATTCTTTGGTTTATTGACTGTTGTGCTTTTTCTTGTTATACTATGACTCTAGATTAAGTGGACTGTTTTTGATGGAGCCTTAGGGCTTGAGATGGGTGTGGCCTGAGAGCTCTGTTTGGTGTGCCAAAGGTGACACTCCCAGGTTAGGCATGGTAGATCTCTCTCCCTCTCTCTCTTTCTTTTTTTGATTCAAAAGGGAAGTAATTCCGCACAGCTGAACGAAGTTGGAGGTAGTTAGCAGGCAAATGATATACCCACAGGAGCCAGAGATCGGAAACTCTTTCCCAAGGACCACACAGGGAATCTGTTCTGCCCTCAGAGTGGGCTCAAATTCTCCTTCTGTCTCCCACTGGGTTGCCAAAGTTATGGAATTGTAGCGTCTCTGGAGAGTGCTCACGTGAATTCCGTGAGTTCTCTCCCCCACCGTGTCTTTTTTCACAGTCTCAGTTCAGGAGCACCACAAATTTACTAGGTCCTAACCTCCTGTTACTTTGCCCCACCGAGAGTCAGGTTTTTCTGCTAGGCTCAGGGCCGATGCAGACCTGAGGTCGCTCTGCTAATGACGTATGTCCAAGATGGCACCTGCTCTTTGTCTTGCTCGCCCTTGAGAGGTGAGCGGAGAGAGAGAAACCCATGTCCATACCAGTCACCTTTTTTTTTCTCTGTCTCTCTTCCAGTTAGCCTGGTGAACTTTTCACCCCCGGGGGCTGTTCCCTCTAGTCTCCTCTCTCCGCTTGCCTGCCGGTGTCTCGGGCTATTGAGGTTCGGCTCACCTCGCTTTCCAGCGCTGGTGTGTTGAGTCTGCCGCTGGTGTCCCGAACTGTGGGCTCCCACGCTCTCCACGCAGGTCCGCTCTGAATCACATGTTCCGGAAGGGTTTCTTCTGCTGTTTCTTCCCCTACTCTTCCTTGAACCTGCAGTATCTCCACTTTTATTAAACTATCTCTCCCCGGACTATCAGTGTGCTCCCTTCCTATTCCACCATCTTGCCTCCTCCCCCCCATGGCACATTTTTAGCTTTACCCTTAGGAATAAGTCTGAGGGAGGATGTGCCAAACTGTATATCTCCTCCATCTCTTATTCTCACTCTTATTCTTTCTGAAAGGCTTATTTTATTTATTTGAAAGACAGAGTTACAGAGGGAGGTAGAGACAGATAGAAAGATTTTCCATCCACTGGCTCACTTCCCAGATGGCCGCAATGGCCGGAGCTGCACCAATCGGAAGCCAAGATACAGGAGCTTCTTCCAGGTCTCCCACATGGGTGCAGGGGCCCAACAACTTGGGCCATCTTCTACTGCTATCCCAGGCCATAGAATAGAGATGAATCCAAAGAAGAGCAGCCAGGATTTGAACCGGCACCCATATGGGATAATGACACTTCAGGCCATGGCTTTAACCTGCTGAGCCACAGGGCTGGCCCCTTCCAATCTTATTTTAACAGATATCAATTTTCAGTGAATTTTAAACACCTAAGGATAATTCAGTGTTAATCCAAGAGTTCAACCAATGGTATTAAGTAGAAAAAGAAACTACTAAAAAGAATAAAATAGTAAACTGTTCCTCAAAGTTCGGGACAAGAACTAATCAAGTCATTGCTTCTCCTAGTGTCAGTTTCACTTCTACAGGTTTCCTTTTAGGTGCTCAGTTAGTTGTCACAGATCAGGGAGAACAGGATATTTGTTCCTTTGAGACTGGCTTATTTCACTCAGCATGATGTTTTCCAGATTCCTCCATTTTGTTGCAAATAACCAGATTTCATTTTTTGCTTTTACCACTTTGTAGTATTCTATAGAGTTCATATCCATAGTTTCTTTATCCATTCTTCCATTGATGGGCATTTAGGTTGATTTCACCTCACCTGTCCGAATGGCTCTCACACAGAAATCAGCAAACAACCTGTGCTGGAGAGGATTTGAAGGAAAATGTACCCTCATCCACAGGTTGTGGGGATGTAAGCTGATGCAGTAGTTGTGAAAGACAGTATAGAAACCTATGAGAGTGGAAAATAGATCTGCCATATGACCCATCCAACTGACTCCTAGGAATCTACCCAAAGTGAAATCAGCATGAAAAAGGGGCATCTATACCCCCATGTTCATTGCAGCTCAATTCAAAATAGCTAAGAAATAGAATCAACCCAGATATCCATCAATAGCTTACTGGATATAGAAACCATGGTATATATACTCTAAGAATATTAATCAGCAGGAAAAAAAAAAGAAAAAAATCCTGTCTATTGAAACAAAATTGATGCAGCTGGAAACCATGGCACTTAAGAGAAATCAGCAAGTATCAAAAACAGACATAACCATATGTATTCTCTTATCTGTCATAACAAGTGCCTAAATGTAATGTTGGAGTAAAATTGACAATTTGAGATTCCATGGTTTTTTTTTTTTATAGCCTTTGTCTTTATTTTGAAGAATAGTTTGGTTTCTTCATACGATTTGTAGAACACATTACATACAGTAAGGTTAATCTCTTGAGTATAAAGTAAGCTAGAAAACAGTTCTTTGCAAAAATTAAGAGTGGCAATAGGAGAGGGAGGAGGAAGAAGCATAAGATTGCGGCCGGCGCTGTGGAGCAGTGGGATCACAAGGTCCTTCTAGAATACCCGACTGAGCTAGTTTAGGCAAATACTCCTTATTTCTTACTGAAGACAACTTATAAAAATGACATGTAGGGAATTTTTGGCAATTAGTCTTGTTCTTCAGGGGCCGGCTAGTGGCTCAGTAGGTTAATCCCTCATGGGTGCCGGTTCTAGTCCTGGCTGCTCTTTCAATCCAGCTTTTGCTATGGCCTGGGAAAGCAGCAGAGTATGGCCCCAGTCCTTGAGCCCCTGAACTCCTCTCAAGATGGAAAGAAACGCCTAGCCCCTGGCTTTGCATCAGTACAGGTCTGGCCATTGCAGCCATTTGGGAAGTAAACCAACAGACAGAGGACATTTCTATCTGTCTCTCCTTCTGCTGTCTGTTACTCTGTCTCTCAAATAAATAAAATTTTTAAAAAATTAAAAATAAAAAAATTCATGTTCATTTACCTCATGTTAGTCATTTATTACTTACTCTTCCTAAGTACCTTACATACTGATGAGTACATTCTCTTTTTCTAATAACAGAGCCCTAAGTCCTACTCTCTGAACCTATTCATGTTGCTTTAAAAACATATCTTAACCTGTGTCGTTTTAACACCACAAACTCATTCTCCATGGTTTCTTAGGACTCGGAAGTGATGATCAAGGTACCGGAGGATTCCATGTGTGGTGAGGACTACTATGCCCTTATACATGACACATTCTTTCTGCGTCCTCACTTTGAACAAGAGCAAGCAGCAGTCCTTGTTTTAAGGGTGCTATTCACTCAATAATATCATGACCTAATCAATCAGTCAAGGTTCCTTGTGTTTGTTTTTAATGAGAGTTATTTTATTTTTTTAATTACATGAAAGGCAGAGTTACAGAAATAGGAGAAGTAGAAGGAGGAAAGAAGAGGGAGAGTGACAGGGGGAGGAGGAGAGGAAAGGAAAAAGAGAGAGAGGAAGAGAGAGAAAGGGAGAGAAAATCTTTCACCTGGTGGTTCATACCCCAAAAGACTGTAATGGCTGGAGTGGGGCTGATCTGAAACCAGTAACCAGGAGTTTCTTCTGGATTTCCCAAGTGGGTGTGGGTCCAAAAGCCCAAGCATCAGCAGAGAACAGGACTTGAAATGAAGCAGTTGGGACTGAAACTGGTGCCATTTGGGATGCCTGCATCACAGGCAGAGGCTTAACCTGCTATACCACTCTTAATATCATGGGCTGGAAGTTTGCAAATTTTGGCTGCACAGAAAGCATCCAGCTATCTCCGTGAAGCATAACTCTCTATGGTAGGATCTGTATTAAGTCATTCTAAAGTCAAGCTTGATTGAGAGACTACCATTAGCAAGGCTATGGGTTAAATTCTAGAGAAACATGAAGAGCTGTACACATGATATCAGCTGGATTAGTTGCCACTCTTGAGCAGCTTCCCATCAAGAACACACTGGGATGCTGCCTGTGATAGAAGTTGGTCTAGATCACCTTGAACCCTACTGGCATATTTCCACTTTCCTGTCTTTTTATCCTTGAAAATGAATTTTCTCTCCACTGTGTCAGTATCCTCTCCTTTTCTTTATATTGCTCCAATGATGTCCCATGTCTGAACTTGCAGTTGTCTTCCAATATTAGGGTAGTTTCACCTTTGGATATCTCATACATTTAAGATATCACACATGCAATCTTTCAAAGCTTCATTTTCCAGAACTGCTAAGTGAAAATAACTTTTCTCTGTGTTTAATCTTGTATTCAAGCACTACTTAATCAATTACTGATACACTGACTTAATTACACAATCCCATTATCATTTTAAAACAATGCCACTTTTATATCTTCATTTCCAATAAGTTCCATGTCCTCATTTTTGGATAATATGCAAATCTGAAGATTGTTTACAACAAAAAAACTATTGGAAATTATTTTAACAACCATGGGTATATTTGGATTTTTAATATATTTCTTAATATGCTTCATAATATTTCCCTCTAAATGTTCGAATTTCTTCTGTATTCTTCAATGTGTCACCATTTAGTGATTATATTCTGCTATTAGTATTTCTTACATCCGTGCAGAACCCCTTCAACTTTGTACACATGCACTGTAACCATGTTTTTCTTATTGATCAATCTTGCTGAGGTTCATGAAGTTTCCTTGTTTTAGATGACAATCAACTTTAAATATTCTAATTTTTATTTACTTCCATTTTCTTATAATATCCACATCCCATCTCCGAGGGTTTGTGTTGAATTTGCTTTCATTGACCTACTTTGCTATGCATACTTATCAATGAGGATGTCAGCCTGTGCTCTTTCAATATAAATTATATACATGAGTATGTGCCTGGATGCATATGAGTGTTCCTAGAGAATTATATTTTGAGAAGCACTGATTTTTCTCTAAGGCTAAGGTTAGTCCCATTTATGATATCTGATGAGTATTATCCTCAGGTTGATATACTGTATAATTTCTAATATAGTTTTCCATACAATACAGTTTGTTTGGAGGTGTGCTTCCTCACTTCAAGCATGTTATATGTGAATTAGGTGAAAGCACTTTTATTTATACATGCAAAAGAAACACAGACACAAAGTTACCTATAATGAAGTTCCACATAGGACATCTTACACAGATTGTACTCTGTTGCCAGAATCTATCACAATTATCAATAAGTTTCAAATTGAAATGATACCTAATATATGGTGAAAATCACTAATCATCCAACACAAACAGAAATTGGAAAATCTTCATGATACATGTGATGATGGCATATTACTGCTAAGTGGAATAAATCAGAGAAGTCCCACATTGTTTTATGGGGTAAATATTCTTAAATATTGGTTTGTGTTCATATTTTTTCTTTTTTTTTTTTTTTTTTTTTTTTTTTTTTTTTTGACAGGCAGAGTGGACAGTGAGAGAGAGAGACAGAGAGAGAAAGGTCTTCCTTTGCCGTTGGTTCACCCTCCAATGGCCGCCGCTGCAGCCGGCGCACCGCGCTGATCCTGGCAGGAGCCAGGAGCCAGGTGCTTTTCCTGGTCTCCCATGGGGTGCAGGGCCCAAGCACCTGGGCCATCCTCCACTGCACTCCCTGGCCATAGCAGAGAGCTGGCCTGGAAGAGGGGCAACCGGGACAGAATCCGGCGCCCCAACCGGGACTAGAACCCGGTGTACCGGCGCCGCAAGGTGGAGGATTAGCCTATTGAGCCACGGCGCCGGCTGTGTTCATATTTTTTCATTAGACAAGGATTTTTATGCTTAAGGCCACAAAAGCACAGGAAACAAACCAAAATAAATACATGAAATTTCATCAAGCTAAAAAGGTTCTGCAAAGAAAAGGAAGCAATCAACAGATTGAAGAGACCACCTACAGAAATAAAGAAAATAGTTGAAAATCATTTATCTGACAAATGTTTAATAACTGTAATATATCAGGAACTCAATAAACAGGAGCAAATAATCCAATTTTAAAATGTGCTACCAATCAGCATAAATATTTTCTCAAAGTTATACAAAGGAACAACAGGTGTGTGAAAAAACAAAACTCGACATCACTAAGCAAATCAGAACCATAGTGATACAGTCCTTTACTCCAGTTACAATGGCTGTTATACAGAAATGAAGGATAAGAGAGGGTGGAGATGTGGAAAATGGGGAATTCTGCACTATTGATGGGAATGGAAATTACTGTGATCATTGTGAAAAGCAATATGAAATTTCCTCCACAATTTCAAATAGAACTACCATAACTAACCCACTGTTGGTGGGAATGCAAACTGGTCAAGCCACTATGGAAATCAGTCTGGAGATTCCTCAGAAACCTGAAGATAACCCTACCGTTCGACCCAGCCATCCCACTCCTTGGAATTTACCCAAAGGAGTTTAAATTGATAAAGAAAAAAGCGGTCTGCACCCTAATGTTTATTGCAGCACAATTCACAATAGCCAAGACCTGGAACCAACCTAAATGCCCATCAACGGTAGACTGGATAAAGAAATTATGGGATATGTATTCTTTAGAGTACTATACCGCAGTAAGAAACAACGAAATCCAGTCATTTGCAACAAAATGGAGGAATCTGGAACACATCATGCTGAGTGAAGTAAGCCAGTCCCAAAGGGACAAATACCATATGTTCTCCCTGATCGGTGACAACTGACTGAACACCAAAAAGGAAACCTCCTGAAGTGAAATGGACACTATGAGAAATGGTGACTTGATCAGCATAGCCCTGACTGCTAATGGACAACTTAATACATTATCCCTCATAGTATTTTTTTTTGTCTGTTCTACTTAATATGACTGGTTTAATTCTGTAATTATCACACAGTTATTCTTAAGTGTTGAAAATTAACTGAAATGTGATCCCTGTTAAACATAAAAGTGGGAATAAGAGAGGGAAGAGATGTATAATTTGGGGCATGCTCGGGCTGACTTGCCCCAATTGGTAGAGTTGGAAACATACCAGGGGATTCCAATTCAATCCCATCAAGGTGGCATGTGCCAATGCCATCTCACTATTCCAAGTGATCAATTTCAGTTCACAATTGATCATAATGAAAGGACTAAGAGTCAAAGGGAGCACATAAACAAGTCTAGTATCTGCTAACACCAACCGATAGAATAAATAAAGGGGAGAGTGATCCAACATGGGAAGTGAGATACTCAGCAGACTCATAGAATGGCGGATGTCCTAAATAGCACTCTGGCCTCAGAATCAGCCCTAAAGGCACTCGGATCTGGCTGAAAAGCCCATGAGAGTATTTCAGGCATGGAAAGCCAAGACACTCTGGCAAAAAGATCTCTGTGAGTGAGATCCCAGTGGAAAGAACAGGTCTTCAAAGAGGGAGGTGCCTTTCTCTGAAGGGAGGAGAGAACCTCCACTTTGACTATGACCTTGTCTAAACAAGATAAGAGTCGGAGAACTCAGAGGGCTTCCATAGCCTTGGAAACTCATGACTGGAGCATAGGGAGACTACTGATGCCATAAACAGGAGTGTCAATTTGTAAAGTCAACAACAGGAGTCACTGTGCACTTACTCCTCATGTAGGATCTCTGTCCTTAATGTGCTGTGTATTGAGATTTAATGCTATAACGAGTACTCAAACAGTATATTTCACTTTGTGTTTCTATGGGGGTGCAAACGATTGAAATCTTTACTTAATGTACACTAAACTGATCTTCTGTAAAAAAAAAAAAAGAAATTATCAATTCCCAACTTGACTCTCACTGGGATTAAACATGACAATAGGTCTGATCTGATTTCATCATCATTTAAAAAAATCATCTATTATTTTTCACTTTATGTTTCTGTGTGGGAACAAACTGTTGAAATCCTTACTTAAGGTATACTAAGCTGATCTTCTGTATATTAAGATAATCGAAAATGAATCTTGATGTGAATGGAAGGGGAGAGGGAGTGGGAAAGGGGAGGGTGGTGGGTGGGAGGGACGGTATGGGGGGAAAGCCATTGTAACCCATGAGTCGTACTTTGGAAATTTATATTCATTAAATAAAAGATAAAAAAAAAATAGAACTACCATATACTTCAGCAATCCCACTGTTGGATTTTTATCCAAAAGCAGTGAAATCAATTTGTCAAAGGGAAATCTGCACTCCCAAGTTTATTGCAGCACTACTCACAATAGCCGGGAAATGGAAGTAGCCTGTGTTAAAGACAGTGTCAAACACACACACACATACACAAGATTACTATTTGGCCACAAAAAGGGTGAAACCCTGTCATATGCAGCAATACAAGCATTATATTAAATGATGCTTCTATTATAAATTGTATGTAATGTAATTATTAACCAGGAAGAAAAGTAAGTGCCCCATGATCTCATTTTATTTGTGGAATCTGAAAATATTGATCTCATAAAATTGGAGAGTACAATGATGTTTCCCAAAAACCCTGGAAAGTAGAGGGGGAAGATTAATGAGCACTAAATTACAGTTAAATATGAGGAAGTCTTGTGCTCTATTGCACAATAGGGTAACTACAGATAACAATGATCTAGTATGTGTACTTTTTAATTTTTTTCAAGCTTTTAGTTTTGAACAGATTCAATATAGTTCATAGATGCAATTCTAATGTTATAATTATACTCTCTTCTCTTTTCCTTTCTTCCCCCCTTCTGTCCCTCCCAGCTTCCCTCCAACTCCCTTTTCTTTCTTTCTCTTTTAGTTTGAGATAACATGTTAAATTTGTATTATAGTAGAAACGCTTAATGCCTCACCACATAAGTTTAACAAGTAAAATATAAACTCTTGATTAGTGAGAATATAGGTAATGGCTATAAAGGACCTCAATAGACATTTTCCAAAAGAGGAAATCCAAATGGCCAACAGGCACATGAAAAAATGTTCAAGATCACTAGCAATCAGGGAAATGCAAATCAAAACCACAATGAGGTTTCACCTCACCCCGGTGAGAATGGCTCACATACAAAAATCTACCAACAGTGGATGCTGGCGAGGATGTGGGGAAAAAGGGACACTAACCCATTGTTGGTGGGAATGCTAACTGGTTAAACCACTGTGGAAGTCAGTCTGGAGATTCCTCAGAAACCTGAAGATAACTCTACCATACAACCCAGCCATCCCACTCCTTGGAATTTACCCAAAGGAAATTAAATTGGCAAACAACAAAGCTGCCTGCACCATAATGTTTATTGCAGCACAATTCACAATAGCTAAGACCTGGAACCAACCGAAAAGCCCATCAACAATAGGCTGGATAAAGAAATTATGGGACATCTCCACTCCTCCCCAGGTCTCACAACTTGGGATAGAGTCTGGGAGGGCCCATTGAGCTGCAGAGCAGTGAGGAGCTTACAGGGGGCAGTGGCAGGAACACACTTTGCTTCTCTGCAGCTTGCCCCTTGGTGAACACACACATAAAGCCCCATATCCTCAGATTTTGCACCAAAGAAGCAAGGCAAGGTGGGGCATCTTCTCATTCCCCATGCCTCATGACCCATATTCCTGTACAGGACATGGTTCCTACCTCTGTCCTCACAGAATGTACTATTTAGTTAATACAGAAACATATAATCTAGTTATAAATGATAGAAATTATAATCAGAAATATCATTTGCACATTAACTCAGGACTTAGTTTTTTCATGCAAAGAATATGGAATTTCAGTTCCAGTGATCTTGCCTCTGTAATGAATGAATAATGAGAGGAGAGTTCATATGGTGCTACATGCCTTACACCTTGGAACTGCAGAGCAAGGAAGAAGGATTGGGTTTCATTTTCACAGAGTTCCTCCATGTAGTCTGTTTTTGCTAGAGAGTCTTCACTTTCCATGCCTGCAATGAGGACTTGTTTTAATAGTGCTATTCACTCTGAACTTTCATGGTGTATTCAACCACCCAAGGGTTGCAGTCTTTGTTTTAATGAGTGTTCATTTATTTATTTATAATTTACATGAAAGTCAGCTTCAGAAAGAGGAGGAGAAGCAGGAAGAGGAAGAGGGAGAGAAAGGAGGACAGGAGGACAAGAAAAAAGGGACATGGAAAAATAGAGAGAGGAAAAAGAGAAAGGGAGAGATCTTTCGACCCAGTGATTCACATGCCAAATGATGCTAATAGCTGGAACTGGGCCATTTTGAAGCCAGTAACTAGGAGCTTCTTCTGGGTCTTCTACATGGTGTGGGCTCAGAAACTTGGGCCATCTTCTGCTGCTTTCCCAAGCATCAGCAGAGAGCTGCATTGGAAGTGAAGCAGCTGGGACTGGAACTGCTGCCCAACTGGGATGCTGGCATCCCAGCCAGAGGCTTAACCTACTATGTTACAGCACTGGCCCCCAGTTCCCACTTTAAATATTATGGACTGGGAGGTTTACTTTGTGAATTTTGAATGCACAGGAAGCACCCAGTGATCTCACTAAAGCACATCGCTCTAAGGTAGAATCTGGATCATGTCATTCTAGGGGTAAGCACTGCCGGACAGACCACCATTAGAAGGCAAATGGTCAAGTTCTAGAAAAACACAGAAGAGCTGTCTACTTGATACCAAGTGGAGTAGTTGCCACCCTTGAGCAGGCTTCCATCAAGGAACACACGAGGATGCTGCCTGTAATCCAAGTCAGTATGTAGAACACCCTGTACGCTACTGACATCTTTCCACTAGTCTTTTTATCGTGAACATGAATTTTCTCTCCAGCTCTTTCTGCATCCTCTTTTTTTCTATACATTGCTCCAGCATTGTCCAATGTCTGAACATGCAGATGTCTTCCAACCTGTATTCTTACTTTGGGATATTTCATACGTTTGAGACATTACATGTACCATTTTTCACAGCTTATTTCCCAGAATTGGTAAGCAAAAATAACTGTTTTGTGTGTTTAATTTTGTATTTCAGCACTACTTAACTCAGTTACTGAATCCCTGATTTCATTACACCATCCCAGTAGCAGTTGTAAATGATGCCACTTGTATATCTTTCTTTTTAGTAAGTTGTATGTCATTTTTTGACAATATGCATGGAGCCAAGCCTCGGATAATTACCTGCAGAAGTTGCATTTTTTCTTCAACTTTGTGTCCAATCTTCAGCCATAACTTCTATGTTATTGAATTCTGCAAATACTCTTTAAGAATGAAAATTGATTCTTCTTTTTGTCATGTTTGAGTTGTTTTCTTTTTTTTTTTTAACAATTCTTAGATCAGTTAGATTACATCAAGTGTTTTTCTTCCATTATTCTAACTAGTATTACATCTTTTCAGGGACTATAAACTGAATTAGATTGTATACATCACTTTGGCATTATGAAACCTATTTTAAAATACTGTTGGATTTACATTGTTTCAGATTTCAAATGTGAGAATTTATTTCAACAGTAGTGTCTTACAATTTCATTTTGCTGAATTGTCTGGAAGTATTTGATCAATCAATTTAAGATGTTCCTGTAGAAGAAACAGAATTTTTCCATTTTTCCTGTTCTCTACAGGAGTTGAGAAAAGAGTTCCTTTCCTATGTGAAAGTTTGGTAAAAGTCATCTGAAAATTGTTGAACACATATAAGTATTGGGAATTATTTTAATAACTGTGAGGATATTTGGATTTTTCAAATATTTCTCAATGTATTGGACAAGATTTCTATCAGGAAATTTCTGAATTCCTTCTGTATTCTTCAATATATCACCATTAAATGATTAATATGTTCTAATATTACTATTTTTAATATCTACAGAGACCTCTTCAGCTCTCTTTGTGTATGCACACACACACACACACATACACCCACACACATACTGTAATCTTATTTTCATAGTGTTCCATCTTGCCTGAGATTCATAAATTTTGCTTGTTTTGTGATAACCAACTTCAAATTCTTCCAATTTTTATTTACTTCAGGTTCCTTATAATGTCCACATTTTACCTTCAAGGGCTTGTGTTGAATTTGCTGTCACTGACCTACCTTGCTATGCATACTTTTTTAAAGACAGAATTACAGAGAGAGGTAGAGACAGAGAAGAATTCTGTCTGCTGGTTCAGTCCCCAGATGGCTTCAATGGCTGGTGCTGTGCTGATCTGAAGCCAGGAGCCAGGAGCTTCTTCCAAGTCTCTCATGTGTGTGCATTGGCCCAAGGACTTGGACCATCTTCTACTGTTTCACAGGACATAGCAGAGAGCAGGATCAGTAGAGGAGCAGCTAGACTAGAACCGGGGCCCATATGGGAAGCTGGCACTTCAGGCCAGGGCATTAACCCACTGTGCCATGGCTCAAGCCCTGCTATGCATACTTACTACCATGTATGTGAGCCTGTGTTCTTTTGATATAATTTTTATACATGTGTGTACATGTGTAAGCATATGAGTATTCCTGAAGATTTATGTTTAGAGCAACAGTGACTTTCTCAAAGCTTAATGTTAGCACTCTTCATGATATTTCATGAGTATTATCCTCAGGATGATATACTATATCATTTCTAAGATAGTTTTTCATATAACACACAGTTTCTTTAGAGCTGCCCTTTCTCACTCCAAGCATGCTACACTTGAATTTGGTGAAAACATTTTTATCTATACATGCACATGAACACAGACATGATTTTCCTATACTGAATTAGCACATACACCACACTAATCCCATGAGTTACACTCTGCTGCCATAACCTTTCACTATCAACAATAAATATTGGAATAATACTAAATATATGGTGCAAATAACTACTCATACAACACAAGCAAAAACTGTAAAATCTTTATGATACATGTGATGATAGCAAAGTACTGCTTCATGGAACAAATCTCAGAATCCCACACTGTTTAATGTGGTGGATATTCTCCAATTTCTGATTCTATTCATTTTTTACCATATATTTCACCATGAACTCCAACATGGTCAGCCTTCCTGTGGCAATCATTCTTTCACATGCCTTCATAAATACATAGAGTGTCATGTAAAGTTTTATCTTTTGAGAATTATTACTGATTATAAGGATTAATTTCTAAGTGAAGAAGTACAGAATCTTCAGGAAACAATTGAAGAGGCACGCAGTCAGATATCAGAGGCAGGAGAACAGCTCTCTTGTGACACCGTGCCACAGAAATTAGCAAACCCAGAAGAGAAAAGTGTAGAATATGGACCACAGGAAAGGGACACTCTGGGTCCTTTCAGACAGGAACCATGGTCTGAAGTTTCCCATATATCAGTCAGTTGAAAGAGGAGGTTGAATGATTAGAGAAACAGGTTTTATTGGAAAAGGCCAAACAAGATTAGTTAGACAATTCCAAAGTCTTCATAATCAACAGGAACTTTTCCACCCAGACCTTTCTTATTCCCATTGCCCTCTTGTTGGGGTTGAACAAGTTATTCAAAATGCTGTAAAGGCAGGAGAAGATGGGGCTGAAGTATTTTTTGCATCTTTCCCTGTGGAGGAATATCAGCAAGATGGGCAGAACATGAGGAAACATACTCCCGTATCATTTAAAATGTTGAACGAATTAAAATTTGCTTGTGAGTCTTTCAGCCCTATAGCCTCATATACAATGACATTGCTATAAAGCTTAGAATCCATGGTCCTTGCACCATTTGGTTGGAAGACAATAGCTAGAGCATGTCTTTCTGGGGGAGATTACCTGGTATAGAAGTCAGAATTTTTTGATCAATGCCGCAAAACTGCTCGACTTAATGCTCAGGGAGCTAATGCTGGCTGGACTTTTGATATGTTGGCAGGGCAAGGGGCATATGAGGATATCTTAACTCAAATAGCACAGCCCATTGCTGTTTTTCAAGAGACAGCTGTGGCTGGGCACCAAGCTTGGATCACTCTCCCCTCAAAAAGAGCAATCATGGGAGAGTCACTTTCAAAGACCATACAGGGGCCTGATGAGACATATGCTGACTTTGTTAATCTCTTGTTGCAAGTAGCAGGAAAGATCTTTGGGGATCCACAAGCAGGAATGGATTTTGTAAAACCATTGGCTTATGAAAATGCCAATGTCCCATGTAAGCAGGCTATTCTTCCTTATAGAAGAAAAAAAGACAGATTTGGATGGGTATATTAATCTATGTTCTGACATAGGACCTTCTTATACTCAAGGATTAGCCATGGCTGCCTCTCTGCATGGTATGCCGTTACTAGAATCAGCAAGGAGGGCTATGCCCAATAAACAAGGGTGCTATGAATGTGGGCAGCAGGGACATGTGTGAAAAAATTCTCCAAAAGATAAAAATCAAAATAGGGCTCCTCCTGGGATTTGCCCCAGTGCAAAAGGGGAGGGCATTGGGCCAATGAATGTCACTCCAAAACTGATAAATAAGGTAATTCATTAAAAGAACAGAGTTTGGGAAAGTGGAAGTGGAGCCAGCCCCAGGCCCTGGCCTGACAGAACTGACAAGTCTTTGGGGCCATGACATTTGTTCCTCAACAAAACACCTTAAATCAGTGGAACCTTGCAGCGAGCAACTAGGGGGAGTGTAGGACTGGACCTCAGTACCTCCACCTACACAGTCCTAATGCCCAAAATGGGGGCTCAGGCCCTCCCCATGGAGATCTGTGAGTTGTTGCCCAAGGGATTCTTTGGGCTTCTGCTAGGAAGAAGCAGTACTACTATGTTCGTTATCTGAGAACTTCGATGACAATGTCATCCTAATCAGAGAAGACACTGCCTTTACCATGGCTATATCAGTAGCAGGAGTTCCTGGATTGACTTATGGAAATAATCATGGACTACGAAGGCTTGCATATTTGGTGACCAAAACAAACAATCTTACTGCTACTGCATTGTCCAATATGGCCAAAGAATTGGATCAAGTTCACTCAGGAACCATGCAGCTATCAATTACTTGCTCTTGAAAGATCATATAAGTTGTGAATCTGTGCCTTGGGGATGTTGTTTTAACATTACTAACAATGTGCCTTATATAGAGTCTGTTATCGATAAGCTTAAGAGTGAAATACGACATATGTTCATTACCAAACCCCTATAATTTGGAGGGTTTCAGTGGATCCATTGGTTATTAATGTTGGCTGGACCACTACTGCTTTTCCTACTTTGTATGGGAAGTTTTTGGTGTGTTTTACAACTTACGTTAACTTCACTACAATCTATATGGGCTGAGATCCATCATTTAAACTTCACACTAAACCTCCTTTGTAATAAAAATAATTGCTATTTGGCCAAATATCGTATCCATCCTTGACTCTCACCTAATGCCTAGCTGGAATGGTCCTCAGAGATGGGTAAGACATTCAGAATCCTGTACCAACCTAAGACAGGGCTCTACGCCAAGCTGCCAGAGTTACCAATGATGGGTAAGAACAGAGATGACTGAGGGCAACCTAAGACAGAGACCATTCTCAATAAAATAAAAAAGGAGGAGATGTAGGCAGCCTTTGGACAAGTCAAGGCCAATCTTGGCTTGTGGAATTCCTGGGATAAGAAAGTCACATACTCCCATCTGGAAGGAGGATGATGATGAAGAACACTGTGTAAAGATTATCTGTGTTACTGGAGGCCTGATAAGCTGCTTGCATATGTTGTTATCTTTTGTGCTTCTTTGAGCTGCAGCTGGTTATGTATAAATATCACTGAGACACTGGAATAAATGAGCCTTGATCAGCCTTGTTGTCTTGGCTCCATTCTCTGCACCTTTGTCCCTCTTTTCATTACCACTCCCTCCTTGGGGTTCTATTAGACTGGTGCAGCAGGCCAGCACAATTACTAATAAATCAAAGTATCTCAAAGTATCAATGATACACTATTTGCACATACCAACTCAGGCCATGTGTTAAGATCATCAATGTGAAGGGAATAATATTGTTATAACTTGCTAGTATCCATCATCATAAAAGTGGAGTGCTCTGCGGGCATATGTCTACAATACTGTATCACACGAATTGCTTGGTTGCACAAATCATATGATCCATTATCTTGGATTCTTGGAAACCATTGTCTTAAGTCATAATGCAAAGATTGATGCCCTAACATATATCTTTTGTCAAAGATCTATGTACTGTCTTGCTAATAACTGCATTAAGGTAGAAGCCAGTTAGAAAGTGAGGAACATTCTAAAATTGGTTTCAAATAAAATTATGCTAGACCTAAAAGATATATTTAGGCCTGAATAATCATAAAGGAAAAATATTTTTCATATGCTACTGTGGAAGGAAAACATAAGGGAGGGGGCAGAATAACCTATATTTTGAAATATCTATGTTTAGGTAGTTGTCTAAACACAAAAATGTTAATCATATGTAATGAAATATTTTCTGTCTTGGTCTATCTTTTATTTTCCTTGGGATTTTTTTTTTAAATGCATTACCATGGACTCCGAAACATGTGCCTTGCAGAAAAGTTGATCAGAGCAAGAAGAAGAGCTCAAGTAAACACAAGGATGTTCATTTCATGGCAACCATTGGGAGACAGTGTTTTGCCGAGGCATAAAGGATTTCTGAGCTGATCAAAGTGGAGAAGAGAAGCCAATTCCTCTCTTCTCTTCTATGAGGAGAAGCAGTCTCTCACTTCACCAATAAGAGATAGGTGAAAAAGAAATGTGATCATGAGACCACAAATAAATTATCAACAATTTCTATGTGAGTTAAGGGATGGACAGGCCAGGGACACAGAACTTTATCTAACCATTTATCTAAGCATTTATCTAACCATTTGCAGAATCCTCAAGAAGTAACTGTCAGGACAGCCATCAGAAATAAGAATAAAGCAAAGGCCACTTACACTAGGCATATAACATGGGATTATTGATGCTTCTGTTAGTGATGTATCTATACATGGGGGGATCAGCAATCTCCATATCTCCATCATTATGAAGGTTGTTTTGCATCTCAAGAAAGCACAAACTATCAACCAGTGAATACACAAGGAAGGGAACCTGCAGTAGGGGAATGAGAAAAAGCAAAGGAAGCATTTAGGAAATCTGTACAAAACCCTAGAACTCAATTATGGAGGAACCTTCAGTGCTAGGCAGGTACACACACATATTGTATTTTTCTACATTCATGTATGCACATCTGTGTGTGTTTCTACTGGACGGGAGAGGCCATTCCAATGCTTTTCAATCTAACTCCTTTCTGCCAAGCCACCTCCCTTTCCCTAGAGTAAGGGATCCTTTCTTCTCTGGGGCTCTGCATCTCAACTCTTGTGTCCAGGTGAAAAATACAAGATGGAAAACCTATTTTTGGCCCATCTTTTCTACCCCCAGGTGCTTTGATGATATCAAAGTCTATGGTTAGCAAGATCCTAGAGACACACTGTTATTAAATTTGATCCAAAAACTTTGCTGTTTAATATGCTACGAATAGACTGCCTCACAGGGTGCAATGGGAGTTGTCAGGTGAGAACCTGGAGGGGCCAGTCTCAGTCAGCACATAGCCAAGAGCATTCCAGCATCAGACTCCCCAAAGAACAAAAGAGGAAGGGGTAGCCCCACACACCCAGTATCCAGGGCAGCCACAGAACATGTCCTTGTTTCCCACACAAATCTCATAGCAATCTTGTGCACACAGAAACCCACAAGTACAGGTTTCCCAAGTACTGTGGCTCCACCTATCACTCTCAGTTCAGAGTTTCTTAATCAGTGCATCAACATCAATCTATCTTGATGTTCACATATCCATGCATGACACCTTTCCCCAATGTTCTAATATCCACACTAATTCCATGAAGATTTACACCTAAAACCATGGGTATTTCTCATTTAAGCCGTTATGAGGCCATGGGAGTTAAGTGCCTAAGTCTCCATTTTCACCCTAAAGTGGAGAAATCAGCTGGAAATCATCTCTATTCTCACCATGATAACCACCAAAGGCATGATCACACCCTACAGATATCTATGTCTTTGGAGTGCAAGTGGTTTTCAGGACTACTCTCTAGACTACTGTCATAGAGAATACATATAATTATTCCACTGCCAAAACTTGTGGATTGTGCAACAAAAAAGCAACCCTAAAGTAAACTAGAAACTTTAGGCAAAGTGATACATCAACAGTGGCTTATCAATTGTCTATTTTATCCTACTATTTTACTGACATGAGATGTTATCAATAAAGGATAGCTAAAGGAGTTGGGGACACATAAGAAAATTCTAGTATTCTGCTCAAAAACTTTGTAAGTTGAAACTGCTGTAAAACAGAAAGTCTAATAATTTTATTATAAGCATATTTTTCATCCAGTCACCACTGGCGCCTTGCCTTTATTAAGCTTTGAATTAAAATAGTTCAATTGTCTAAGATCCTTCCATTTTCTGTGAATAATTTGAGATACTCTGGACATGTTGCATACATACACTAAAATATCACAGAACTATTAAGTGTTAATCAAAGCTGTAAATTAACTTAAGAACCTAAAAGCACAAGATGTTATTATCATCTACTGAACACATGGAAGAAATGCTCATTCTGTATCTCCTAAACATAATCAAAGTAATAATATATGTTTACATACACACATACATATACAATTGCTTTAAAATGCAAAGGACTCAGATACCAACTGACTTGGATATTAGAAGAAGCATCTGCTAATGGCTACTCATACACAATTGAATATGACTCAGGAAGCGTTCCTATGATCTGAGATAATGCCATGAAGTTATGATATCGATAAAATTCAACACCACAGAACTAAGATGGCGGAATAGTGAGGGCGCACACCGACAGTCCAGGAAAGGATAGTTTAATAAAAGTGGAGTTACGGTAGCCTCAGGAAAAGGATCAGGGAAAAATTGCAGAGGAAACTCTTCCAGATCTAGTGGCATTGACTCAGAAGATCTAAGGGGAGAGCAAGGTCACCCACCACATGGAAGCTGAGCCCTGGGAGCTGCCAGGGCCACCAGACCCACTGGACCCGCTGGACCTGCCGGACCCACCAGAGCAGCCGGACCCACCAGACCCGCTGGACCCACCAGAGCTGCAGAGTGCATGCCAGCGCTGGGAGGGAAGGTGAGCTAAAAACCTCTTGGTAACCTGATACATTGATGGGGAAAGGCAAAAAAAGCCTGCAGAGAATGAGGCCTGAAACCCCATTGGGGAAAGTTCAGCAGGCTGGCTGGAGGAGAGAAAAAATTGAATAAATAAGGGGAACCTGCAAGGACATTTAGCCTCTCTCTCCACTCACCTTACAAAGCCGAGCAAGACAAAGGGCAGGCCATTTTATGTAAGTAAAGCGGTGTGCACCATTTTGCATATTTAAAGCAGGTGTCTCTCATTAGCCAAGCAGAAAAACCTGACTCTGGTAAACAAACTAATACCCACAGGGGCCAGATTTCATACATCAACTACTCTCAATTCCACTCAGCTCTTTGGAATTACTTCCCAACTGAGTCAAAAAAAAAGAAAAAGAGAGAGAGAGAGCGAGCAAGAGAACAATCAGGGTGAATCACCTTTGGCACACACTTAACCGTGTAGAACCAGAGCTCTCTGGCCACACCCATCACAGCCTCAAAGGATCCATCAAAAGCAGACAGTCCTCTTAATCTAGAGTCACAGTATAATGAGAAAAAAAAAACAAAGAATATCTCCAATATGACAAACAAATGCAAAAGCCGAGGTAACAAGAACAAGGAAGACACTATGGCGCCCCCAAATGAAATAGACACCCCAATTCAAGATTATGAAGATGATGAGATAGAAGAAATGCAAGAGCAGATCTCAAAAAATTGATAAGAACATTAAGAAATTCTCAAAAACAAATTCTCAAACTACAGAAATCCTTAATGGACAAGATAGAAAATCTCTCTCGTAAAAATGAAATCTTAAGGAGGAATCAAAATGAAATGAAACAACTAGTAGAACATGAAACTGTGATAGTGATGAGAAATCATAATGAAGTGAAGATCCAACAGATATCTACAGAACTTTCAATCCTACATCTAAAAACTTTACATTCTTCTCAGCAGTGCATGGAACCTTCTCTAGGATTGATCACATACTAGGTCATAAAGCAAGTCTCAGCAAATTTAAAAGAATTAGAATCATATCATGCAGCTTCTCAGACCATAAAGGAATGAAGTTGGAAATTAGCAACTCAAAAATCCCTAGGGCATATGCAAATGCATGGAGATTGAAAAACATGCTCCTAAAAGAACAATAGGTCATAGAAGAAATTATGAGGAAGATAAATCAAAAATTTTCTGGAAGTAAATGAGGATAACAGCACAACATACCAAAACTTATGGGATACAGCAAAAGCACTGTTAAGAGGAAAGTTTATAGCAATAGGTACCTACATCAAGAAATTGGAAAGGCACCAAATAGATGAGCTTTCACTACATCTCAAGGATCTAGAAAACCTACAGCAAACCAGACCCAAATCTAGTAGGAGAAGATAAATAATTAAATCAGAGAAGAAATCAACAGGATTGAATCCAAAAAAATGACAAAACATCAGCCAAATGAGGAGCTCATTTTTTGAAAAAATAAACAAAATTGACACCCCACTGGCCCAACTAACTAAAAAAAGAAAAGACCCAAATCAATAAAATCAGAGATGAAAAAGGAAATGTAACAAAAGATACCACAGAAATAAAAAGAATCATCAGAAATTACTACAAGGACTTGTATGCCAGCAAACAGGGAAACCTATCAGAAATGGATAGATTCCTGGACACATACAACCTACCAAAACTGAACCTGGAAGACATAGAAAATCTAAACAGACCGATAACTGAGACAGAAATTGAAACCGTAATAAAGGCCCTCCCAACAAAGAAAAGCCCAGGACCAGATGGATTCACTGCTGAATTCTACCAGACATTTAAAGAAGAACTAACGGCAATTCTTCTCAAACTATTCAGAACAATCGAAAAAGAGGGAATCCTCCCAAATTTTTTCTATGAAGCCAGCATCACCTTAATCCCTAAGCCAGAGAAAGATGCAGCACTGAAAGAAAATTATAGACCAATATCCCTGATGAACATAAACGCAAAAAATCTCAAAAAATTCTCGCCAATAGAATGCAACAACAGATCAGAAAGATCATCCACCTAGACCAAGTGGGATTTATTCCTGGTATGCAGGGAAGGTTCAACGTTCGCAAATCAATCAATGTGATACACCACATTAACAGACTGCAGAAGAAAAACCATATGATTATCTCAACAGACAGCAAGAAAGCATTTGATAAAATACAACACCCTTTCATGATGAAAACTCTAGGCAAATTGGGTATGGAAGGAACATTCCTCAATACAATCAAAGCAATTTATGAAAAACCCACAGCCAACATCATATTGAATGGGGAAAAGTAGGAAGCATTTCCACTGAGATCTGGTACCAGACAAGGAAGCCCACTCTCAACACTGCTATGCAATATAGTACTGGAAGTTCTAGCCAAAGCTATTAGGCAAGAAAAAGAAATTAAAGGGATACAAATTGGGAAGGAAGAACTCAAAATATCCCTGTTTGCAGATGATATGATTATTTAGCGGACCCAAAGAACTCTACTAAGAGACTATTGGAACTCATAGAAGAGTTTGGCAAAGTAGCAGGATATAAAATCAATGCACAAAAATCAACAGGCTTTGTATACACAGGGAATACCATGGCTGAGAAAGAACAGCTAAGATCAATCCCATTCACAATAGCTACAAAAACAATCAAATACTTGGAATAAACTTAACAAAGGATGTTAAAGATCTCTACGCTGAGAATTACAAAACCTTAAAGAAAGAAATAGAAGAGGATACCAAGAAATGGAAAAATCTTCCATGCTCATGGATTGGAAGAATCAATATCACCAAAATGTCCATTCTCCCAAAAGCAATTTATAGATTCAATGCAATACCAATCAAGATACCGAAGACCTTCTTCTCAGATCTGGAAAAAATGATGCTGAAATTCATATGGAGACACAGGAGATCTCAGATAGCTAAATCAATCTTGTACAACAAAAGCAAAGCCAGAGGCATCACAAAACCAGATTTCAGGACATACTACAGGGAAGTTGTTATCAAAACAGCATGGTACTGGTACAGAAACAGATCGATAGACCAATGGAACAGAATAGAAACACCAGAAATCAATCCAAACATCTACAGTCAACTTACATTTGATGAAGGATACAAAACCAATCCCTGGAGTAAGGACAGTGTATTCAATAAATGGTGCTGGGAAAATTGGATTTCCACATGCGGAATCATGAAGCCAGACCCCTACCTTTCACCTTACACAAAAATTCACTCAACATGGATTAAAGACTTAAATCTATGATCTGACACCATCAAATTATTAGAGAGCATTGGAAAAATCCTGCAAGATATAGGTAACGGCAATGACTTCTTGGAAAACATCCCAGAAGTACAGGCAGTCAAAGCCAAAATTAGCATTTGGGATTGCATCAAATTGAGAAGTTTCTGCACTGCAAAAGAACCAGTCAGGAAAATGAAGAGGCAACTGACAGAATGGGAAAAAATATTTGCAAACTATGCAACAGATAAAGGGTTGATCACCAGAATCTACAAAGAAATCAAGAAACTCCACAACATCAAAACAAACAACCCACTTAAGAGAGGGCCCAAGGACCTCAATAGACATTTTTCAAAAGAGGAAATCCAAATGGCCATAGGCACATGAAAAAATGTTCAAGGTCACTAGCAATCAGGGAAATGCAAATCAAAACCACAATGAGGTTTCACCTCACCCCGGTTAGAATGGCTCACATTCAGAAATCTACCAACAATAGATGCTGGAGAGGATGTGGGGAAAAAGGGACACTAACCCACTGTTGGTGGGAATGCAAACTGGTCAAGCCACTATGGAAGTCAGTCTGGAGATTCCTCAGAAACCTGAATATAACCCTACCATTCAACCCAGCCATCCCACTCCTTGGAATTTACCCAAAGGAAATGAAATTGGCAAACAAAAACGTCTTCACCTTAATGTTTATTGCAGCTCAATTCACAATAGCTAAGACCTGGGAACAACCAAAAAGCCCATCAACAGTAGACTAGATAAAGAAATTATGTGGCATGTACTCCATAGAATACGATACAGCAGTCAAAAGCAATGAAATCCGTTCATTTGCAAAAAGGTGGAGGAATTTGGATAACATCATGCTGAGTGAATTAAGCCAGTCCCAAAGGGACAAATATAATATGTTCTCCCTGATCGGTGACAACTAACTGAGCACCAAAGGGGAAACCTGTTGAAGTGAAATTGACACTATGAGAAACAGTGACCTGAGCAGCTCTTGTCCTGACTGTTGATGTACAATCTAATATTTTATCCATTTTAGTATTTTTTTGTTCTAGTACTATTGGTTGAATTCTGTAATTAACACACAATTATTCTTAGGTGTTTAAATTTTAATTGAAAAGTGATCCCTGTTAGGAATCTGTAAAGCATTATGCTGAGTGAAATAAGCCAGTCCCAAAGGGACAAATACCATATGTTCTCCCCGATTGGTGACAACAAACTGAGCACCAAAAAGGAAACCTGATAAAGTGAAATGAACACTATGAGAAACGGTGACTTGATCAGCCCTTGCCATAACTGTTGATGAACAATTTAATACGTTATCCCTCTTAGTATTTTTTGTTTATTTGTTCTACTTAATAGTTTTGGTTGAATACTGCAATCAGTACACAGTTATTCTCAAGTGTTGAAACTTAACTAAAAAGTGATCACAGTTAAATATAAGAGTGGGAGTAAGAGGAAAGAGATGTGCAATTTGGGACATGCTCAAGCTGACTTACCTCAAACAGTAGAGTTAGAAACATACCAGGGGATTCCAATTCAATCCCATCAAGGTGGCATGTACCAATGCCATCTCACTAGTCCCAGTGATCAATTTCTGTTCACAATTGATCATAATGATCGGACTAAGAGTCAAAGGGAGCACATAAACAAGAATAGTGTCTGCAAATACTAGCTGATAGAATAAAAAAGGGAGAGAATGATCCAACAATGGGAAGTGAGATACACAGCAGACCCATAGAATGGAAGATGTCCTAAACAGCACTCTGGCCTCAGAATCAGCCCTTAAGGCATTCAGATCTGGCTGAAAAGCCAATGAGAGTATTACAGGCATGGAAAGCCAAAACACTCTGGCAAAAAAAAAAAAAAACCTACATGAAAGATCTCCACGAGTGTGATCCCAGTGGAAAGAACAGGTCATCAAAGAAGGAGGTACATTTCTCTGAAGGGAGGAGAGAACTTCCACTTTGACTACAACCTTGTCTTAATAGGATCAGAGTTGGTGAACTCAAAAGGCTTCCATAGCCTTGGCGACTCATGACAAAAGCCTAGGGTGATTACTGAAGCCATAAACAAGAGTGTCAATTTGTTAAGTCAACAAAAGGAGTCACGGTGCACTTACTCCTCATGTAGGATCTCTGTCCTTAATGTGCTGTACATTGTGATTTAATGCTATAACTTGTACTCAAACAGTATTATTCACTTTGCGTTTCTATGTGGGTGCAAACGGTTGAAATCTTTACTTAATAGATGCTAAACTGAACTTCTGTATATAAAGAGCATTGAAAATGAATCTTGATATGAATGGAAGGGGGAGGGAGAGGGAAAGGGGAGGATTGTGGGTGGAGGGAAGTTATGGGGGGGAAGGCATTGTAATCCATAAGCTGTACTTTGGAAATTTATATTCATTAAATAAAAGTTAAAAAAAATTAGAGTGGGAATATCAGAAGGAATAGATGTAAATTTTGGGACATGCTGAAGCTGAGTTGCCCCAAATGGTAGAGTTAAAAACATACCAGGGGATACCAATTCAATCCCATCAAGGTGGTATGTACCAATGCCATCTCACTAGTCCTGGTGATCAATTCCTGTTCACAATTTATCATAATGATTGGACTAAGAGTCAAAGGGAGCACATAAACAAGAATAGTGATCCAACATGGGAAGCGAGATACACAGCAGACTCACAGAATGGCAGATGTCCTGAACAGCACTCTGGCCTCAGAATCAGCCCTTAAGGCATTCAGATCTGGCTGAAAAGCCCATGAGAGTATTTCAGGCATGGGAAGCCAAGACACTCTGGGAAAAAAATGACGTAAATGAAAATCTCTGTGAGTGTGATCCCAGTGGAAAGAACAGGTCATCAAACAAGGAGGGATCTTTCTCTGAAGGGAGGAGAGAACTTCCACTCTGACTATGACCTTGTCTAAATATGATCAGAATTGGTGAACTCAAAAGGTTTCCATAGCCTTGGCGACTCATGACAAGAGCCTAGGGTGATTACTGAGGCCATAAACAAGTGTGTCAATTTGTTAAATCAGCAACAGGAATCACTGTGCACTTACTCCTCATCTGGGATCTCTGTGCTTAATGTGCTGTACATTATGATTTAATGCTATAACTTGTACTCAAACATTGTTTTTCACTTTGTGTTTCTCTGTTGGTGCAAACTGTTGAAATCTTTGCTTAATATATACTAAACTTATCTTCTGTATATAAAGAGAATTGAAAATGAATCTTGATGTGAATGGAAGGGGAGAGGGAGCGGGAAAGGGGAGGGTTGCAGGTTTGAGGGAAGTTATGGGGGAGAAAGCCATTGTAATCCATACGCTGTACTTTGGAAATTTATATGCATTAAATAAAGGTTAAAAAAAGAAGACTTGAACCAGAGGCATGCAGCTAAGCTGTACCGTATTCCTGACCCATAACACCCCACAGATAATCAATAACTTTGTTTTAAAATGAAAACAGCCTTAAAAATAAACTAAAAATAAAAAATAATGGAAACTGGAGGTGGGCTCTGGTGTAGTATATTAAGCTTCCACAAGCAATGCTGGCATCCTATATGTCAATGGCTTTAATCCTGGCTGCTCCACATCTGATCCAGTTCCCTGTAAAAGCAATAGGAACAGAACAGCAACAAAGTAAACATCCAGTTAAGAAATGGGAAATGACTTCAACATGCATTTTTCAAAAAGAAGAAACTGAAATGGCCAAAAGCACTTGAAAAAATGCTCAGGACCACTAGCCATCAGAGAAATGAAATCAAAACCACAATCAGGTTTCACCTCACACATCAGAATGGCTTTCATACAAAAATCAACAACCAACCTGTGCTGGAGAGGATTTGTATGAAAGGCACCCTAATCCACAGGTGGTGGGAATGTAAACTGATGCAGCATGGTGAAAGACAGTATGGAAATCTCTGAGAGCTGAAAAGAGATCTGCCATATGACCCAGCCAACTGTCTCCTAGGAATCAACCCAAAGAAAATAAATCAGCATGAAAAGGGGTCATCTGCACGCCATGTTCTTTGCACCTCAATTCAATATAGCTAAGTATGGAATCAACCCAGATATCCATCAACTGATGAGTGGATAAAGAAACCATGGTATATATATTTGAAGAATATTAATTAGCAGTAAAAAGAAGAAATCATGTCTTTTGTAACAATGAATTGCTACAAGGAATTATCATATTGTCATAAAAATGTAAATACCTGCAATAATGTGGAGGCTCCTTGAAAACACCATGCAAAATGAAAGGTCACCTAAATCCACTGAATCCAATACTTCATTTATATGAAACACTCAGGACCATTAAATCCACAGAAATAGAAACAGATTGGTGGTTGTGTTACCAGCAAGACAAGAAACTGAGAGAGAGCATTAATGCATAAGGAACCTGATTGTAGTGATTAAAATATTTTAAAATCTGACAGAGATAATAGTTGCACAATAGAGTGAAAGGTCTAAAGGTCATTAGATCACTTTAAAATTGTTCTTTCTTTTGAATTACTTTCAGGTTGAGATGTAAAATCACTCTCTTTTGTCTGGAATTGGCAAAAGTAAATCTAAAGCCAATCCATAATAAACAGAAATGAGCAGATGGAAAAGAAGTCTGCATAATCACTTCTATGTATAATGAACACTTGTCATGTGATTATCACATCAATTCAAATCTATATGAAATGGTATAAAATTAAGGAGTTTCAGGACAATGCATTATACACATTAAAATTATTTAACATGTCTAATATTTGCACTGAAATATTCCAACTCTATTATAAAGCCGACTTTAATATTAAATGAATAATGAATGAATAAATACACTAATGAATGAATAAAAACAGCAAACAGGGGCAGACGCTGTGGTACAGCAGGTTAGCGCCCTGGCCTGAAGCTCTGCCATTTCATATGGGGGCTGGTTCAAGATCCGGTGCTCCATTTCTCATCCAGCTTTCTGCTACAGCCTGGCAAAGCAGCAGAAAATGGCCCAAGTCTCTGGGACCCTGCACCAGGAAACCCTAGTTCCTGGCTTCAGGTCAGTGCAGCTCTGTTGAATGTGGCTAATAGGGAAGTGAATGAACAGATGGAAGACCTCCCTCCCTCTGCCTCTCCTCCCTCTGTGTAAACTCTTTCAAATAAATAAAGAAATCTTAGAAAACAGCAAACATGTAACTCATTTTATTAAAATATGAATATTACAATGTCCACCAGGTAACAATGAAAACACAGAAATGAAAAGTTCCAAGGAGAGCCTTTATCTGAGATCAGTTTGTGTTTGTGAACATGAAACCCAGGCTAAGAAATTTATACACAGTATTATTTTTGAAGAGAGGAGGATTGGGGCCAGTGTGTGGGTGTAGTGGATATAACCACCACTTGTAACTATGACATCCCATGTGGGTGCCAGTTCATATCCTGGCTACTTCACTTGGAATCCAGCTCCCTGTTAGTGATCCAAAAAAAGCAGTATAAGGGGGCCTAAGATGCTGACACTCAAATGGACAACTGAATTGTTGTCCTTGCTTTGGCATGAACCAGCACTAGGCCACAGCAGATAACCAAGAAAAGGAGAGAGAAGACCCAAATCAACAAAATTAAAGTGAAAAAGTAAATGTAACAACAGACACAAGAAAAATAAAAAGAATCCTCAGAAATTACTACAAAGAGCTGTATGCCAACAAACTGGGAAAGCTAGAAGAAATGAATAGGTTCCTGGACACATACAACTTAGCTAAACTGAGCTTTGAAGACAGAAAACCTAAAAAGACCCATAACTGAGATGGAAATTCAGTCAGTAATAAAGACCTTCCCAACAAAGTAAAGCCCAGGACCAGATGAATTCACTGCACAATTCTACCAAATATTGAAAGAGAAACTAACTCCAATTCTTCTCAAGCTATTTAAAACAATTGAAAGGCATGGAATCCTCCCAAATTCCTTCTATGAAGCCAGCAACACCTTAATCCCTGTATCTGGAAAAGATACAATAGAGAAAGAAAATTATAGACCAATTTCCCTGATAAACATCGATGCAAAATCCCTCAACAAAATCCTGGCCAGTCGATTTCAACACCACAACAGGAAGATCATTCACCCAGACTAAGTGAGATTTATCCCCGGTATGCAAGGATGGTTCAACATTCACAAATCAATCTATGTGATACATCACATTAACAAATCAAAGAACAAAAACCATATGATTATCTCAATAGATGTAGAGAAAGCATTTGATAAAATACAACACTCTTTCATGATGAAAACTCTAAGCAAATTTAGTCTAGAAGGATCATTCCTCAACATAATTAAGGGAACTTATGACAAACCCACGGCCAGCAACCTATTGAATGGGGAAAAAGTGGAAGCATTCCCATTGAGATATGGAACCAGAAAAGGATGCCCACTGTCTCCATTGCTATTCAATATAGTACTGGAAGTTTAGCCAGAGCCATCAGGCAAGAAAAAGAAATGAGAGGGATTCAGATTGGTAAGGATGAAGTCAAAACATCCTTATTTGCAGATGGCATGATTATATATATAGGGGAACTGAAAGACTCCACAAGGAGACTACTGGAACTCACAAAAGTTTGGTAAAATATCAGGATATAAAATCAATACACAAAAAAACTACAGCCCTTGTATACACAGACAATGCCAAGGCTGAGAAAGAATTTCTAAGATCAATCCCATTCACAATAGCTACAAAAAAGTAAATACCTTGAAAAATTTTACCAAGGAGATAAAAGATCTCTATGATGAGAATTACAAAACTCTAAAAAGAGAAATAAAAGATGACATTTAAAAATGGAAAAAACTTCCATGTTCATAGATCTGAATAATCATCATCATCAAAATGTCCATTCTTCTGAAAATAATTACAGATTCTATGCAATACCATTCAAAATACCAAATACATTCTTCTCAGATGTAGAAAAGATGATGCTGAAATTCATTTGGAAACCTAAGAGGTCTAGGATAGCTAAAGCAATCTTACACAACAAAAATACAGCCAGAGGCATCACAATACCAGATTTAAAGCATACTACAAAGCAGTTATAATCAAAACTGCATGGTATTGGTACAAAAACAGATGCATAAACCAATGGAACAGAATAGAAATGCAGAAATCAATCCAACAATCTATAACAGCTAACTTATATTCATTCAAGTAGCTAAAACCACTCCCTAGAGCAAGGACAGGGATTTCCACATGCAGAAATGTGAAGCAAGGCCCCTACCTTACACCTTATACAAAAATCCATTCAAAATGGATTAAAGACCTAAATCTATGACCCAATACCATCAAAGTACTAGAGAGCATTGGGGAAACCCTGCAAGACATCAGCCTAGGCACAGTGTTCCTTGAAAAGACCCCAGAGGCACAGGCAATAAAAACCCAGATTAACAAGTGGGATTACATCAAATTGCAAAGCTCCTGTATGGCAAACAAACAGGAAAGTAAAGAAGCAACAAGTAGAATGGGAGACATTATCTGCAAACTACACAACTGATAAAGGATTAATAACCAGAATATATGAAGTGATCAAAAAACTCAACAATAGCCAAGCAAACAACCTAGTCAAGAAGTGGGCAAAGGATGTAGACATTTCTCAAAAAACGAAATCCAAGTGGCCTACAGACACAAGAAAAAATGCTCAGGATCACTAGCCATCAGGGACATGCAAATGAAAACCACAATGAGGTTTCACCCCACTCCAGTTAGAATGGCTCTCATACTGAAATCAACAAACAAAAATGCCAGTGAGGATGTGGGGAATAAGGTACCCTAATTCACTGCTGCTGGGAATGCAAACTGGTAAAGCCACCATGGAAAACAGTTTTGAGATACTTCAGAAATCTGAATATAGCCCTACCCTAGGACACATCCATCCCACTCCTTGGAATGTATCCAAAGGAAATGAAGTCAGCAAATAAAAGAGACATCTGCACCTGTATGTTTATTGTAGCTCAATTCACAATAGCCAAGATATGGAATTAACCTAAATGCCCATTAACTGAAGACTTGATAAAGAAACTATGGAGCCTGGAGCCAGTGCCACAGCTCTCTAGGCTAATCCTCTGCCTGCAGTGCCAACACCTTGGGTTCTAGTCCCAGTTGGGGCACTGGATTCTGTCCTGGTTGCTCCTCTTCCAGTCCAGCTCTCTGCTGTTGGCCCCGGAGTACACTGCAGGATGGCCTAAGTGCTTGGGCCCTGCAACCACATGGGAGACCAGGAGAAGCACCAGGTTCCTGTCTTCAGAACAGCACCATGTGTCAGCCGCACCGCTCCGGCTGCAGCAGCCATTGGGGGGTGAACCAATGGAAAAGGAAGACCTTTCTCTGTCTCTCTCATTGTCCACTCTGCCTGTCAAAAAAAGGGAAGAAACTATGGGATATGTACTATATGGAAAACTATTGGCAGTTTAAAAGAATGAAATTTGGTCATTTACAACTAAATGGATGAATCTGGAAAATATCATACTTAGTGAAAGAAGCCAGTCCCAAAGGGACAAATATCACTATATTCTCCCTGATCTGTGACAACTAACAGAGCACCTAAAAGGAAACCTGTAGAAGTGAAATAGACACTATGAGAAGCAATTACTTGAACAGCCCTTGGCTTGACTGTCAAGGAACACTTTATTATTTCACTTTATCTAGTTCTTCATTCTTTTTTTCTTCTCTACTTAATACCATTAGCTAAACTCCTTACTTAACCTAGAATTAATCATAAATGTATTATCAATTGAATATAGATTCCAGTTCAAAATAAGAATGGGAATGGAAGAGGGAAGAGCTGTACAGATCAGCACACATTCACACAGACCTACCCCTAATGGTGATGCTAAAAATGTTCCATGGACTCCAAATCCCATTTAGCTGGGTGGCCCTGATCCCATCTTATGTGTAAAAGTGATCATATTAAGTATAGACTTGATCATATACATAGGAACATCAGACAAAGGGATCACATAAATAAGAACAAGTGCCTGATAATAACAATAGACTGAATTTCAAAGAAGGGAAAGTTCCAACATGGGAAACAGTCCACACAGCAGACTCAGAGAATGCAAACACCCTAAACAGCACTCTGACCTAAGAATCAGCCCCTGAGGCCTGACTGAAAACGTGATGAGAGAATTTCAGGCATGGAAAGCTAAGACATAGTGGCAAAAATGGTTCTGCATGAAGGATCTCTGTGAGTGAGACCCCAGTGGAAAGAAAAAGCCATCAAAGAAGGATGTACTTTATGCTGAAGGGAGCATAGAACTTCCACTTCGCATATACCCCTGTACAAAAAACTGATGGAGTTTGTGAACTCAAAAGGCTTCTGTAACCTTGGCAACTCATGTCAAGAGCCTCAGGTGATCACTGACCTCATAGCTAAGAGGTCAGTTGTTAAATCAACAACAGGAGTCACTGTGCACTTGCTCCCCATGCTGGACCTCTGTCCTTAATGTGTTGTACTACAAGAGTTTCAGGACAATGCATTATACACATGAAAATGATTTAACATGTCTAATATTTACACTGAAATATTGCAACTCTATTATAAAGCTGACATTAATAGTAAATGAATATGAATGAATAAATACACTAATGAATGAATAAAAGCAGCAAACAGGGGCAGACGCAGTGGTACAGCAGGTTAGCGCCCTTGCCTGAAGCCCCGCCATTCCATATGGGGGCCAGTTTGAGAACTGCTGCTCCATTTCTCATCCAGCTCTCTGCTATGGACTGGGAAAGCAGCAGAAAATGGCCCAAGTCTCTGGGACCCTGCACCAGGAACCCCTGGCTCCTTTCTTCAGATCAGTGCAGCTCTATCCAATGCGGCTAATAGGAAGTGAACTGAACAGATGGAAGACCTCTCTCCCTCTGCCTCTCCTCCCTCAAATAAATGAATAAATCTTAGAAAACAGCAAACATGTAACTCATTTTATTAAAATAAGTATATTACCATGTCCACCAGGTGACAATGAAAACACAGAAATGAAAAGCAATGAAAAGTTTCAAGGAGAGCCTTTATCTGAGATCAGTTTGTGTTTGTGAACATGAAACCCAGGCTAAGAAATTTATACACAGTATTATTTTTGAAGAGAGGAGGATTGGGACCAGTGTGAGTGTGTAGTGGATATAACCACCACTTGTAACTATGACATCCCATGTGGGTGCCAGTTTATATCCTGGCTGTCCCACTTGGAATCCTACTCCCCATTAATGATCCAAAAAAAAGCAGTAGAAGATGGCATAAGATAATGACACTCAAATGGACAACTGAAATAATCTTGGTTTGGCAAGAACCAGCACTGGGCCACAGCAGATATCTTCAACGTCTATCACCAGATGGAAAGTTTTTCCTACTCTCCCTTTCTTTTCTATGAGTTGGTGCTTCAGAACAAATACATTTTAAGAGAAACATAAAACATTCATAATATGGTTACACTGTGTAATTTTTTTTACAACATCACAATGCAAAATCGGTTTTATAAATCTTAGTTTCTAACCATTGAAAACAGAGAGAGCCTTAAGAGCTATTCTTCAGAACATCTGTTTCCTTGGAAACTATTCTATCCCTTAATCCTTTCAAAGCATTCTTCTCAGGTCTGAAGAGAATAATGTAGCACTTGGGAACAAAGATGCAGCCCAGGAGCCCCGCACTGGAGCACAAGATGGAGAAGACCTCCACAGCCACCATGACCTTCCCCTTGGTGCTGTGGTAGACAGGCAGGAAGGTCACCCAGACACTGCAAAACACCAGCATGCTGAATGTCAGGAATTTGGCTTCATTGAAGGTGTCAGGCAGATTCCTGGCTAGGAAAGCCACAGTAAAGCTCACCAGGGCCAAGGAACCCAGGTAGCCCAGGACAGAGTAGAAGGCAGTGACTGAGCCCTTGTTGCACACCAGGATGATGTGGCCATGCTCAGAGTGTGCATCTGTGTCAATAAAAGGAGGAGAAGTCCCAAGCCAGATGGCACAGAGAGCCAGTTGGATCAGGGAGCAGATGGGAATAATGGAGTTAGGTACCCCTGATAGCAGCCAATGTCTCATCCTTCTCCCTGGGGCAGTGACCTTGAAGGCCAGAAGCACAGTGATAGTTTTGGCCAGGATGGTGGAAACAGCTGTGGTGAATGCCACTCCAAACATGGTCTGCTGGAGGACACAGGTGGTTGTGTTGGGATGACCAATGAACAGTAAGGAGCAGAGGAAGCAAAAGGTGAGGGCAATGAGCAGGATATAGCTGAGACAACGATTATTGGCCTTGACTATGGGAGTGTCTCGGTGCTTCACAAAGATACCAAGAAAAACAACTGTGAGGATAGAAAAGCACAGAGCTGTGCAGACCAGGGTCATCCCCAGGGGATCTTCAAATGACAGAAAGGTCACTTTTTTGTGGAAGCACTGGTCTCGCTCTGTGTTGGCATACTGAAGATCTGGACAGTTCACACATTGGTCCATATCTGGTGAGAAATGTAATAAGCATCATCCCAAGTTCAGTTATTCTTGATTCACAAGTACCTTCTAGAATACCCAATGTAGCTAGTTTAGGCAAATAGTCCTTATTTGATGTGAAAGGCAGCATATTAAATGACATATAAAATTATTGGCAATTATTTATGTCCATCTTCCTCATGTTAGCCAGTGTTAATAGTTCATCTTCCTAAGTACCTTACATAATGATGAGTACATTCTCTTTTTCTCCTAACAAAGCCATAAGGGCTACTCTCTGAAACTATTCATGGTGCTTTAAAAACATACCTTAACCTGTGTTATTTTAACACCACAAATTCCTTCTTCATTGTTTCTTCAGATTGGGAACTGATGATCAAGATGCCAGAGGGTTGCATGTGTGGTGAGGGCTACTCTGCCCTTATACAGGGCACATTTTGCTGCATGCTCACTTGGAACAAGAGCAAGCAGCAGCCTTTGATTTTTAAGTTTTTATTTAATGATTGCATTTTTCATACATTCACCTTTAGGAATATAGGGGTTCTTTTCCCTATACCCACCCTCCCCCTCCCAATCCCATCACACCTCCTTCTTCCTCTTCCTCTACCATCTACTTCTTCATTATGGTTCATTTTTAGTTTGATTTCAAATACAGAGGACCAACTCCATGTTAAGCATAGATTTCAACAGTTGGTATCCACACACACAGACCACATATAGAGCACAGTTTAGGAACAAAATTTGCAGTCCAGTCTCATAGTACAACTCATTAGGGACAGCGGTCTTACATGGGGACTAAGTACACAGTGACCTCTGTTGTTACTTTAACAATTAACATGTTTATGTATGTATGATGTCAGTGATCACCTGAATCTCTTGTCATGGTCTGCCAAGGCTATGGAAGCCTTTTGTGACCAGAGACTCCATCGGTATTTGGACAGGGTCATACACAAAGTGGTTGCTCTCTCCTCTCTTCAGACAAGAGTGCATCCCTGTTTCATGACCCTTTCTTTCAACAGAGGTCTCACAGAGATCCACCATGTAGTCTATTTTTTGCTGCTGAGTCGTGGCTTTCCATGCCTGAAATGAGCCCTTTTTGTAATAGTGCTATTCCCTCTGTACTCCCATGGCCTATTCAACCACCCAATGGTTGCAGTCTTTGTTTTAATGAGTATTCATTTATTTATAATTTACATGAATGTCAGAGTTTCAGAAAGAGGAGGAGAAGCAGAATGGAGAGAGAGAGAGAGAGAAAGAAGGAGAGGAGGACAAGGAGAAAGGGAAAGAGGGAAAAGAGGAGGGGCAGATCTTCCCCCAGTGATTCACACCCCAAAAGACATTAGTAGCTGGAACTAGGCTGTTTTGAAGCCAGTAACTGGGTGCTTCTTCTGGGCTTCCTGTATTAGTGTGTGCTCCGAAACTTGGGCCATCTTCAGCTGCTTTCCCAAGCATCAGGAGAGAGCTGCATTGGAAGTGAAGCAGCTGGGACTGAAACTGCTGACCAACTGGGATGCTAGCATCCCAGGCAGAGGCTTAACCTACTATACCACAGCACTGGCCCCGGGTTCCCACTCTTAATATCATGGGCTGGGAGATATACTTTGTGAATTTGGGTTGCACAGAAATCACCAGGTATCTCACTAAAACATATCTCTTTAAGGTAGAATCTGGATTATGTCATGATAGGGGAATACACTGATTGACAAACCACCATTAGAAGGCAAATGGTCAAGTTCTAGAGAAACACAGAACAGCTGTACTTGATAACAGCTGGATTATTTGCCAGCATTGAACATTTTCATCACGGAACACACTAGGATGCTGCCTGTAATCAAAGTCAGTCTGTAGATCAGCTTGAAACTTACTGGCATATTTCCACTTTCCTGTCTTTTTATCCTTCAACATGAAATTTCTCTCCAGCCCTGTCTGTATCCTCTTATTTTCAATATATTGCTCCATCGATGACTGATGTCTCAACTTGCAGATTTCTTTCAATATTTAGTTAGTCTTACCTTTGGATATTTCATACTTTTGAGACATTACAAGTGCCAACTTTCATAGCTTTGTTTTCTAGATTCGGTAAGGAAAAGTTACTGCTTTGTACAGTTTTGTATACCAGTACTACTTATTTCAATTATCAATTCACTTATTTCATTACACCATCCCAATATCACTTTTTTTTGACAGAGTGGACAGTGAGAGAGAGAGACACAGAGAGAAAGGTCTTCCTTTACCGTTTGTTCACCCTCCAATGGCCGCTGCCGCTGGCGCGCTGCAGCCGGTGCACTGCGCTCATCCAAATGCAGGAGCCAGGTGCTTATCCTGGTCTCCCATGGAGTGCAGGGCCCAAGCACTTGGGCCATCCTCCACTGCACTCCCTGGCCACAGTAGAGAGCTGGTCTGGAAGAGGGGCAACCAGGACAGAAACCGGTGCCCCGACCGGGACTAGAACCCAGTGTGCCGGCACTGCTAGGTGGAGGATTAGCCTATTGAGCCGTGGTGCCAGCCAAATGTCATTCTTTTTTAACAATATGCATGGAGCCGAATCTCCTGTGTAATTTTTTGTAGAAGTTGCATTCTTTCGTCAACTTTGTATCCAATCTTCAGCTGTAATTTCCATGTTTTGTAGCATTCTAAAATACTCTTTAGGATTGAAAGCTAATCCTTCTTTTTGTCATGTTTGAGTGGTTTTGTTCTTTGTTTACAATTCGTAGATCACTTAGATTTTTTTACCTATTTTTCCTCAGTTATGCTAATTATTATTACTTTTTCATGTATTATAAACTGAATCAGATTTTATGAAACTCTTTAGGCATGATGTAGCCTATTTAAAAACACTGTTGGATTTACATTGAGATTTCAAATGTATGAATTTATTTCAACAACAGTGTCTTACAATTGCATTTTGCTGAAATATCTGGCAGTATTTGATCCATCAACCTGAGATGTTCCCATAGAAGAAACAGAATTTTTCCATTTTTCCTGTTCTCTATAGGAGTTGAGAAAGGAGTTCATCTGAAAATTGTTCATCACAATTCAAGTATTGGGAATTATTTTAATAACTGTGAGGATATTTGGATTTTTCAAATATTGCTGAACATATTTCATAATATTTCTATCTGAGAATATCTGAATTTCTTCTATATTTTTCAATGTATCAGAATTAAATGATTAATAAGCTCTAATATTAGTATTTTTATATCTAAATAGACCTCTTCAGCTCTCTTTGTGTATACACACACACAGAGTAATCATATTGTTCGCACTGTTCCATCTTGCTGAGGTTCATAATCTTTCTTGTTTAGGATCACCAACTTTAAATTCTTCCAATTTTTACTTACTTCAATTTCCTTATAATGTCCACATTTTACCTTCAAGGTCTTGTGCTGAATTTGCAGTCATTGACCTACCTTGGTATGCATACTTATTTTTTTAAAGACAGAGTTACAGAGGGAGGTAGAGACAGAATGAGGTCTTCCATCTGCTGGTTCACTCCCCAGATGGCTGCAGCAGCCAGAGCTGTGCTGATCTGAAGACAGGAGATTCTTCGGAGTCTCTCATGTGTGTGCATTGGCCCAAGGACTTGGGCCATCTTCTACTGCTACCCCAGGCCACAGCAGAGAGCTGGATCAGAAGAGGAGCAGCTGGGACTAGAACTGGTGCCCATATGGATTGCTGGTGCTTCAGGCCACGGCTTAAACTCACTGTACCACAGTGCCAGGCCCACTATGCATACTTATTACCATGTATGTCAGCTTGTGGTCTTTTGATATGAATTTTATAAATGTGTGTACATATGTAAGCATAAGAAGGTTCTTGAAGATTTATATTTTGAGCAGCAATGACTTTTGTCAAAGGCTAAGATTAGCCCCATTTGTGATATTTGATGAGTATCATCCTCAGGATGATATACTGCATGATTTCTAAGATAGTTTTTCACATAACACACAGTTTGTGTAGAGTTGCACTTTCTCACTCCAAGCATGCTACACTTGAATTTTGTTGAAAGCACTTTTACCTATACAAGCACAAGGAACTCAGACATGAGTTTTCCTATACTGAATTAGCACATACATCACACTACTCCCATGGACTGTACTCTGTTGCCAGAACCTTTCATTATCAACAATAAGTTTCAAAACATTTGAATGATACTAAATACATGGTGCAAATAACTACTCATGCAACACAAGCAAAAACTGGAAAATCTTTATGATACATGGGATAGCATAGCTCTGACTCATGGCTAAATCTTAGAAATGCCACACTGTTTTATGGGGTGAATATTCTCCAATCTTGGTTTCTATTCATTTTTTACCATATGTATATCAGCCTGAACTCCAACATGGTCAGCATTCCAGAGACATTCAGTCTTCTGTATGCTTTCATAAATAATACAGAGAGTGTATTGTGGAAAGTTTTATCCTTTTGTGGATTATAATTTATTATAAGGATTAATTTCTACCTGAAGGGGGGAAGACTGTTCTCAGCAGTCATATTCCACAGATTTTCTTTCCATGGATAAGTTGATAATTTAAGAAACAGGTGGTAACTTCTCCAAGAGGCAGGCACTGACTTACCTGTCTGATTGGAAATCTCATTCTCAGGACAAGGTGTGCAATCAAAACAACAGGCAGGCTTTCCCTCAAGAGGGGTTTTCCTGAATCCAGGGCTGCAACTCACACTGCATACCGAGTGTGGAATCTGAGCAAAAATCAGATGAGTGTTGGTCGTAATTCAGACTATTACTTAAGTTCCAAGTAGAGGGTTTTCAAGTCCTGCAAACCTGTTCACTGAAACTGTAAACACCTGTTTCTGACACAATGACAACATTCTATTTGATTTTCTTAAATAGATTCAAAAGACTTGCACGAACAAATGTGTGTACTGTCCATCCTCAGACACTAAAAACATAAGAAAGTATTTGGATTGGAAGTGGAGTGGTTTAATGTCTCTAAGTGTCTTTTGAATAAGCCATACTGCACATACTCCCTTAGCAGTTGGGGGGTAACAATGTGTCATGTGAACCTTATGATCAGTCCTACTTACCTCTGTAATTCCTGTGGCCCACTCTATCAAATTCTCAGAGAGAGACAACTGTTCACTCTGTGAAACATATGGGGAAAACCGTCCTACTTTAACCTTACGTCCAAAACCATATGGAAAATTCCAAAAGTTGAGAATGTCATATTCAGCTTCCAAATTTCTCTTGTGATTCAAATTCACTAGGTCACCAGCTGGATTGGTAAATTGGAGATTCTTCAGAAATGGGTGCAACTGAAAAAATGCATCATATTCTCATGACGACTGCCCAAGTAATAACACATGAAACCCAGGTTAGAGAAAACCTCTCTTTGTCTGTAATCACAAATAAACAATAGAACCTGTTTAGGACCACCCAATGAATGGAAGTAAAAAAAAAAAAAAAACCTGATGAGAACTACATCAAGGTAAGTATGATTTCACTCATTTTTCTACAAAAACAAGGGGAATCAAAAATATCTAGCTGTGAGTTTCAGACTATTTCCTTTTTTTTTTTTTTGACAGGCAGAGTGGACAGTGAGAGAGAAAGAGACAGAGAGAAAGGTCTTCCTTTGCCGATGGTTCACCATCCAATGGCCGCCGTGGCTGGCACGCTGCTGCTGGTGCACTGTGCTGATCTGAAGGCAGGAGCCAGGTACTTGTCCTGGTCTCCCATGGGGTGCAGTGCCCAAGCACTTGGGCCATCCTCCACTGCACTCCCTGGCCACAGCAGAGAGCTGGCCTGGAAGAAGGGCAATCGGGACAGAATCCGGTGCCCTGACTGGGACTAGAACCTGGTGTGCCAGCACCACAAGGTGGAAGATTAGCCTACTGAGCTGCAGCGCTGGCCAGATTCAGACCATTTCCAATAGTACATTCCAAGCTGCCAATACTCATTTTCTCAGTGTACCTAGGAGAACTATCTGTAATAAAGTTACTAGAATAAAGAACTGTGCAAATTATATGAGATTCCTTATGTTCATTGTAGATGAACATCCTCAGTGACATTTGAACCTGAAAATAATTACTGTACTGCTGAAGTTGAAAATGGAATAACACAGTCTAGGTATTTCACATGTCAAAATTAAATTGACAAAATTGGAGAGTATTTTTAAGTCACAGCATTGATGCTTATCCCAATTACCTTCCCACTTTTCCTTGGAGCCCTTTTGCTAATGACAAATTACAGGCAGAGGCTCATTTTTTCTTGTGTTTTGCAGAAAGGTTCCCAAGCTACTTGGATTGAACACCTGCAGAAGCTCTTAAGGGGATCACTTCAGGAGTACATGTCAACAATGGAAACCAAGTTACCTGCCAGGGAGAAAATGCCACCTTTGCCCCATTGTTCACTGGCTGCATTTCTACCTCTTGTAGAAGCATCTCATGTATGCTGTGGGCCACAGCATACACAGCATTGTATATGTTGTAACTCCCATCGCTCATGGTCATATCAAAATGATGCGGAGGCAATGATTCCAAGGAAGCATTCAGTGGACAGTTCTGCAAAGTTTTACAGGATGTCCCAGTAACTGAGCAATTAAAAGCCAGCGACCAGAATCTGGAGAGGTAAGAGTCTTCTGGATACTTGGAAGGGTTAGCTGTCCGAAGAAAGTTTTTGAA